>NC_077237.1:7767984-8082234 GCF_947179165.1 Solanum dulcamara | reverse complement strand
GTGGTGTGGAAAATTATACTCTATGGAATCGGTCAATCAAACTAGCTCTGTTAGGAAGAAACAAGCTAGGTTTAGTGGATGGAACATGCAGGAAAGAAATGTATACTTAAGAACTGTGGGGTCAATGGGAACGAGTGAATGCTGTTGTCCTGTCATGGCTAATGAATGCAGTTTCGAAAAGCCTACTTAGTGGAATAGCATTTGCTTCGAATGCTCTGGATGTGTGGACTGATCTGGAAGAGAGGTTTGATAGAGTAGATGGATCACGAACCTACAGTTTGCACAAAGAAATTGCTAGTCTACAGCAGGGGACTGCTTCTGTGGCTGTATACTACACAAAGCTAAAGGCCTTGTGGGATGAGTTTGAAGTTTTGGTGCCATCACCTTGCTGTAAATGTGAGAAATCCAGAGGATTTGTAGCTCATATGAACAGACAAAAGCTATATCAGTTCTTAATGGGACTAAATGATTCATATCACCAAGCTAGGAGTCAGATTCTTATGATAGATCCACTACCAACTATCAATCAGGCGTATGCTATGATAGCAGGAGATGAGAGTCAAAAATCTGTGGTTATAGGCATAAGTAACTTGGGTCTAAATTCTTCCATCCTGGAGTCAGCTGCTATGTACTCTAAAAGTGACTCAGGTGCTAGTCAGAGATTCAAGAAAAATACTCACCTAATCTGTGACTTCTGTAAATGTAGAGGTCATAACAAGGAATTTTGTTATAAGGTGGTTGGTTATCCACCAGACTTTAAGTCCAAAAGAAAGATACAAAGTGCAAACACAGCCTACTTTGGTGCTCCTATCCTGTCTAATCAATCTCAGCAACCAGTGCAGGCTCATTTTTCTCATGGTTTGAACACCAATGTAAATGATCAATCAGTATGGGGAAAAAACATCACTTCACAGCACAACACAAAGTCAATCCAAAGTGAAGCTTCTACATCCAATAATACTATCAGCCAAGCTGAAAAGGATGTCAAACAATTACTTCAGGGCTGCACATTCACAAAAGACCAGTATGATCATATCCTTAAAATGATGAGTCAACAATCCAGGTCAAATGTCACTCCATCTGATGGCAATAAGGCAAATGTTGCAGGTAAGGCATTGCTTGTCACTGAAAATAGTGATGTGTGGATTGTAGATACAGGTGCAACAAACCATATGATTTCCAATTTGGATATGTTACAAGAGAAATCTGTGTTAAACTTGCTATTCCTAAGGATGTATGTTTACCAAATGGGGGCACCACACAAGTAACACATATTGGTTCCTGTAGTCTATCAGCTAGAAGTGTTATTACTAATGTTTTCCATCTACCAGAGTTCAAATATAATCTGTTGTCTGTCAGCAAAATAACAAAGGAATTGGGATGCTCAGTCTCCTTTTTCCCTAATTTCTGTATTTTCCAGGAACTTTACACTGGGAAGGTGAAGGAAGTTGGTAAAGAAGAAGGAGGCCTATATCTGCTGTGGAGACAATTAACTCAAAGCACTGTTAGTAAGACTAAGGAGTCTGCTCTTGCTGTTGATACATCTCATTCTCATTCCAGAGGCAATGATTCAGTCACAGACATGGAACTATGGCATCAAAGGCTTGGACATGTATCTTCAACAGTATTGGCTAAGATGTTTACTATGAATAAAACTACTATGTGTCAGGTTTCTAAGTGTGTAGTGTGTCCAGTTGTAAAGCAAACCAGATCTGTATTTCCTTCTAGTAGTATCAAAAGTGGTAATTGCTTTGACTTGTTACATATTGATCTTTGGGGACCATACAATACCCCTACCTTTGATGGCAACAAGTACTTTTTTACAATAGTTGATGATTTTTCAAGAATGACCTGGTTATTTTTACTGAAACAAAAATCAGATATTTGTGTATCTCTTCAAATCTTTCTGCAGTATGTTAAGACTCAGTTTGACAAAGTGGTCAAGGTTCTAAGATCTGATAATGGTACAGAATTTGTTAACTCAGTTTGTGATAGTCTGTTTAAAAAACTAGGTATTATACATCAAAGATCTTTCCCTTACACACCTCAACAAAATGGTGTTGCTGAGAGGAAACACAGACATCTTCTTGAAGTCACAAGAGCTTTAAGGTTTCAAGCTAAAATACCTATACAGTTTTGGGGCCACTGTGTACTGGCAGCAGCTTATCTAATTAACAGGCTTCCTAGTAGTGTGCTTGGTTTTCAAACTCCTTATGAAAGACTATATGGTGTCAAACCTATGGTATCTCATTTGAGGACTATTGGTTGCTTGTCTTTTGCAAAGAATCTTACTGAACATGATAAACTCATGCCCAGATCAAAATCAGCTGTTCACATGGGATATTCTGAAGTGCATAAGGGGTACATTCTATTTGATTTACTCCACAGGTCCTTCTTTATTAGCAGAGATGTCATCTTTAGGGAGGATATCTTTCCATTTGCCACTGAGGATAGTTTTGCTCATCAGCCAATATTTGTAGATACACTGCAAGAGTCAGCTGTAGTTGCTCAGGATGTTCCTCACATAGCTCCTGTGGTGTCACCAATTGCTGACCAAGCTGTTGATACTGGTGGTGAGCAGCAACCTGAGGCACATATTGATATCTCTGAGGTGCAGGTTCACTCTGATGCAAGTGGTCCTACTGTGCCACAAACTCCTGCTCCTCCACAGGTCACTAGAAAATCTACAAGATCTAAACAGCCTCCCCTCTGGCTGAAAGATTTTGTATCCTTAAATGCAACCAAAGATGTTCCTTATCCCTTGTCCAACTATGTGACATACTCTCATTTAACACCCTCCTATAAGTGCTACATTGCTGCTACCTCCATTGAGACAGAACCTGCCAACTATGCAGAAGCTATCAAGGATTCAAGATGGGTTGATGCTATGCAAGCAGAAATTCAAGCATTAGAGAGCAATAATACCTGGGAAATTACCACCTTGCCTGCAGGCAAGAAGCCAATTGGTTGCAGGTGGATTTACAAGATTAAATATAAGTCCACTGGTGAAATAGAAAGGTTCAAAGCCAGGTTAGTTGCAAAGGGCTATAGTCAGCAAGAAGGTATTGATTACAAAGAGACCTTCTCTCCTGTTGTGAAGATGGTAACAGTGAGAACTATTCTATCCATAGCAGCCTCTAAACAGTGGCACATCCATCAAATGGATGTCTTCAATGCCTTTCTTCATGGGGATCTAGAAGATGAAATCTATATGCAACTTCCTCAGGGGTTTGTCAGTCAAGGGGAGAAGGTGTGTAGACTGACAAAGTCCCTATATGGACTCAAGCAGGCTCCTAGGCAATGGAATCACAAACTTACTGAAGCTCTCATTTCTCTTAAGTTTACACAAAGTCAATATGATTACTCCCTGTTCATCAGCAAATCAACAGAAGGAATTGCAATTGTACTTGTGTATGTAGATGATATGCTGATAACTGGCAGCAGCTTGAAGTTGATAGAAGAAACAAAGAAGGCCTTACAAAGAGTCTTCAAGATGAAAGACTTAGGGGAGCTCAAATATTTCTTGGGGATTGAATTTACAAGATCCACAGAAGGTATACTTATGCATCAGAGAAAGTACACTCTTGAACTTATAGCAGAAGTAGGGATGACTGCAGCCAAGCCAGCAGGAACACCTGTAGATGCCAACATCAAACTCACATCAAGGCAATATGATGAGCATGTGAACAAGAATCAAGGAGAGTTAGAAGATCCTCTGATAGATCAAGCAGCATATCAGAAGCTCATAGGTAAGTTACTGTATCTTAATATGACAAGACCAGACATCTCCTTCAGTACTCAAATACTGAGTCAGTTTCTAAATCAGCCAAAAAAGTCCCACATGGAGGCTGCACTAAGAGTAGTCAGGTACCTAAAGATGCAACCTGGACAAGGCATTCTACTGTCCAGCCACTCAGATAGTCAGGTCACTGCCTTCTGTGATGCAGATTGGGCAGCTTTCCCTCTCACCAGAAAGTCTGTCACAGGTTACATGATCAAGATTGGCAAGTCCTTAATATCATGGAAAGCCAAGAAGCAGACCACAGTATCAAGAAGTTCAGCTGAAGCTGAATATAGAAGCATGGCTTCTACTGTGTCAGAGCTAGTATGGCTACTTGGATTGTTGAAGGAAGTGGAAGCTGGAGTTAAGCTACCAGTACAATTGTATAGTGACAGCAAAGCTGCAATCCAGATTGCAGCAAACCCAGTGTATCACGAAAGAACAAAGCATATAGAAATCGATTGTCACTTCATTAGAGAAAGACTACAACAAGGACTGATCAAAGTAAACTACATACCAACTCAAGAACAACCTGCAGATATACTAACAAAAGGACTGTCTAGAGCTCAACATGAATATCTTCTGTCCAAGCTAGGAGTTTTGAATATCTTTGCACCTCCTAGCTTGAAGGGGAGTGTTATGATACAAGAAAGTAGTTAGGGAGGTTAGAATAAGAAGTTAGGAGTTGGGGTAATTTGGTCCTTTACCAATTCTAGTTAGAACTAACTAACTAACAATTACTTAGTAACTAGTTAGTTAGTAGCTAACTAGATGTATATATATACATGTCATTGTACAGTGTGCTGAAGTTAGGGCATTATAGCCCCAAAATCAAAAGGATCAAAATTGTGAAGCTTCTCTTCTCTCGTCTTCTCTTCTTCTTCACTTTCTTTGCTTCTTCTGTTTTTGGCTCTCTGAAAGCACTTATTGTGCCACTTTGTTCACTTTGTTATAATAGTGATACTTTTTATTGCTAAAGTTGAACAGATAAAAGTAATACATGATGGGATCTCATAATACACTATTTGATTTAGTAAAAAATAATCAATATTCTTCTTTTCATTTTTAGGATTACACAATTATGTTGCAGCTAAATTATGTTCAGTTCTTTTCTGTTGATGAACTTAGAGTATTTATATAGTGTTGTAACCTTTCCTTTTATATTTCATAATTTTTTGTTTCTTACAAAATCTCTTTGAGGGAGAATAGTGTGATTTAAAATTACATATATAATACAAAATGTTACCATGCAATTAGAACAATCCAAAAGAATGAAAATAAATATCTAATATATCACACATGGTTCGTATGCATATGTTTCTATTATTTTTTCTTGACGTGTCAGTGCTTCAATTATTTTTAAAATTTTTAGTTTATAAAAAATTAATTATCTATATTTAAAATAGAAAATAAAAATTTATCAAGAAATGTCAATTTATAAAAAGATGCATATACTTAAAAAAAAATTAAAAATGTCAATTGACATAAACGCATACAAAACTGTCAATTAACAAGATTATTTACAATTGTTTTTAAAATTTAATTTCAATAATTTCTGTGACAATATTAAAAGAATTTTGAATAGAAAAAAATTTAATATTGAATATTTAAAATTTTATATTTGTTAGGAAATAGCAAGTGGATGTTCCACTGGGACCCACAAATGCAAATTATTTTTCTCCCACTTTTCTTTCCACTCCCCTTTGTCCTCCATACGTTTTTTCCTTTTCTTTGCTATAAATTGCCTCGTTTTGCAATTTAAATGAACACAGATACATACAAAATTCTCCTCTATTCTCCTTTTTTTTCTCTTACTCTTTCCTCCTTATTTTGTTAAGTTAGTGTATTTTATAACACGTTATCAGCACGAAGTTCTAATTTTCTTCAGATAAATTAACTTCTATATCAAGTATATCTACTGAAGAAATTTTATTTTAGTTGTCTTTGTTATTTCTAAATTAATTTCTATATCAGTTGTCATCATGTCAAATTTATCAAAACTCGAGTTTGTGGCACTTGACATTTTCGAAAAAAATTATTTATCATGGATTCTTGATACTGAAATTCACCTTGACGCTAAAGGTCTTGATGATACTATTGAACAAGAAAATCAAGCATAAAGCCAAGATAAAACAAATACCATGATTTTTCTCTGTCATCATATTCATGAATGATTAAAAACTGAATATTTAACTGTGAAAGACCCCCTTGAATTATGGACTAATTTGAAGGATCGATATCACCACCTAAACCTTACGGTGTTATCAAAAGCTCGATATGACTGGATATACCTTCAATTTCAAGATTTTAAAACTGTGACAGAGTATAATTCTGCTATCTACAAGGTAAATTCCATGTTAAAATTTTGTGGAGATACTATCACTGATGATGACTTACTTAAGAAAACTCTTTCCACTTTTCACGCTTCAAATGTGTTACTACTACAACAATATCATGAAAAAGAATTTAAGAAGTATTCTGAATTAATTACATGCCTACTTGTGGCTGAGCAAAATAATATTTTGCTGATAAAAGATCATGAAGCCCGTCCCACTGGGTCTGCTCCATTTCCTGAAGCGAATGTTGTAGCAGCAAATAATCAGTCTGAATCAAGACAAAATAATTATCGCGGCCGTGATCGTGGACGTAGGCGAGAATGTGGAAGAGGACGAAACAATTATCGTCATCATGATAGAAATTAACATAAGAACAATAAAGTTCTTCAAAATAATCTTTCCGGAGGTAAATCGAATATTTGCCACCGGTGTGGTATGAAGGGTCATTGGGCACGTGAATGTCGTACGCTCGATCATTTTGTGAAACTTTATCAAGCCTCTTTCAAAAAAAGAGATAATAATGTAGAGGCACACTTGAATTTTCGGAATGATGATAATGAAGCAACTCCCTCAAATAAATATGAAGATATTGAGGCGAATCTTGCTTATAAAGATGAGTTTTCGAAGATCTATCAAATATTACTTATTTGAAAGTTGAAGATTTTATAAATGTTGACTGAAGAATTGATCATCTAACTGGGGATAAAAAATAGTTATTTTTTTATTATGTTTGATATTATGTAGTCCTTCGTAAAATGTTTCTTAAGGCAATACGGTTTCTTAAAGTTTCTTATATTATTAGTTTTTCACGTTCTTATCATGTATCTTTTTGTTTATGAAGAATATGAAAATTCTTCAGTCATCAGTTGGATCCAAAAATAATTATGATGATATATGTCTTATTGATAGTGCCACAACACACATTATTTTAAGAGATAAGAAATATTTCTCTTATTTGATTATGAAAGAAGATAATGTTAATACAATATCTGATAGTACAAAATTAATTGAAGGATTCGGAAAAGCTAAAGTTGTTCTTGTCGGAGAAACAAATTTAACAATTAATGAAACATTATATTGTAGTAAGTCTCAAAGAAACTTATTAAGTTTCAAAGACATTCGTCAAAATGGTTATCATATTGATACTACAAATGATGAAAAAAATGAATATCTTTACATTACTACAATGATGTCGGGCAAAAAATTTATACTTAAAAAGTTATCCGCTCTTTCATCCAGCTTATAATTCACAAGTATTAGCATGGTTGAAACACATGTTATAGTAAACCTTTGGTTTACTAACTCAAATGATTTTATTATTTGGAATGACAGGTTGGGCCATCTCGATTCTAATATGATGCGCAAAATAATTGAGAGTTCACATGGACACTCTTTGAAGAATCAAAAGATTCTTCAATTTAAAGAATTCTCTTGTGCTGCATGTTCTCAAGGCAAATTGATTACTAGACCATCAGTAATCAAAGTGGAAAAGGAATCCCCAGCATTTCAAGAATGTATACAGGGTGATATATGTGGGCTCACTCACCCATCATGTGGACCATTTAAATATTATATGGTTTTAATAGATGCATCTACAAGATGGTCACAAGTGTGCTTATTATAACCTCGTAATATGTCATTTGCGAGATTACTTGCTCAAATAATCAAGTTAAGAGCACAATTTCCAAATTATGCAATAAATACAATTCGTCTTGATAATGCTAGCGAATTCACATCTCAAGCATTTAATGATTATTGTTTGTCCATTGGGATAATAGTTGAGCATTCGGTTGCTCATGTTCATATTCAAAATGGTCTAGCGGAATCATTAATTAAATGTCTCCAATTAATTTTTAGACCAATGCTTATAAGAACAAAACTTTCCATTTCATTATGGGGTCATGTTATTTTGCATGCAGCAAGTCTTGTGCGGATCAGACCCACAAGTTATCATAAAGTCTCCTCATTACAATTGACTTTTGGTCAGGAGCCGAACATTTTCCATCGTAGAATATTTGGATTGCAATATATGTTCCAATTGCTCCACCACAACGTACAAAAATGGAACCACAAAGAAGAATGAGGATATATGTTGGGTATGAATCTCCTTCTATTATAAAATATTTGAAACCTATGATTGGATATTTATTTACTGCATTATTTATTAATTGTCATTTTGATGAATCAGTATACCCAACATTAGGGGGAGAAAATAAGCAGCTGAAAAGAGAAATAGATTGGAATGCATTATCACTATCTCATTTAGATCCTCGTACAAATAAATGTGAACTGAAAGTTCAAAAGATAATTCATTTGCATTGCAAATCAACTGCCAGATGCATTCACTAACCTATCAAGAGTTACTAAATCTCATATTCCAGTTGCTAATGCTCCAATTCGAGTTGATGTCCTAGTAGGATAATTAATTAATGCAAATGAGTCCAAACCACATTTAAAATATGGTAGATCGATCGGTTTCAAAAATAAAAATCCTCAAAAAAGAAAATGAGCAAGCAATCAAGATGATCATGATATGAAATAATCTTCTCAAGAAGAGCGAGGAGACATAACAATTAATAAGACCTTGGGAGAGGTTATGGCGCCCGAAAATGATAAAGAAATTTCAATAAATTATGTCTCATCAGGAAAAATATGGAACCGAAATAATATAATTATCGACAATAGTTTTGCTTATAATGTTGCTATTGAAATAATGCAACAAAATGTGGATCTTGAACCAAAATATGTCGATGAATGTAGAAAGATGAATGATTGGTCGAAATGGAAAGATGCAATTTAAGTTGAATTAGCTTCGTTTGAAAAATATAAAATTTTTGGACCGATAGTCCGAACACCTGAAGGTATAAAATCAGTGGGTTACAAATGGGTCTTTGTGCGAAAAAGAAATGAGAAAAATAAAGTCGTAAAATATAAAACACAACTTGTGGCACAAGGATTTTTGCAAAGACCCGACATTAATTATATGGAAAAATATTCTCATGTGGTGGATGCAATCACTTTCAGGTATCTTATAAATTCGACAGTTTATGAAAAATTTGACATGTATCTGATGGATGTCGTTACAGACTATTTATATGGTTTTCTGGATAACAATATTTTTATGAAAATTCCTGAAAAATTTAAAATATCTGAAATATATAAAGATTTTCGAGAAACTTGTTCAATAAAACTTCAAAAATTATTATATGGGCTGAAACAATTAGGGCGAATGTGGTACAATTGTCTCAACGAATATTTGCTAAAAGAAGGATATTAAAACGATCCAATTTGCCCTTATGTCTTTATGAAAAGGTCTGGATCTGAATTTGTCATGATAGCAGTATATGTTGATGATTTGAATATAATCGAAACTCCTGAAGAACTTTCAAAGGCAGTAAAATATCTGAAAAGAGAATTTAAAATGAAAGACCTCGAAAAGATAAAAATTTGTCTTGGTCTACAAATTGAACATTTTGCAAATGAGATATTTGTCCATCAATCAACATATACAGAAAATATTTTAAGGAGATTTTACATGGATAAAGCACACCCACTGAGTACATCAATGGTTGTGAGATCTCTTGATATTAATAAAGATTCATTTCGACCTTATGAAAATGATGAAGAGTTTGTTGGTGCTGAAATACCATACCTTAGTGCAATTGGTGCATTAATGTATCTTGCCAACAATTCTAGATCAAATATAACTTTCTCAATAAATTGTTAGCAAGATTTAGTTCTTCCCCAACATGAAGACACTGGAATGAAATTAAACATATATTCAGATACCTCCGAGGGACCACAAATATGGTATTGTTTTATTCAAATGAATCTACGTTAGAATTGATTGGTTATGCAGATGCAGGATATTTGTCTGATCCACATAAAGATCGATTGCAGACGGGCTATTTATTTACATGTGGTGGTACAACTATATCATGGCGTTTAACAAAGCAAACTATGGTTGCCACTTCTTCAAATCATGTAGAGATAATAGTCATTCATGAAGTAAGTCGAGAATGTGTTTGGTTAAGATCAATAACTCAACACATTCAAGAAACATGTGGCCTCTCTTTGACAAGAGACGCTCCAACAATATTGTATGAAGACAATGCTGCATGTATAATTCAATTAAAGGGAGGATACATCAAAGGAGACAGAACAAAATATATTTCACTAAAATTCTTCTTTACCCATGATCTTCAAAAGAAAGGTGAAATAGATGTTCAACAAGTTCGTTCAAGTGATAATTGAGTAGACATGTTCACCAAGGCATTGCCAACTTCAACCTTTGAGAAATTGAGATAAAAGATTGGAATGCGTCATTTTTGAGATATTAAATGATGTTTTCATCAGGGGGAGTATAATACGCGCTGCACTCTTTTTTTCTTAATCTAGGTTTTTTTCCACTGGGTTTCCTAGCAAGGTTTTTAATGAGGCGGCGTATTATTAGATGTGTGTACTTTTTTTCCTTCATTAGGCTTTTTTCCACTGGATTTTTTCTAATAAGGTTTTAACGAGACACAATATCTATGGGGATTCAGAATAACTACTATGTATATTATTTTTTTGTAAAGTTTTTAATAAGGCACATTACACGTGGACATCCAAGGGGGAGTGTTAGAAAATAGCAAGTGGATGTTCCACTTTATAAAGTGAGGCCCACAAATACAAATTATTTTCCCCCACTTTTCTTTCCACTCCCCTTTGTCCCCTATACGTTTTTCCCTTTTCTTTCATATAAATTGCCTCGTTTTGCAATTTAAATGGACACACAAATACATACAAAATTCTCCTCTGTTCTCCTTTCTTTTCTCTTACTCTCTCATCCTTATTTTGTTAAGTTAGTGTATTTTATATTATAGCTAATTAGTAATCAATGTAATAAGATTGAATTTAAATTAACACATAAATTATAATTAGATTAGTTTAAATAACTTAAAATATTAACTACATATTTAGGTTAAAACATAAAGTATATATTTATATTAAATTAAAAAAGAAGAAGAATAAAAGAAGAAGAGAGAGAAAAAAAGGAAAAAAATAACTAAACAAAACTACACCCGTCCCTTCAGCCCCATATCCCCACTAACTCACAAACAGACACATGCATGAATTAAATAAAATTAAATTTCAGATAATCAAGAAATAAGTAAATAGAAAAAAATTTATAATTCAAAAAAATTTCACAATAGTTTCAAAAGGAAGTTACACACGTTTTTGAAAGTTTCAGATCCTATATTTTTGAAACTGCATTTTCACAAAATATACCTAATAGATAAAATTGTGTTTTTAAATTTATTTGTTTGCATCAATTTAAATTTTAAATTATTCTTAATTGTTTTTCAATGTTATATAAAAAAAACTTCAAACTAAAAAAAAATTACTAACAAATATTCAACAAATTATTCTAAGATTATTACACTTTATCAAAAATAAAAAACTCACACAATAAAGTATAAATTATTAAAAAAATTGAAACAGTGTAAGAAAAATAAGATATGGAGTCTTTGAAATGTTTTTTTTTAAAATATGAAACAAGAAATAACTTTAAAAACTAATCTAAATAAATGGAAATTTCTCCAATAAAGAAGGAACTGATTTTTAATAAATCAAAATATCGACAACCTGAATTAATTTAAAAAAGAATTTACAAAATAACTCAAATTAATTTATTTGAAACAGAAAAGATAAGAAAATATCCACATCCGTATTTAAAGCGGTTTCTAGGGATAAGGAGTGTCTACTACTTACCTATTTTTAAGCACAAAAGTTCTATTCTTAACATTCTCTTCTTCCTCAATTTTTTTCTTTTCTTAAATATATGTTTTTTTTAATTGCAATGAATGAATAAATATTTTTTCATTTATAATTTAATGTTTGTATGAGTGTTGATTATTAATTTTTTTGTATGTTATGAATGACGTAGAATTTGTGAAATTTTATGTTGTATCCACAAAGAATTTTGATATATATAATAAAAATTAGTGAACTATCAAAGGCTATTGCAATGAAGACATAGCAGTTCTTTCTTGCTTGGTAATGATGATGATCCTCATAGTTTCACTGAAGATGTCAAGTAAGTTTATTGTTAAATGTTTTCATAATCATTAATTATCTTTATTTAAAAAAAGAAAGAAAGAGATGACTGAGAAATGACTTAAATGATGCATTTTTTTCAGATGAAAAGAGTTTTATCGTCAACATTTTAACAAATTTATGAAGCCAACCATCTATAAAATTGAGGGTGAATGAAAATCTTTCAGAGAAAAGAGGAATAATAATTTACATATAGGTAGAAGAGTTAAACCTTATTTGAATTAATGGATTTATAACTTTATGATTATAAGTCAAAATAATAATTTAAAAATTTGAACTTATAATTTTTGACTTATTATTATCTTTTAGACTAAAAAAACACGTGCTTAGAATCATTTTTTTTATCATACTATTACAAAAATGATTAAAACTATTTTTGTTTTAAGAGACTTAAAATAAGTCAATTCACAAATGGGGTAAACATATTCAAAAAATGCTAAAAAAAAGAGAGTAGAGAATTCTCAAATTATCATAAATGCATGCATAAATATTGCTGTCAAAATTAGTTAATATATCCTATCTGACTAATGTATTTTGATAAAAGAATTTTTAAAATATATAAATTATAATTTTATTTACAAGTTTTATTCAATTGCTTAAAAATTTACTTTTCTTCATATTCAATAAATATTAATATTTTTTTATTGCTTTTCTATGTTAAAAAAATGTGAACAAACATATTAGTTAACTAATAAGGTTTGTGTGCAGGTAAGATAAATATATGAATTTGAAATTGTCAATAAATTAATATTTACTAGTTAGTAATAATATATCATCCATCATGTTCAATGAACCAATTGCTTTTTGCTGACATAGCTCACATAACATATGCTAGGTATCTAAAATATGTAACTTTGATGTGACAAAATATTGTGAAGTTGTGAGTTGTAACATTTGTAAGAATAAAAGAGAAAATAGCATTGAAAGAAATTTATGTTAAATATCTGAAAATAATGCGAGTAATTTTTATTTTCTCTCACATTTTTGACTCTTTACTCAATAACATTTCTCAATTATACTTTAACAATTTAATTGGACTAATTAATACAATAAATGGTATAGTCATTGCCAATGTTTTTGGTATAATTTCAATTAATTAAACTTTTAAAAATTGTAAAACGTTCAGCCAGTATGTCAAAATTTTCACAAACTTTGTTCTCATCGTCCAAAATGTTACAAGTCTGAAAATGAATTTAAAATTACTTCCTCTTTTTAAAATAAGTTCAATAAAGAAGAGAAAACTCTTCAAGTTTTTTACCTTTTTTTTAGGAAAAAGATGATAAAGGAAAAAATTGAGAAAACAAAATGATGACTTACGACATATATCAAATTTATTTTTTATTTATTTATTGACACTTGGAACCATAACATAATTGCAAGATTGAACTAAATTTAAACGAATTAAATTGGGCTGAGTTATAAATAGGTGAATCAATAACCCGTTTAAACTTGAACGAATTGGATGGATTGAGTTTGATTCTTGTCATCCCTAACTACAATTATATGTTTTCTAAAAGTGTTTGAATAGTTTCTTTGAAAAACTTGTAATCTTGTATTCGAAAAAATTTCAACCAAACATCATTTGTTCATATGACAGGGGCGGAATAATACATATAAGATGCTACATAAGATGCGAATTGTCAAGTAGAACATGTGTGCCTACTTGTTTAACTCTATACAAATTTAATTTTCTACTTGTACGCACCCAAAATTAAAAGACATAAATATGAGACGAGGCTAATTAAGTTAAATGTCATATTATAATTCTCTTGTCTTGTTGATTAGTCTTTCTTTCTGCAAATAATTGTATCGTATTTTATCATAAGAATTTTATAATTGTCCACATTATCATGTATTTTTTTTCCCTCAAATTATTAAAAGTCAATTTTTGAAGGCGCACTCCTTGTTAGTGTTGTATTTTGTATTCTTTCACATCACATGCTTTTTTTTTCTTACAGAAACAAATCAGACAGTGTCTCTCCTCCCTCTGTATCATTTTTCCAATGTTACTACTCATTTCGTTTCAATTTATTTATCTGAATTTGATATTGAGCGTAAGAAAACAAAAAAAGAATTTTGAATCATGTGGTTTTAGATTAAAGATATGTAAAATGTATGATCTTAAACATGTTAGATAGAAAGAATTAAAGAATAGTCAAAAAGGAAAAGTAAAACAAACAAATCGAAACAGTATTTGTTAAACGAATGTAGAACACAAGTCGACGTTACACTAAAAAAACGAACACAGAACACGAGTCAGTATTTATACAAAATAAAAATAAATACAAGACACACACTTGGTATTTACACACAAACAAGAACGAATGCAGAACACAAACCAGCATTTACACCAAAAAAACAAATACAAGACACAAGCTTAGTGTTTACGCACAAACAAAAATAATGCAGGACACAAGCCGATGTTTACATCAAAACACAGTTTCTGTGTCCTGCATGGCATAATGGCCCATCTCAAATCTTTAAATTTCAAAGTGGTAGCCTAGGAGAGGCTCCAAAATTCATATAAATGCAGCTATAAGTCCAGCAGGACACCAACTTAGACAATTACTAACACTCAACACTTCTGCATCAAAAAGAACATATATAAATCAACCATCTCCTATTTACTTCTTGCCTGCAGTCACAAGTTCTATGTTAGTACTACACTTTGCTTTCTCAAAAAAAGGCAACCATATTCTCCTATATTTTAGGACTAAAATGGAGCTAAAAAAACACCAACAGCCACATGCAGTACTGATACCACTTCCTTTTCAAGGCCATATAAATCCATTCACACATCTTGCCATGAAGCTTGCCTCAAAAGGTTTTACCATCACCTTTGTCAACACAGAATCAACTCACCAGCAGATAGCTAAAGCTCAGTCTCTTAAACATGACGACAACCCTTTCTCCCATGCAGAGGAATCTGGTCTTGACATTCGTTATGCTAAAATCAACGATGGTTTTCCACTGAATTTTGACAGGAGGGCCAATGCGAGCCAGATCACGGAAGGTCTCTCTCATGTTTTCCAAGCTCATGTCGATGATTTCATTGAAAATCTAGTCCTCTCGAAATCAAATCCACCAAATTCTTGTATAATAGCTGACAGCTTCCACGTATGGGGATCAACGATTGCCAAGAAATATAATCTTGTCAATGTCTCATTTTGGACTGAACCAGCAACAGTGCTTACAGCTTTCTATAACACCGACCTGCTTAAGATTAATGGCCACTTGGGCGTCATGGTATGAAGCTATTACTGTCTAATTTCTGACTACATTATACATAATCAATTAGCTAGAGTTATCATTTTTTTTCCAGATAAGTACGATGACACCATTAGCTACATACCAGGAATCCAAGCCATTAAACCAGAAGATTTACCTTCATATTGTCAAGTTGATGATCCAAAAGCGAGTAAATACGTGTTCAAGTGTATTGAAGATGCACAGAAAGCGGACTTTGCCATTGGTAATAAAGTGCAAGAGCTAGAGTCTTCAACCATCTCGGCCTTACAAGAGCAGCAGCCATTGAGAAAGAAACATTTTGCCTCTCGGATTTGAAGAAGAAACTGCAGATAGAGGATTGGTTGTGCCATGGTGCTCTCAATTAGTAGTACTATCACATCCAGAAGTTGGAGGATTTTTGACTCACTGTGGGTGGAATTCAATCTTGGAGAGCATATGGTGTAAAGTTCCAATGGTGTGCTTTCCTGTTTTGGCGGATCAACTTACTAGCAGGAAATTAATTGTTGATGATTGGAGGATCGGTGTGAATCTTTGCACTAGAGGATTGATCAGGAGGGAAGTAGTAGCGGAGAATATTAGAAAGATAATGAGTAAATCAGATGAATTGAGGGAAAATATAGAGAAAACAAAGATGATACTTCAAGATGCACTTTCTGATGAGGGTTCTTCAGAGAAGAATCTCAACCAATTCATACAAGACATAAAGAACAAGATTCTTCAGAAAAATTGAGCTTGCTATCACATTCTCACTTACCAATTACAATTCCGCAAAGCCAGAACATAGCAAGTGATGTATTTTTTTTTTTTTTGAAGTAACTTAGCAAGTGAGGTATTAGTTCTATGATGTTTCGGAGTGAATAACAGAAAAAGACATACATTTACTAGTATGCCGTAAACTAGTCTGGTCAGCTATATGAATCCTCGCTATTTATCCTGTTCCATTTGAACCAGTTGAATAATGACATGGCATAATTGCAAAAGATTTGCTTAGCAGATATATTTACACCAAACATATTGCATGTCAATATCCTCTATATCCCAAGTTCAATTGCCTGATAATGACAACAGAAACTACGTCTCAGTCCAAAACAAGCTGCGATCAGTTAAATGAATCTTCCTCACTGATCAGAATGTCTTGACAATGACAAGGTGAAAAAAGTTTACTTGACAACACACATCCTTTACTTCCTTTTCACAGTTAAATTCTCTTCCAGTACAGGAACAACGATATTTTTCCCTTTGGAAGCTTCTCATACCAAACTGCACCTTCATAGTAAGGCAAAGAATATCATCACCATCTTGTGAATTTTGTTCATCCTTTTCTACATCTCATTATACAACCTCAGCATCATTCATTTATTTCACGAGACAAATTGCCTCTCTGCGTGAATACATAGAAAAAACAGCTTAATCTTTCATTTTCCCAGAGGAATCTAAGGGACTGACATTCTCCACTTCTTATGCATCACTGATTTAGCTCCGTTAGAGAAAAATTTAAAGGGTTAAAAATAACTACTGTTTATCTCTTTTTAAAGTTCTTAAGCTCATGGAATGCTTGTAAGCTCACCTTCTCACATCAAAACCACAGAGTAGTGAACTTTCCATGAATCCACACTCTTCGTAACAAAACCAATGGATCAAAGAAATCTCACTTACTGCAGCTTCTTGCATCTGCATGAGCAAAATATTTAGACTAAAAATTGAAACAGAGGGAGTAATATGGTTCTGAATAGCGTATAGCATTGAAATTCTCAATTAGCAACTGAAAGTGAACAAGTAGTTCAGCATTGCTCTTAACTAAGGTTAAGTAATTACATATTTACACCATCACCAAACCAATATATAGCTCAGTAGTCCATCAGCAGTGTTGTTTCTAGGTGACATTTGAATAGGAAGTAGAGATTAAATTTTTTTATGAACTAGACAATTAGTGGTGATGAGATTTGAATTCAGGATATTTGCCTACTTTGATACTATGAAACAAAATTGAGTTTTAATCAACCTTGAAAGCTAACGCTAACTCAGAATGTGAGAATTGTTCAAGATCATATAAAGAGGCACATAATATCTCTTTACAAGCAACACGAAAATTTCCTACAGGGTTACCCTCCTAGTACTATTCTCGCCTAAGGGTGCTTAACTTCAAGGTTTTGATGATTCCAATGCATTAGTGTTGATATGAATTCAATTCTTTGTGCGTTCAATATTGAGTTTCCATATTATCTTGTTTACGCTCTAACTGTCGGATCCAAGCTTGCAAAAGGGTGTTAGTGATCCTACACTACTTGATGGGATAACAAAGCAAAATTGTGATGTAAATAGATGAAATAAATCAAATTTTTTGTTCAAGAATGAAATCTTATTGGAATCATCCGATTTTGTCTATAGCAACGTTTTGTTGTATGGAATTATGTAATTGTCCACGTCAATGTGTTTTTTTGTCTTGTTTTTTCCTTAGATATTTATTCAAGTCACCATCTCTCTTTCCTCTATGCATTTTTCTGAGATTATTATTTCTTATTTATTTCGAAAACAATCTCTCTACCTTTATAAGGTAGGGATAAAATCTACATACAGAACTATTTTGTGTAATTTCTTAGGGGCGAATTTTGTAAGTGGGTAAAGGCGGATATTTTTTGTTACTCTGACTTAAGTAATCATACATGTAAAAGTCCAAAATTAAAAGAAATTACCATCAAAAGTCAAAACCATACTGTTAACATAATATATTAATCCCAGCCCAACATAATCAAAAGGAAGAAGAAGAAAAGTTTGATTTTTAAAGGGACCAGACAAAAACAATCAATCAACTATGCAAGGCAATTATTGGAAAGGCACACTTCTCTATGTCTATGATGACCAATCAAGCACTAACAAATCCAATTTCTCTATATTCTTGCCAGGCCATACATCATTTTGTAGTTTCCAATAAGAACATATTAACCGAAAAAACTTACCCACAACCAGTATTTACATCAAATAAATGAATACACGACACAAGCCGGTGTTTACAGACAAACAACTACAGGCCACAAGCTGGGTTTCACACCAAACAAACAAACAACTGCAGGCCATAAGCCAGGATTTATTTTTTTTAATGACAAGGGAAATCCGCAATTGCTATTTTTTGGGTGCGCACATCATAAAATCCCGCTCTTATGTAATAGCTCCCAAACAAAAGACATGTCATATCTCATTATCTTTAAATTCCTAAAGGATGACCTAGGAGAGACTCCAAATTCAAATAAATGCATCTATAAGGACAGCGATACACCAACTTAGACAATTAGTATTCAACACTTTGCATCAAAGAACATAAAGCCACCATCTCCTTCCAATCTCTTACATAAACACACAAGGCATCCATTCTCCTATTTACTTTTTTCCTTGCACCCCCTTGATGTTATATTAATAATAATACACTTACCTTTCTCAAAAAAGGCATCCATCTCCTATAGTTTAGGACTAAAATGGAGCTCAAAGAACGCCTACAGCCACATGCAGTACTTGTACCACTTCCTCTTCAAGGACATATAACTCCATTCACACATCTTGCCATGAAGCTTGCCTCAAAAGGTTTTACCATCACCTTTGTCAACACAGAATCAACTCACCAGCAGATAGCTAAAGCTCAGTCACTTAAAGATGAAGAAAACCCTTTCTCCCATGCAGAGGAATCTGGTCTTGACATTCGTTATGCTAAAATCAACGATGGTTTTCCACTGAGTTTTGACAGGAGGGACAATGCAAGCCAGTTTGTGGAAGGCCTCATTCATGTTTTCCAAGCTCATGTGGATGACTTCATTGAAAATCTAGTCCTCTCAAAACCAAACCCACCAATTTCTTGTATAATAGCTGACAGTTTCCACGTATGGGCATCAACAATTGCCAAAAAATATAATCTTGTCAATGTTTCATTTTGGACTGAACCAGCAACAGTGCTTACAGTCTACTATCACATGGACCTGCTCAAGAGTAATGGCCACTTTGGGTGTTATGGTATGAATCCAATATCTTCAAGCTATTACTGTCTAATCACAGACTACATTACATAATCAATTAGCTGATGAGTAATGATTTTGTCCAGATAAGTGTGAAGACACCATTAGATACATACCTGGAGTCCAAGCCATTGAACCATCAGATTTACCTTCATATTGTCAAGATGCTGATCCAAACACTGTGATGCACCGTTTTGTGTTCAAGTGTATTGAAGATGCACAGAAAGCGGACGTTGTCATTGGTAACACAGTGCAAGAGCTAGAGTCTTCAACCATTTCGGCCTTACAAGAGAAGCAGCCCTTCTATGCAATTGGGCCAGTCTTCCCCACAAGCTTCACCAAGAGAATAATTTCAACGAGCCTGCTACCGGCATCAGATTACACCAACTGGCTCAATAGCAAACAAGATGGCACAGTGTTATACATCTCATTTGGTAGTCTAGCTAATTTAAGTAAGCAGGATATTCTGGAAATAGCACAAGGCATTCTGATAAGCAAGGTAAGTTTCATTTGGGTGCTACGTCACAATATCTTAGTATCCGGAGAAAGAAACATTTTGCCTCTTGGATTTGAGGAAGAAACTACAGGTAGAGGATTGGTTGTGCCATGGTGCTCCCAATTAGCAATACTATCACATCCAGCAGTTGGAGGATTTTTGACTCACTGTGGGTGGAATTCAATCTTGGAGAGCATATGGTGTAAAGTTCCGATGGTGTGCTTTCCTATTTTGACAGATCAATTTACCAACAGGAAATTAGTGGTTGATGATTGGAGGACTGGTTTGAATCTTTGCACTGGAAGACTAATCAGGAGAAAGGTAGTAGCGGAGAATATTGGAAGGATAATGAGTAAATCAGATGAATTGAGGAAAAATATAGAGAAAACACAGATGATCCTTCAGAATGCACTTTCTGATGAGGGATCTTCAGAGAAGAATCTCAATCAATTCATAGAAGACATGAACAACAAGATTCTTCAGAAAAAATGAGTGGTCCACAAGAGCTTTGCTCTCAGCCTGTCACAGTACTTACCACCTTTGATTCTGCAAAGCCAGAACTTAGCAAGTGTTTAGTTCTAAATTATTGTTGCAAAGTGAATAATGATATGATATACAACAATAACTAAGCCTTATACTAGTTGGGTCAGCTATATGAATCCATAAAATTTCCTCCCCGGTTGTATGATGGCATCCATAATTGCGGGAAAAAAAGGACTAAGCGATTCATTCATCCCATAAATGTAGCATGGCGATATCTTCTACATTCAAATATTGAATGTCTGATAATGACAAGGTAAAAAACATTTAATTGACAACACACATCTTTTACTTTCAGCCTTCAAGTTGACTTACTTTTCACAATTAAATTCTCTTCCAGAGGAACAACAATAAATCACCCTTGAGAAGCTTCTCAAACCAATAATGCACCATCATAGTGTAAGCAGACGTTAAAACAGCCCCAAGCTTAAGAGAACAAACTGCCGGAGTAACAGAAAGAATATGGCCATCTTGTCAACTTTTTGCTCATTCTTTTCTGCATCTCATCGTACAATCACAGCACTACTTAATATGTTTCACGAGATAAAGTGCCGCTTTGCATGCATAGCTAAAAAATGACTGAATCTTGAATTCAAAGGAATCTCAGGTGCTGAAATTATACTCAAGCATTCTACTTCTACACGTAATTGATTTAGCTCTGTTGAAGGAGAATTAAAGGGTAAAAAATTACACATGTTTATCTGCTTTTTTCAGTTTCTTAAGCTCAAGGAACATAAACGTAGCTGTTTGCAAGCTCACTTTCTTCCATCAAAACCACAGGGTTAAGAACCTACGTGGACATGAGGCTTCTGGAACTTCCCATGAATCCATACTCTTCGCATGATCTTCCCATTCCGTCGATTCACTGACTGGACACAACAATATTCAAGCTCAAGCTGCAAAAAGGTTCATAAATATGTTAAAATGCCGTCAAAATTCCTGTCTATAGTTCCACAAAGTAGCACATAGGAAATAATACCTCGGTGAATCCTGTGCCGCAGAAGAGATCTCGCACATTATCCAAGCAAAAAAAGTAAGACCTTGTTCCATCAGTACGCATGTATTCCCTGTATCCTACTCTTTGCTCTGGCTCGAACCGAAGCATGGTCATATCATAAAGACCTGAGTTTCACGTTCATCGAATTCAGATACTAGAAGAAAATCTAAACAGATCCCATCATTCAAAAGATACAAACTTAGGCCAGGTTAATACCATAATCCCTGAATAACAACAGCCCTCCGGGCTTTAGAACAGAGAAGCATTCTGTGATTGCTCTCGACATCCTGTGAAGTGGCACTGCTGATAGTGTAAATATCTGGCACATTACGAATAGAATATCCATATACTTAGACATTTGATTTTTGTAGAAACCAATACAGTTGTGGGAGAAAAAGAGCCTTTTTTATAGACATAATTACGAATGTACATACTAAGGTAACAAAATCTACTCCACCAATGCAGTTATTGTTCTTGGCAGATGGGAAATCTTGCTTACTGTAGCTTCTTGCATCTGCATGAGCAGAATACTTTCATTTTAAAAAACACCTCTCTGCATATACAATGAAATGCAGAAGAATTGATACATTTACTGACCTGCCATATTCTGCTTCTGGAATAAATTTTCATAGCAAGAAGTGCAGGCTAACCAGTTTGGAAATCCGCTTGCAGAGAAATCACATTGGAATGGGTAAAAACGTTCTTTAGCTAAGTTTATATTAGCAGCTTCAATATTCTCTTTAGCCCTCTCAAGAGCCTCTTTGCTGCAGTCACAGGCATACAGAGAGATGCTCTTGTTTCCACTAAAGAGATAAGCAAAGTTTCAGCTTTGAGATCAGACTAATATGGTTCTGAATCTTTGCATATAACATTGAAATTCTCAATCAGCAAGTGAACAAGTAATCACGTATTGTGTTTGGACATGAAATTGTGGCTACTTCCAAGTTTAACAAAAGAATAAGATGACAAACTTAGAAATAGATCCACTAAATATAATTAATTATGAGATATCAAAATAGGACTACAACAACAACACATACCCAATGTAATCCCATAAGTGGGGGCTGGGGAGAGTGGTGTGTACGCAGCCTTACCCCTACCCTGTGAAGGTAGAGAGACTATTTCTGATAGACCCTCAGCTCAAGTCAAGCATATCAAAATCAAGTAAGGATAGGAAATACAGTAATGAAGAAACCAAGCTAAGATAAAGGTGAAAGAGAACAGTAGCAACAACAATAACATGGTAACCGAAGCAAAGGACTGGGGAGCGAAACAGCAGGTAATAATAGGACTAGTGGCTTATAATTATGCACCTTAAAGAAAGAGAACTTTGGTAGTAAGCTTCCTCAGCTCAAGTCAAGCATATCAAAATCAAGTAAGGATAGGAAATACAGTAATGAAGAAACCAAGCTAAGATAAAGGTGAAAGAGAACAGTAGCAACAACAATAACATGGTAACCGAAGCAAAGGACTGGGGAGCGAAACAGCAGGTAATAATAGGACTAGTGGCTTATAATTATGCACCTTAAAGAAAGAGAACTTTGGTAGTAAGCTTCCTCAGCCTAAAAGTGTGTAAATAATTAAGTCACTCAAGGCAGCTGAAGTTCTACCGTAGTATTGCCAGAGCTGTACTACCATTTCCACATCCAATCTCCAAAACTGTCGAGCATTCCCCGCAAGAGGCTAGCTCTGGAAATTCCTTAAGCAAGTACCGACGCTCCTACATGGAAGAACTTATGTTAAAGAAAGAATGCAAAGTGGAATATAGGTTTTTCTAGAGTTCAAGGAAAGGCTTGCTCTTCTTGCTGCAACTGCCCATCAGATCAAAGTACTGAAATATGCAACCAAAAATAAATAATAAATATCCATACAAGCAGTGATGACCATTAGTCTTGAAAGACAATAACATGATGATGTCATTTGAAGAGAATAATAGATGAGTTTATGTTAGAATAGGATTAGGTATATACAATCCTACTTAGAATAGGAATAGTAATAGGAATAGAAATAATAAATAGTATCCTACTTGGTAAAGGATTGCATTATAGTGTCTATAAACAGGGTCTCTTTGTAATAATGTAGAGACACAATTCAGTAATATTCTTCTCCTATATTTCTCACGTGCTATCAAAGCCTCTACAATCTTGGTAGAAAATCAAAGAGCTTCCGCTGCTGGCGGGCGGCTATTACCCATATATGTGCCCGTCTGGCGAATGGTTATGTTAACAAAGTAGGGCCAATGATATATGCATGAACCCCATATTCAGGGGAAGAAAACTCAATCAGACAGGTCACCGTGCATCAATTTTCGATGACTTTCTAGAGCATTTTTGTCAACCCCATATCCGTCAGTGTTTGTATAGCACCGTGTCAGCTTTTCCAGTGATTTTCTTATATCTAATTTGTGTAGCACCGTGTCATCTTTCCGGTGACTACTTTTTCATATTTAATTGTGTAGTACCGTGCCATATTTCTGGTGACCACTTTCTCATATCCAATTTGCGTACTCCCGTGCATCTTTTCGGTGACTGCTTTCTCATATCTAATTTGCATAGCACCGTGCATCACGTAAGACCACTTCTCATATTTAATTTGCGTAGTACCATGGATTTTTCAAAACTACTTTCTCATATGTGAGTTGCATACAGTGTTATCAAAGACACCTTAAGCGCGCTTAAGCCCTGAAGCAAGGCTCAATTCGTGTTGAGCACTTCGCCTCGCTTAATGTGCATTTCAGTATCGTCATCAAGGTTCTAAGACATATTTTTCCTTGCCAATGAACCTCTTCTGAAGAGACAACACTAAACAATTGATATTTCACTTTATCGTAAATATTTTTCAATTTCTTTATTCATATACTTGTCATTCATGCTTATAAATTATTAGTCTTGGACTAAACACATATATTTGTATTGTTTCTCCTTTTGAGCCTTTTTTCATTAAAGCCAACGGTTTCTTTGCGCTTACAGCCTCAACGAACCTTAGAACTTTTTTGCGCTTTTTGCTTTTGATAACACTGGTTGCATAGCAGCGTGTTTCTTTTCGGTGATTCCTCAAATTTGATTTGCATAGTTCTATGTGTCTTTCCGATGACTCCTCAAATATGATTTGCATAGGGTCGTGCCATCACTCTGACTCTACCCATATAATTTCTCCTTTTTAGTAGCGTCGTGCCGTCAATCAGATCCTACCCATATAATTTTCTTTTTCAAAAGGGTCGTGTCATCATTCCGACCCTACCCATATAATTTTATTTCTCAGATTGTGACCACTTTCAACCATCAAATCTAGCAATACGGCACATGAGCATGTTTTGGTCAGTTTTATGGTGACTTTCTTGTTTAAGATCTACTCATCCCTTGATTTCGAGATAATGCATATATTTATATCAAACTTCGGGCACAATCTGTTTCAAATTTACTTTTGCCAAAACAAAAACAAAGAAGGTATACTCATATATCTGGGCTGAACTACAATGATATTTGTTCTCCCATGGCTAAAATAACATATGTCTGCCTTTGCCTATCAATGGTTGTCGTTCATCATTGCTCAATCAGTTGGACATTAAGAATGTTTTCTCCAGGTGATCTCGAGGAAGAAGTCTATACGGAGCAACCACCAAATTTTGTTGCTCAGGGGGAGTCTGGTAGCCTTGTACGTCGATTGTGTAAGTCACTCTATGGTCTGAAACAGTCTTCTCAAGCTTCATTTAGGAAGTTCAACACTATAATTTTATCACTCTATGTTTTATCGACATTATGCATCAAATTCAGTATTTCATAGAAGACTAAGCAATTTAGATTGACTGGCATTCTGCATCAAATCCAGTATTTCATGAGAAGACCAAGCACATTGAGATTGACTGTTAATTTTGCGAAGTCGAGTGATCAATTTGCAGATATCTCACCAAGCCCTTCATCGGTGCTCGTATTAATTATATTTGTAACAAGCTAGTTACATATAAATTGTATGTACTAGCTTGAGGGGGAGTATTACAATAGGAATAGGTATAGGTATAGGTATAGGTATATAAAATCCTACTTAGAATAGGAATAGGAAAAGGAATAATAAATAATATCCTACTTAATAAAGGATTGTATTATAGTGTCTATAAATAAGGTCTCTATTTAATAATGTAGAGACACCATTCAAAAATATTCTTCTCCTATATTTCTCACAGTTTAAAAATTGAGATTTACAGCTAAAAAAAATAATGATGAGCCAATGCCTCAACTCATTCTAGTTGACATTTGAGAAAAATAAACCTTGCACTTCCGTCTCTTTTTGAGCAAGAAATTATCTTCTTAAACTTTATATACGTTCTTATGATACAAAAGCATAGTTCTTATGATACAAAAGCATAGAGACCATTGTTGTACTACATTCTAGTAGATGTAATGTAGAAGTTGTGACAGACGAAGCCAAAAATTTTAAAACCTCACTCTTGTTTTCCATATTTTGATGATCGGAAAGAGCAACGTTTTTAAACAATTCTTTGCTAATTATCTGATATATGAATACTAGTAATCTTAAAAATAGCACAAAACTCTAAACTGGTGCCCCAATACTTGATGTCTTGGAAATCACACCTTTGGACTTGAGATTGAATCCCTGTTAACTCAGCTGCCAAATCTTGCTTACAATCCTATAAACCGTGGAACTTAGACCTCAAATGCATACTTATAATGTGTGAAACTCGTAAGACACCCCAGGAGCCTCATGGATTAAGCTTCATTGCCCAAGTGAAGGGAGGACTTAGTAAGAGAAAGGGAGAGAATATAGAGCTTCCTAAGAGAAAACATTTGCATGGAGTCTATCATTTTGAGCAGAGACCATGCTTTTATTAGAGATCTGTTGAAGAGAGATTTGCCTGGGAGAGAAATGTTTTACAAGTGATACAATGCCAACCATTAAAGTGTAGCTTCTTGGCCAAGATGGGCAATGTCAAGGCCTAGATTTGTACACATACTTTGTTTTCTGAACTAGGTCTTCTTAACAGTCCAAAACTTGAGATTTGAATCATTGAGTTAAGTGGGCCCGCAATCTTAAATCCATGGAGCTAGCCATAGTCCAACCTCTAATCTAGCCATATTATAGCTTTTACTCTTACCTTCCTATTGTACCTCTTTGTCATTACTGTTGTGTATACCGCTTTTTCTATAGCTTCTCATATCATATCTTTCATGTCATAGCTCGTCATAACATTCCTCTCCTTTCATAGCTCCTTCTATCATACCTCTCAATTCATAGTTTTTCATACCAATACCTATTCATTGTAGTTTATGTGATGAATAAAGTTAGACTTGGTAGAAGACAATTAGAATTTGCAAGGATCTCACTATTAAAGGTATAAGTGTTTTCAATGAGCTTTGAGGTTCAAATATTGGGACGAATCTGTTTGACAAGGAAGAAAAATCGAGCTCAAAACTCTGGAGATGAGCTCTGGCAGGGCTGCACACCCAAGAGAGAAAGGAACGAAGAAAGATGGTTGTTAAAAGTTTGGTATAGGCAGTGGGGTGCATAGTCAGGAGAAAATGAAAAATATGGAGCTTCAAGCTCTGTGGTCAACTTTAGCCATTGTGTTTCAACGATCAACTTCTAAACTGCTTCCAAATTTAGAAACTTCTCTACATATGAAAGCGGGAGCATCAATATCGGAGTTTATAGCTAAGTATGTTTGATTCACTTGTGGGCTTAAAATCGCAATCCAACTCACATAAATTTTGGGCTGATTAGACTTAGATCACCGAGCATACTATGAGCATCATCCAAGGGGATAGGGTGTTATCTATCTCTAGAAGAGCATTCCTACTATAACTCAATCTCTCCATAGTAGCTGTGAGCAAGCTGTCTGTCAAGATGGTATTGGAATATACACCTTCTCATATGAAACTATCTCCATAGGTCCATCCTCTCACTTACTCCTACCTAAGTCCTTATCTGAGTTACTCATCAAATTCTATTCCCACATCAACTCCAACAATCTTTTATAGCCATAGGTTCAAAGTACGAGACACGAGGTCTCTAGGATTAAAAGCAAGTCCTAGTGGCTAAGCCAGATGTCTATGGACCCAATCTCAACTGACTTTAGGAGCAAGGTTCAAATCTTCAACTCTTGAGGCACAAGATTCTGGTAGTAAAAATACTAACACTAGCCACTCAATTTATGAGCCCAAAATTAGGGTTTGATGGTGCATATCTTGGCAAATGAGCTATGTAGCTAATCGTGATCATATTTCAGAAATTAGTTTGAGTAAATTTCTTCATATTGGATTTCCTGAATATGAAGTACTTTGCTCTTTAATGTACAATGTAGTATGTACACAAGTTTTCTTATGAGAAGCTCACTTATCTATTTCCTGTCTAGGTCCTCATCTACCACCCAGGAATTATACTAGCGTATGTTCGTTGTATGAAGTATAGAGGATAGGAAGCAAGCATAGCAGCTGAGTCATCTAGAGAAGGATCTAATTTCAAATCTTGATGTATGACATCCAATCATAAAACCTTGAAGCAGGGACAGATCTACTCAAGAAATAGTGGTACACATGAACCCATGGTCTCTCCGACAAACTAGGTATTTTATGTACATATTTTCTAGAATTAATCTAATATTATGTGTTGGCACACATGCTCCAAAAGGGGTGAATGGTGCACTTGATTGAATGTTGAGTTATTTATCTAAAGGAACAAGGATCAATTCCCGCTTAATACATTCTTTTGTTTCTTTCTTTAGTGGTGCACCCATGTACTTGAAATTCTAGATCCTCCTCTGCCTTGAAGTACGTGGTTTGGGTTCCATACTACTTTAAGTACTGAAAATGCTAAAAATAGCATACCCATGAGCTCAAAGATCATGGACCTTACATATCAAAAGAAGAAGAAAAAGAGAAGGATCATAGACCAACTACCTCAGCAATAAAGATCGCAAGTGTTGGATCAATTAATAGATCTGGCCTACAGAATTGAGTATGTGCACAAAAATAGGCTCTGGTACAGTGTGCACAGAATAGTATCTCGAAATGAACATTGCTGGTACAACTGTATCCTCCAACCTCAGTAAAAGTACACGGTATAAATAATCCTTCAAATACAAAGATTTTAATGCTCTCTCTCTCTTCTGCCTAGGTCCTCACTGACATAGGTATAGGCACACCAGGAATTTCATGAGTTTCAAAGGTCACAAGTGTGCATTTGACAGACAATGCACAAGATCTATAGGATTGGAAGCAAACCTTGAGGCTGAGTGAGCTATCCAACAGTCCAATGTCAAACCTAAGGTGCGCGTTTTCAGTCATCAAACATTGATTGGCGAAGTTCAGGTTCCATACTTTGTTTAGTACTAACAAACACTTCTGTCAAATTTCTTTTTGACATTCCTCCAAGTTCACCAAATTGTTTCCCACATTCATGGCTACTCGCATTTCACAACTAATGATCAGTGACAACTGTGTGGATACAGAGTGTTAGTTGCAGGTTCAGGGAACCCAATAGCTTTTGCTCTAACTTTGTATAAATCCACTAAATAACAACAACAATAGCATACCCAATGTAATCCCACAAGTCGGGTCCGGAGAGGATAGTGTGTTCGCAAACCTTACCCCTACCTTTGTGGGGTACACAGGTTGTCTCCGATAGACCCTCTACTATATATCCACTAAATATTTACAAATATTTGATTGTGAACCTAGTTATTATTGCATATTAACTTGGGGTTGCTACAGAACCCATAAATTTCAAATCTTGATCCCCCTATGAGTAACAAGCAATCATTTCCCACTAAATTATTATTGCATATTAACTTGGGTTGCTACAGAACCCATAAATTTCAAATCTTGATCCCCCTATGAGTAACAAGCAATCATTTCCCACTAAAATTACTAAAGTTCAAATCTTTCAGTAAAATCTTGGGGTTCTGCCACTTTTCTAATGCAGCCCCACTAAACATAACCAAGGGAAGAAACAAAATATACAAACGCAAGCTTGACACGATACCAACATAAACAGTGAATTATTACTTACCTTGAAGAATTTTCCAGTGGAATGGCGAGTGTGGAAGTTGTTCCATGCTTCAGAATCTTCCTGCGGGGAACATAAAGACAAAAGGGTATGTTGATTTTGGGTGATGGAATTAGGAAAAGGAAGCAAATGGTGAGCAAGAGAAGGATTGTTTTCGATCTCTTGTCGAAGTTGGTCCCATTCAAAGTCCTTCGAATAGTAGTTTGCCGCTGCCTTAATTTCTTCTCCCATGGCTGCTTCTCCTCTTTCTGCTCCCTCTCAATAGGTGTTTGACATGAAAAAGAATTTATTTTTTTCCCGAGTTGAACTCCAGAAAATTTAGGGAAAATTTGGAACTAAATTAATAACATAAAATGTCCTTTTTTAAAATTATATTTTCAAAATTTAGCAGCCGGTACAAACAAAGGTTTTTCAAAATTTGAACCGAAAGTATGCTATAGAAATATTTTTTCATACGTTGAGGACAAATAATAATTCAGGCGTCAAATAAAATTTAATGACAAGTTTAAGAAATCGGCAATATATTAAGCATAAAAAGATCAAAAATCTTGTCCCAGTCATAAATGTTTAAAGACATTTTTTACTCTTTCTGGTTTAATGTATGAGTTTATAATCTGCTAAAAAATTGAGTTACAATGATATTCCTCTGATTGAAATCCTTTTCATCTATGGTTCATTAATTAGTTTTGAAGTATAATTTGGTCTTTCTTATATTTTGCTTGTGACTGAAATCTTTAGGACTCTTGATTTCTTCGTGTGTTTACTATATATTTTGAATCATTTTATTGAAAATTTTAGCTCCGATAATACTTATAAATCCAAGCTAATTCTCTCTACGTTTTTTATGTCATTTCTATCCATCTCAGGTGACAAGTCCAGCTCATAAATTACTTTCTCAATCTTCTCGACAATTTAGTAAGGGCAAATAAAACGAGAACTATGCTTTACAAAGTATGTTTGGTCGAGAGTTACAAAACACGTGTTTGACGGAGGAGGTAATAAGTACTTGGTGGATTAGTCGAAGAAAGCACACGTTGACCCAAACACCATGGTTATACACCATGGTTATAGGAAAAGCACTAGTCAAAGTTTAATGATGTTTGTAACCAAAACTAACAATGTGTCAGGTGCAATATTCAAGCTTTAAGACTTCCACAAGGTTTAATTGAGATCATGGGTGAGAAGCTGGTATCAGCTTGCAAGGATTAAAAGTCTCTCTTCAAATCAGTAACATCCTTCCTGTTTATTGGGGGAAAAATGATGGAACCCATACCACTATCTTGACATTATCACTTCAACATATGCCAAGTAAACTGAATTGCAAGTAGACGTATCGTTAGGAAGAAGCTGATTTGCTCTAACAAAGATGTAATGCAATCTCCACAAGGGGGCATGATATTAAGGTCTCCAGGAACCTTTTGAAGTTTGCTTTTCACCATTAGTACTACACCCCACAAGCCATCACCAACACCCCTTTGAAGGAGTCGTTGAAGTTCATCGGCTAAGCCTTGTACGAGAACAGGTTTCCTTGTTAGACCATTCATTCCCACCTGTAGGCAGATACCATACGTGTTCCTCTGAACTAGCAGTCAGGGTTATGATCAATGGCCAACTACGGCTGAAGAACTTACGCACCCTCAATGCTACTTCAAATTCATCCATTCCTGGCATTTGAAGATCCTGGCTGACAACTTGAAAGGTTGTCAGTGAAGGATCTAGAGCACTCAGGCACTGAAAACCGGTTGAAACACTTTTTGGTTACCAGTCTATTTACATCATTAAGCGTCTCATCATAAGCGAGGAGTACATGAAGGCCTCTGAACATTGAGCTGGTTTCTATTTAAACATGTGTTTCCTAAAAGATTAACTGTTCTTGAAATCACAGAATGAGTGTCATCACTTGCACATGGCCCTGGGCATTCAAGGACAACCATATATTTCCCTGCATCATCTGAAAATTTTATGCAAAAAAGAAGAAAATACAGGTCAGTGTAAGCAATATGGTAACCAGGCTATTACTGCGTCACTTTCACAAACCAATGTACCACTTCAAATAGCAGAAGTAAGGAAACTAAAGACAATAGTTTTCTTATCTGGATTATTTATTAACATCATAAGCAGCATCTAAAAACTTTATACAATAAGACAACAAAAATAAAGAGAAATCATCAATTCTAAGGATGAAATTCTTACCAAAGGAAAAAATGGCGGGGCCTATGTTCACACTAGTTTCAGCCACAGTAGGCCGTAGTTAAATAAACAAAAAAAGACTACAATGAAATCACAATTTTACATTGAAAAACATGGATGTTATAATTTCAAAATCACATATTCTGTAGTCATACCACAAAAACAATCATCTTGAACAATCGACAGATTCCGATTACAGGGTCTTGCCTTGATAGAGAGCATGAAGTCGTACTGAATGCACTCCTTTATTTTACACACTTCTTATGAAGGTTCATTCAGTGAAAGTGAATACAACTTAAATCCCAAACACTGAAGCTTCCAATGTTAACAATCAGAAGGTAAAGGACAACTTGTAGCAGTGCTGTCTGCAGAAGCCCAAGGCTTAAAGGAGTACCAATTGCATTGGAAGTTATATATGATAAAGAGGCAGTGACGGTAAATATATGAAACACATGATAAGTAATGTATCATTTGAGTATCTAAAAGTAGTATAGCACCCATTCATAGACAGAGTACTATTTTGTCACATTAAACCTAGACACACAATTGATCTCTCAGAAGCTCAACTGGTGACTAATCTTCTTCATCCTATTTAGTTGATTTAACATATATGATATACCTACAACTTACAAGTACGGGGTTCCAGTCTATCACCCACTAATGCTCTAAAACATGTGTCATTTTCTCAAGGCATATGCTGGAGTTTCTTATAAGTTCTGCTAATATCATTTTCAAGAGAAGAAATCCGGAACTTTTTTGACCCAAAGAAGAAATCTTGAACTTTCCCTGCTCACTTTGGATTGAGTTTAAGAGATACAAGGTCACTTCCACAAACCAGCAAAGACTACCCCCCCCCCCCCCCCCTTGAGCTCAGATAAATGAAGGCAACATCTTTATCTGCATCCTTACTAACACATCTTTTATTCTCATATATAGCCAATCCCCCATCCCTTTCTCTGTCCCTCTCACACCCACATTTGATGCATGCAGATGTGGGCGCAACATATCTATCCAGGTGACTAAAATGGGCGCGACATTTTAGTTTCACATTACGAACTAAAATGAAGCTAACAAACATCTAGTGTACATACGTTGCATCCAAGGTATGGCCTAGTGGTCCATGAAGTGGGTTGAGAACCACGAGGTCTCGTGTTCAAAATTCAGTGGAGGCAAAAACACTACGTGATTTATTTCCATCAGCCCAAGCCTTGGTAAACAAGTTACCTGATGCCTGTGCAACCTTGGTAGACAGTGTAACCCAATATTTGTGCTAGTGGGAGGTGACAGATATCCCGTAGAATTTGTTGAGGTGCTGCGTGCAAGCTGTCCCGTACACCACGTTTATAGAAAAAAAAAAATCAATCCTACTCTTGTCAACTCTTCACGATAAGGATGACCTCCATGCTAAGCTTTTTGTAGTCTTGGGTTTTTCTGATCTGTCCATATTACAATTTTATTCAGAGGCGCAACAGATTCTAAGGAAATTTCAGATAACTTCTTCTCACATCACAAGGATTCCAACTGCATATACTTTCACCCCTCCAAAATGCTTCCACTAGAACATAAGGACAAAGTGGTTGAAGGCCAGCATAATATTTGCTTTAGAATTGCAAAGTTTTTACTGCAGTAATTTTATTAATATAGACCCAGCCAACTAGTTAGCCTTTTTAATTAGGCGTTGATTTCTATTTGAATTTTGAATACATAGTATTTTCTAGACTTTAGGAGTTTGGTATTTTCAACGGATCTTTTTGCTTCTGTTAAGGTTTAGAAGTATTTCTATTATAAAATTGTATTTTTAGACTGCAGTAAAAATACATCGATCTTTTTACTTCAGTTCATAAGCTTTCTTTCTTGTTTTTCATTCCTTTAGTATTTTTTATCATTTTCCTGCAATTTCTTCTCTTGTAAAACCATCAAAAGGTATCGAGAGCCATTTTTCTTGAGGGACCTATGAGTAAAGAGATGGATTCTGAACATAGTTTTTCACGAATGGCTCCACCTGTTTTTGATAGTGAAAATTATCAATTATGGGTTATGAGATTGGAAACTTACTTGGAGGCTCTTGATATTTGGGAAGTTGTGGAAGAGGATTATGAAATTAAACTGCTACATAATAATTCCACCATAGCATAAATCAAGAGTCACAAGGAGAAAACAGGAACTCTTAAGGCGAAGGCAACTATGTTTTTTGTTGTTTCAACAACTATTTTCACAAGAATTATGTCTCTTACATCACCAAAAGAAATTTGGATTATCTAAGAAAGAATATGATGGAGATGAAAGAATTCGAGAAATGCAAGTATTGAATTTAATAAGAGGAGTTCGAGTTGCAGAGAATGAAAGACTCTGAGATAGTCAAGGAATACTCAGATTATTTGGCATTGTTGACAGGGTAGGTAAGATTACTGGCTATGCCCGGTTACCTTGGAAAATACACGAGATCTGTCCAAGATTATCTTGGTAGAGTTGTTAAATTCTTTTTAGGCATAGCAACAAAGGAGATTTATGAGGCAAGATGGTATGGTTGAAGGAGCCTTAGCAGCCAGCCATAAAACTTGAAGCAGGGGTAAAAATTTGAAAAATTACCCACCTTGTGAGCACTGGAAAAAATGGGTCATCCACCCTACATATGTTGGAAAAGGCCAGACGCGAAGTGGAGCAAGTACAATCAACTAGGCCATGAAGCAGTGATTTGCAAAAACAAATTTGAGAACCATGAAGCAGATGCACGTGTGGTCAATGAAGCTAAAGAAGAAGAAAACCATCTTTTTGTTGCAACATGTATCTCAAGATTTCATCAAATTTTTGGCTGATTGATAGCGGTTGCACTATCCACATGACTTATGACAAGAGTTTGTTTAAAAAATTAAAGCATACTGAAATATCCAAAGTTAGCATACTCAAAACAAGTTCAGGTAATAAGGCGATTTCAAATGTTCTTTATGTAGATATTGATCAAAACTTGTTGAGTATTTGTAAGTTGGTAGAAGAAGGATATAAAATATCCTTTGAGGATAAACATTTTCGTCAATGATGGTGCTGGAAAAGAAGTTTTAAACATTAAGATGAGAGGTAAACATTTCTCATTTGATCCACCGAAAGATATTCCTACAGTATGAAAAAGATCATAGGCCGAAAAAATTAGAAGATGATCCTTCAATTGAAAAGGCACAAGCAAATGTGAACCTACTAGGTTTAAGGAGCTTTCAATATTCTCAAAGGAATTGAACCTATGGAGGAGTTAACTATGTTTCATGAAATAAAATGAGTAAGTTTAAATTCAAGATGCAAATTAAGCAGGAAGACATGCTTAAAAATTTTAGTAGTCAAGAGTTGCGTTCAGGATGAGAAGTGAATTTAGTTCACTACAAGCCCAAAGATGAATTTGCAGATTTATTCACAAGGTTACTTTCAGCTATCAAGTGTGGAGATCCCAAGATAGAAGTCCAAAATTTTGCAGTTTCTAAAGCAAGGAGGAGTGTTGAATATTTGATTTAGAATTGCAAAGTTTTTTATTATGTCAAGGAAAACCCGCAGCCGTTACCCTTTGGGTGCGCACAGGGTAAAAATTTCGCTCTTATGCAATAGCTCGCAAACCACACAGGAAAGGTAACCCGCACTAAGCAAGCCCAGTGCGGCGAACTCGACCCTAGAGGCAAACCCCTTGCCAGGCGTTTCGAAACTGAGACCTCCCAACATGGAAGTCTCAAGCCCAAACCACTGGGCCACCCCGAAGGGTGAATTGCAAAGTTTTTAGTACAGTAATTTTATTAAGATAGACCTAGTCAACTAATTATCCCTTTTCTATTTGAATTTTGAATAAATAGTATTTTCTAGACTTGAGGAGTTTGGTATTATCAAGATATCTTTTTGCTTATTTTTAGGTTTACAAGTAAGTATTTCTATTATAAATTGTATTCTTCGACTGCAGTGAAAATACATTGATCTTTCAACTTTAGTTCATAAGCTTTCTTTCTTGTTTTTCATTCCTTTAGAATTTTTTTATTCTTTTCCTGCAATTTCTTCTCTTTTAAAACCAACACATTCCATCATATTGAATCCTAGAAATCTCTTTACCTAAAGATTTACGGATGAACAGTAATTAAAGAACCATCTCCTACACATGAAAAGAAGTCCTCAAGCTGCATATTCTGAGATCTTTCAGCTAAGTAATGGTCGATAAGAAAAGAGGGAGTCACATTTTCATTTATTCAAGTTTCTCTTCCTCTTATTCTTTTTTGGTGGGGGGAGGGGGCGGAGGGGGAAGGGGGATACTGAGTAGGTGATCTTACCAGTAACCTATTGGAATAAAACTAGAAATAGGTATATACAATCCTACTTAGAATAAGAATAGGAATATGAATAGAAATAGTAAATAGTATCCTACTCTGTGTAAAAATGTAGAGACACAATTCAATAATATTTTTCTCTTATATTTCTCACATGGTATCAGAGCTTCTACAATCTTGATAGAAAAAAAAAGCTTCCGCCAATGGCGGATGACTATGACTCATATATGCCGTCCGTCTGGCCATTGGTTATGTTAACAAAAGTAGGGCCAATGATATATACATGAACCCCATATTCAGGGAAAGAAAACTCAATCAGACAGGTCACCTTGCATCAATTTCCGGTGACTTTCTACGGCTGTTTTGTGTCAATCTCATATCTTTCCGTGTTTGTGTAGCACCGTGCTATCTTTTCGATCTACATTTTTATATCTAATTTGTGTAGCATTGTGCCATATTTTCGGTGACTACTTTCTCATATTCGATTTGCGTAACACCATGAATATCTTTGGACTACTTCTCATATTTAATTTGTGTAGTACCGTGAATTTTTCCGAACTACTTCCTCATATATGAGTTGCATAGTAGCATGTATCTTTTCGATGACTCCTTAGATTTGATTTGCGTAGTTCCATACATCTTTTGGGCAACTCAAATTTGATTTGCATAGAGTCGTGCCATCATTCTTACCCTAGCCATATAATTCTCTTTTTCAGTAGGGTTGTACCGTCAATCCGACTCTATCCATATAATTTACTTTCTCAGTAGGATCATGTCATCATTCCGACCCTACCCATATAATTTAATTTCTCATATTGTGACCACTTTCATCCATCAAATCTAATAATTCGGCGCATGAGCATGTTCCAGCCAGTTTTACAGTGACTTTCTTTTTTGAGTTCTACTCATCTCTTGATTTCGAGAAGATCCATATATTTTATACCAGGTTTTGACCACTTTCTGGCGACTGCTGCATTGTGAAGAAGTCTACATGGAGAAACCACCTAGTTTTGTTGCTCAGGGCGAGTCTGGTAGCCTTGTATGTCGATTGTGTAAGTCACTCAATGGTCTAAAACAGTCTTCTCAAGCTTGGTTTGGGAAGTTCAATACTGCAATTCAGGAATTCATCACTCTGTGTTTTATCGACATTATGCATCTAATCCAGTATTTCATGCGAAGACTAAGCACATTGAGATTGACTAGCATTATGCAACAAATCTAGTATTTCATGAGAAGAATGAGCACATTGAGATTGACTATTAATTTTGTGAAGTCGAGTGATCAATTTGCAGATATCTCACCAAGCTCCTCATCGGTCCTCGTATTAATTACATTTGTAACAAGCTAGGTACATATGATTTGTATGCACTAGCTTGAGGGGGTATGTTGGAATAGGAATAGGTATATGCAATCCTACTTAGAATAGGAATAGAAATAGGAATATGAATAGAAATAGTAAATAGTATCCTACTTGGTAAAGGATTGTATTGTAGTGTCTATAAATAGGGTCTCTGTGTAATAACGTAGAGACACAATTCAATAATATTTTTCTCACATAACCTAAACCCCAAGGGAGTAGAGCAATCCTTCACATTCAACTCAATTTTTTTGACATTATGTGGCATTTGTTGGCAACCTCGGCACAACATTTATCCAAAAACATGCAACTCCTCTGACCATTTTAGGTTATGCATTTTCCATCTTAGGATGTTCCAAATGTTTGGCACACGCCTTTTTTATCAGGTATATATTTCATTAATCACAAGGCCAAACTTGCCGTATACAAGAAATATACCAAAAAGTAAAGAACCTACAAAACAATATGGTTCTCTATAAAAGACGCTCAATCCTTTATACAACCCAGAACTACATGGGTACACCAAAAATAACTATCAGAGACTAAACTTTACCTTTTTCAAAAAAGTAACTATCAGAGACTACTACTCAACTGCCAAAAACTCAAATCTACCCCTTCAAAGGCCCTCATGTTTCTCTCTCTCCAGACAATCCACACCAATGCCATAGGAACAATATTCCATGCCGTACACTTTCTCCTGCTTTCCAGCAAAACAACAGGTCTTTCATGGATCTCGGCATTGTCCAAGGAATACCAAATCAACTAAACATATCCCGCCACAGTCTCATGGCCAGTTGATGCAAACAACTTTCTTTTCCTAAGGTTCTCCACCATCAAAATCAATAAACATTTTTTTTTAAAAAGGCATTCTGTTTGGCACACTTCTACGAATCATCACATATTATGTACCATTTACACGTCTCAAATTTCTTAAACAATAAAAAGTTAGATTATGATGTGTATTATTCTCCACGTCGGACTACTTCCACACAAACTCATTTTACCTTCTTTTTTTTAATTAGGTAAGGTTAGACGAACTCACTCTACTATTTTCCTCTACTACTACAAATATAACATGCAGCTCAAATTTACCCTTAAATCTCCAAGTAAAGTCACAGTCCATACTAGAGGTGGGCGTTCAGGCCGTTCGGATTGGATATGAAGACTTTGGTTTGGATTTTCGTTTTTCGGCTTTAAGAAATTAATATCCAAATCCAATTCAATTAAGTTCAATTGGATCAGATTGCTTATGTCCGGTGTCGGATTAATCGATTTGATTATCTCAGATTTCTGGTTTTGAGATTATAAGTTGAGCATCTTCTTCTTGCAAAAATAAACATCCTAGTAAAGTATTCATGTCAAATTGTCTTAATAATTTTACATTCACACGACAATCATCCAAATAAAATATTCATTCAAGCAACGAAACCATTATGAAAGAAATTTCTAATCTAAACAGAGTAAAATCATGTATAGATACTCATTCAAGCAATGAAACCATTATGAAAGAAATTTCTAATCTAAACAGAGTAAAATCATGTATAGATAGATCATACTACTAACAGTTCATATTCAATTCAACATTACTCAAACCTGATATATTCTATGTGAATTAAATATCAATTAAGATGCTTCCATAAGGACCCAGTGCCACAATCCACAACTCAAATAAGAATGAAAAATACAGTCACAGTGAATGCACCTCAGTTTGCACTATCCATTAGCCTAATAAGGTACATTGACTGATTTAGTAGGGTATTGGACTTAATATTAGGTACATGGGCTTCTCTGATATGTAAGGATAAATATAAGGTATAAAATTTTGGATTTTCGGACAAATCGAAAATCTAAATATTTTAGAAGTTAAATCCAAAATCCAATTGGTTTCCGAAAATCCAAACAAATTGGATTTCAGTTTGGCCCAAACTCTGCCATGGCCTAGTCAATACCTACATGCAGACTACATGGCAGCATGTATGTACACAAGTCATGAACAGTACTTATACATGATCAAGAGCTATAATCATCTATAGATACTTGTTAGCTAGATAAACCAACTTAAATGAGAACATCATGAAAAGAAAAATCGGGAAAACAACAGCATGTATTCTAACCTGGACGATCTTTTTGCAAATGCTGAAACTTCAGCCCTCCAACACCTCCCTGATGTTATGCCGTCTTTCACCAAAATGAATTGGAGATTGAGCTATCTGATTTGAAAGCCTTCAAGACTAACCTCAATATATGATTTTATTGTCACATATTCATCTGTTGTGCATTATCTTCTTGTACCTCAAACTGTCATTCCCACCATCAGCTCCAGTCTCTAAAACAACTCCAAATATAACAGAGCCTTGTCCAATGCAGACATTTAATAAATGTCCTACCATATGTAACAAAACCTAAAATACTCTCTTCTCATCGCCCATCACCTGATTAGGCAAAGAAGTAGGAACATCTGTAGAAAATCCAAAGCCCTTATTGATACACAAGCACTTAACAAGACAAGAAGTCCGCCTGACCAGTAAATGCAATTGAAAGTGACTCATTTCTACTGGAAACCTTCCAGCATCTTTCGAAGATATCTCTATCGCAACTTTTTTTGATGTGGAGAGAAAAGTGTGTGTTTTCACCATTGTGTTAAAAAAAATCTTCTGGTCAAAGCTTGCTTTCTCGTCTTGAAATATGGAGAGAAAACCCAAATTTGAGTGCATCCGCCCCCTCATTCCAATGTTCATCACCTTCAGAAACAAAGTCCTTGTCTGGCTTGCCTTCATAGCATTCTATTTAGTCTTTAGCCTGCTGCAGCACACAATTTCTCATTTCTAGTTTCTCCCTCGTTGTCTGAGACTCTTCAAGAACAGTAGCATGGGACAAAGCCACAGCCTCCCGATCAGAAACTACTTCCACTATCTCCATCTCATCATAGCTCAAGACTCTATCATCAGCACTTGAAAGAACCAATCCTAATTTTAGGCTTAATTTGCTTAGTATAGGGCTCAAACCCGCGTCTGATGTGATTGAAATCTTTATGTCTATGACTATGATTCATGGATTAGTTTTGAATTGTAATTTAGTAGGCGTTTGGGCATAGATTCAAAAGATTTTTCACTTTATTGGATTTTATATGAAGATGGAGTTATGTTAGGTTATACGTTTTGCAAAAGATAGAAGAGAGCACTTTTTTGGGATTTTATGAAGATAAGAGTTGGAAAACAGGTTTGAAGCACTTTTCCAAATTTGGAATCCAACTCCAAGTTGGACTTGGAAATTTTATAACCAAACATTGATTTTAAAATAAAGTGAAATTACTCCGAAAAAAGTGATGATTCTCATGAAAAATTAATATCTACATTTTGCATGAGATTATAAATGAACAATATGCAGCACACATGTATCAGCAAAATTATCATTTAGGAATAAGAAAAAGAAACATCAAAGACCAGCAATATCAAACATGGACCCATCATCACAAAAAACTTGGGAGATCCAAATTCAAAGCAACCAATCACATATAAAACAAAACATGAATATTTAAAAAAGAGCACACTCAAATGAGAGTATTGTTGGAGCTTAGCATTTCAGAGCATTCCAGGCTGAAAGATTAATTTTACAGATGTCGAAAACATTGATGTCACATGCTATAACAAGGGACAGAACTAAAGTGAAAGATATTTTGTTGTCACCTTGCAATGACTATTTTTGACACAGACAGGAGTTCAACTTGCAATTAAACTTTGTTTTACAATGATCATATAGTGGGAAATGAGACCCCATGATAGCCCCATTTCATCTCTTAAAAATGAAAACATGATCTTATTAGAATGGAAGAACTAAGCAATATAAAGAAAACTATGATAACTAATAATAAGATTACTCAAGGAGCATGGAGATAGAAGAAGTAAGCTGATTACTGAATCTGCTTCGGAGGAGAATAGTAACAAATTAGCATTAAAATAGAAACATCAAAACAAGTGCCAGAGTAACTCTACACCATTGTTAACTACAGCATCCAGGAGACAAAAAATTAAAGCAACAACTACAACCAAAGAAGTGCCTTACTTTGCTAGGCAGTGTTACGGTCCCCTGTTATGGATCTAGTAATGGGACGCTGCAAGATGAAATCTGTTGTTTTCTTCCTACGACCTATGGTGCTGGTTCTTTAAGAGAGAACTTGCAATCTCTTGAGTTAAAGTACTCAAAAAATGGAACAATTTTCTGCTTAGATTTCATGATAAACATAGAGTTCAAATACAATACTTATAAGATAACTACCCCTAGAAACTAGGACACTGGACATGACTTCCTAACATTACTGGAATGAGAAACTGCAAACTACTACAAAGAAATAACTACTACTAGAATGAGAAACTGCAAATAACTACTACAAGCAAACAACTACTACTGTAAACTGCTCGGAGACTAAGGAGTGATAACAGGCAGCCTCCATCTTATCACCAACCACAGCATTAAGTATAGGAAAACTACTAAGAATTCATCAAGACCTTCAAAAAACCCTATTACATCAACAGTACCATCCTCTCCCTCCCCTGCTTCATTTTCTCGGCCCATCTGAATTATAGGCTCTTCAACCTCATTACTGAACTCCACATACAAATCAAATTCCTCAAGTGTTTTGCAATCCTCCCAGGTGTCTTATTGTCTTACTTGTGACACCTCTGCTACTTGACTCGACTGCTACAGCATGGGCATTTCTACGCCACCTTCAGTTGCTAAACCATCTTGCAAATTGCCATCATTATTCCCTTCAACAGTTTTTGCCTTGTCAGTGTGCTGTTTCTTGGCCTTTTTTCTTGGGGTTCCAGTCCTTGCACTCTTTCGCTTCACATTCTTTGCTTTCTTCCTCTCCTTGTTCCGATTCCAATCCACATCTGAGTCCTCGCTTGACTCTGATGCCTCAAAAAAAACACCAGCATCATCACCATAAACACATATTCTTGGAGCAAAATGCTTTTGTCCACTCCCACTTATTGATCCACCAGCATTAAGTGAACTGCCAAGATTATTCACATTACTCCCTCCAATTCCCCCAAATCGCGGAGAGGTAAACATGGGAGAAAATGGAGACCATCTCGAAGAGTTATCTGTATTTCTATCAAAATCCTCCAAAGACAATCCAAAAGGCATAAATCCCCAACAACAAAAACTACTATTTTTTCCATCAATAACTGGAGGAGGAGATGCAATTGGTACAGCTTGAAAACCCCTCTTACAATTTTGACACCTTAAAGTACAATTAGTATAATCCAGAGAGTACTCATACATAAAAAGACAATAAGGACATGCAGTCCAGAAACTCGGTATCCTCTTACCTGATGCATCTACATTCCCTTCTTTCTCCTTCACATTATCACCAGTACTTGCAGATTTATTTGCATTGACTCCCACCACATTCTCATTTCTCTCCGGGCTCTGTTGATTCCCATGCTGCTCTACAGTAACCACCGGTTCTTGCCCTTGTGTTGATCCCAACCCCATACCAAATTGTGGGTTTCCTCTATTTAAGCTTCTCACAGAGGTTACCGGCTGTGGTTGGTTCAAACTCAAGAATGTAGCAGGTGGTTCATCTGTGTTCAAAAATGAAATTGAAGTCACAGGTTGTGTTTGTTGTCTCAGAAACGTTACAGGTTGTTGCGGTTGCTGCTCAATGTGCCAACTTGCCATAGAGGTCACAGTTTCTTGTTCATGAGTAAGATATGTCACTGGCATAGAAATTCCAGCTTGTGGGTCTTCACTGAAGCTTATTCCAGCAGCATGTGACCCTTGATCTTGAGTAAGAAAATTCATTATCATTTGGTCTGCATTCGAACTGGGCATTGAAGGATAAACACTCTGATGCACAGGGGTAGGTGTAGAAGCGACAATTGGGTAAGGGTTAAGGAAGAAACCGAGCTCCTTATCATACATACTTTTTCTCAAGGGGTCAGAAAGAACTGTGAATGCATCAACAACAAGACGGAAAGCCTGATCAGAAAACGGGAAATTGTCGTTCTGAGGTTTCAGAAGAAAATTAAACCGGCGATACTGCTCGGCCATGAAATCGGCATTTTGGGTCTGGTTAGGAGGGATTTGGAGGATAGAGTAGTAGTCAAAGTGTTCATTGTTTATACGTTTGTCTCCAGCATTCAGGATATCGGCAATGGCAAGTATTCGGTCAGCAGCGGGTGCTAATGTTGGGTCGGATTCACGGGCACCGTTGGCGAATGACTTGCTACCAACTAGATCACGATTTGCTAAGAGCTTTTCGGCAGTTAATAACCATTGCATCGCTTTTGATCGGTTTGTTTGGGGGCCATTGATGAAGTAGGGATACTCCATTAGGGTTTTAGGAGAGAAAATGAAGAGGAAGAAGGAAGAAAGGCGGAATGAGCGAGAGAAAGTGTGTTCCTCTGAAATGAAATAGAAGTCAGATGTTGTTCGCAGATTTCGAGGACGCCATATTGCAAATTTGCAATCAATTCACTAACCTTTTTGAGTTTTTCCTTTTTTTTTAACTAGTCATAATGTATGCGCCTCGTGCGTGTCCCTTGTATTAATAAGAACAGATTTTTAAAAATAACATAAACAATATTTAAAAGATGTGTTTGAGTACATTATAAGATTTCAGAAAGAGAATTATAATATCTAAGGGGTCGTTTAGTTTGAATACAAGTTATGATGGGATAAGTCATACTGGAATTAGTTATATGGGATAAGTTATGTTGGGATAGTTCGTTGTATTCAAAATAATATGCATTGCATAAATTTTAAGAACAAGTTGTTTGTTTACAAAAATACCCTTCACTTTATTTAGTTTTTTATATTTTCTTTGCAAGCTTTAGTTATTCATTCTTAAAAATAAAATCTTCATCATATTTTGCTTAAATATCTTTCTGTGTGCATTCCCATGATGGTACTTAAAAATAAAACCTTCATCTTATTTAGCCTTTCAAGTGACTAAAAATGTATAACTAAAAATATGTAATTTCGTAATAGAGAAATCAAAACATAAATAAACACAAGAATTAGTCAAATAAATTAATAAATAAAAATTATATTTGTATAGTCTAATTTTTTAATTAAAAAATATAAAGAATTATCATAAAAATAAGGAGTAGTGAAAGATTGTAAATGTTATTATACATGGTATTAAAATTAATGTGAAGATACATGAATATGAAAAGTGATGTATAAAAGGGTTTAAAGGGATATTTTTGTCATCTTCTCTATTTTATCTCGGAATAAGTTATCCCGAGATTACTATACCACCCAAGAAGAGGAATAACTTATCCCGATACTAATTATTAATCACGGGATAAGTTATTCCGGACTTGTCAACCAAACAACAAATTAAGTAGCACTATAATTTAATCTCGAGGAACCTTGGAGTAACTGGTAAAGTTGTTGTCATGTGACCAGGAGGTCACGGGTTCAAGCCTTGAAAACAGCCTCTGGCAGAAACGCAAGATAAGGCTGCGTAAAATAGACCCTTGTGGTCAGGCCCTTCCCCGAACCCCGCGCATAAGCGGGAGCTTTAGTGCACCGGACTGTCCTTTTTTATAATTTAATCTTGGGACTGTTTGATGTTATCCTTCACACCAAACGACCCCTAAGTGATAAATGATCATATTTAAGAGTTTGATCTACTCTAGCCGTTCTCCATTCAGTTTGTTCTAATACTTGCTTCAACAAAAGCATTGTAGAAATAGCGTTTGATTGAAAGGTAAAAAAAGTCATTCGTTATTACATGAGCACTTAAATGCATGTATTATGTGTATTTTCATGTTGATTATTACAAAATTTGTATTACTACGCTATTAACAGATTAAGACTTTATATAAATACTAGCATTACGAAGAAGCATTGTAATACAAAGTTGTACCATTAAATTAACATATGGTATAAGTTATTTGTTTAAACAATTAGCACTTACGAAATTGTATCGCAATTTATTAGCTTATTTTGGCATTAATAAATTGATATTTTGTCACAACTGCATTATTTATTTGTAATTGGTCGTTAAGGAATTGTTATGCCACCAAACTAAGAAAGATTCATCAAAATTAATAGAAACAACCAATAATGCCTACATTGAGGTAGGTTGTTAATATCACTCCTTGAATGTGATCCTACCTTGGACCCTGTTAACACGGGATGCTTTGTGCACCAGGTTGTTCTTTTTCTTAATTGTATTTTCGGAAGTCCTAAACATCAGGTTGCTTTGCACTGTAAGTACAATTTTATTCAATGTGTAATTATTTCGTAAAAGATAAAATCTTATTCAGTTTTAAATTTTCTAAATAATAAAAATTTCTATATATTTCAACTAAGGAAGAATTTAATACATAAAAGTGTTTTTTAAAATTCTAAAAATTAGAAAAATAATAAAATGACTATTTTTTCAAGAGTCAATTTTGTTTTAAAAGGGTAAAAATGTGAACGCCATTTTGCTATGGTGATTCATACTTTAAATATTTAGTAATAACTTAATTTTCAACTTTTCTGTTTACCTTTATGAGATGATTTCAACTCAAAAGGAATTCTTTGTCTCTTAATCTATGTATCCAGTCAAACACCTTTACATAAATTGAAACGGAAGAAATAGTTTAGATTTCACTAAAGAGAGTGAATAACAAAAGCACTCAATTTATTGAAACAACTTAAAGTATGTTATGTTTCTATACTTTTCTCGATTATACAATTCAAAAAAAAAAAGTAGAAGAAAGAATTCAAATAATTGATGCAAAATGATGCTACACTCTTTAATTTATTTTCTAATACCGTGAGTTGATAAATTGTGATGGATAATTAGTTAGTTTAATAAAGAAATGATTGCTGTAAGTTAAACAAATTGTAATTGATTTTAAAATCTTAAATGTTAGGACTTCTAATATAGTTCAAATACGGAAAGATTTAAGAAGTAAAATTTTAGTCAATTTTACAATATTAAATATTAGGAGTTCTTACCTCTTACAAATAAGTAAAGATTTAATAGTTATAACTATAATTAATTCCGAGTTCCTAAATATAAGCTTTACTGGAAACCTGGTGAAGATGGTGTTATTTCAGTAAAGTCTGCTTATCATTCATTGTGTAATTAGGATCAGCAAATACCACAATGGCCCTGGAGATATATTTGGAAAGTTACGATTCCTACAAAAGTTTTGTGCTTTTCCTGGTTAGCGGCAAGAGAAGCTTGCCAGACACGAGAAATCTAAGGAGAAGGGGATTCCAATTATGCTCGATATGTCCTTTTTGTGATTTACAAACAAAATCCAATAGCCATCTGTTTCTTCATTGTTCTGTCACTGGTCTTCTGTGCCAACTTTTTCTTTACATTGTGGGACTCCAATAGTGTATGCCTTCCAACACTAGTGACCTGCTAAGGAATTGGAATTGCAACAGGGTGTAGTCAGACAGAAGAAATGGGGGAGATTGGTTCCTTCTTGTATATGGTGGACAGTTTGGATAGAACGAAGTTTAAGAATTTTTGAAGGAAGAAGTAGCTCTTACAGAATTTAAAGATGAAGTGCTCTCTTCCTTTTCATTTTTGGTTTAACGTTTTGTAGAGGAGGCAGTATCCTATCCTAAGTAGATCTGATAGGTTCTCTGTAACTGCTAGGATTTCATAGCTGGATCTGCTGTACTTTCTCTCTGTATTTATGGTTTTGGCACTATCCTAGTGCCTTTTTCTTTAATACTCAAGTTACAATTCTCAAAAACAAAACAAAAGAATGTAAGGTATTAAAAAAATGGATTTCTGGACAAAAATCCAAAATCCAAATATTTTAGAAATTAAATCCAAAATTCAATACGTATTTCGAAAATCCAAATAACTCAGATTTTGGTTTGGCTCAAACTATGTCAAGCCCTACTCAATACCTACACGCAGACCTACATGGCAGCATGTACACAAGCCATGAACATTACATACATAATCAAGAGCTCTAATCATCTATAAATAATTGTTAGCTAGATAAACCAATTTAAATAAGAACATAATGGCAAGAACATTCAGGATAACTAACCTGGACAAGCTTTTCACACATGCTGAAACTCAAGCCCTCCATCACTTCCTTGAAGTTGTGCCTTCTTCCACCAAAGTGAATGGTGGAGATTGAGCTATCTGATTGAGAGCCTTCAAGACTAATCCCAATATTAAATTTTATGGTCACATATTCGGCTGTCATCCATGGTCTTCTTGTTCCCCAAACTGTCATTCCCACCATCAGCTAAAGTCTCTAAAAACACTCCAAATATAACAGTGCCCTTTCCAATGCAGACATTTAATAAATGTCCTACCATATGTAACAAAACCTAAAATGTTCTCTTCTAATCGCCCATCACCTGATTAGGCAAAGAAGTAGGAACATCTGTAGAAAATCCAAAGCCCTTATTGATACACAAGCACTTAACAAGACAAGAAGTCTCCCTGACTGGTAAATGCAACTGAAAGTGACTCATTTCTACTGGAAAGCTTCCAGCATCTTTCGAAGATATCTCTATCGCAACATTTATTGATGTGGAGAGAAAAGAGTGTGTTTTCACCATTGTGTAAGCAAAAATCTTTTGGGCAAAGCTTGCTTTCTCATCTTGAAATATGGAGAGCAAACCCAAAATTGAGTGCATCGGCCGACTCATTACATTGGTCATCACCTTCTGAAACGAAGTCCTTGTCTGGCTTGCCTTCATAGCATTCTATTTAGTCTTTAGCCTGCTGCAGCACACGATTTCTCATTTCTACTTTCTCCCTCATTGTCTGGGACTCTTCAAGAACAGTGGCAAGGGATAAAGCCACAGCCACCTGATCAGAAACTACTTCTACTATCTCCATCTCATCATAGCTCAAGAATCTATCGTCAGCACTTGAAAGAACCAATCCTAATCGTTGGAACTTTGGGATGATCCGTTATCCAATAAAAACTTAGGTCCACTGCTTTATCTTTCTCCACTTAAATACAAGCCTTAATTTGCATGGTATAGGGCTCAAACCCGGGACCAATATGATTGAAATCTTTATCTATGAAAATGATTTATGGATTAGTTTTCAAGTATAAGTTAATAAGCGTTTCACCATAGATTACAAATATTTCACTTTATTTGGAATTTATGAATTTGGAGTTGAAAATGGAGTTATGTTTGGTTATACTCTTTGCAAAGGAGAAAGGAGAGCACTTTATTTGGAAGTTATGAAGATGAAGTTGGAAAATAGGTTTGGAGCACTTCTCCAAATTGGAAACTAACTCCAAATTGGATTTGGAAATTTTATAACCAAACATTGATTTTGAAATAAACTGAAATTATTCCAAAAAGAAAAGTGAATAATTCTCAGGAAAAATTAGTATCTACATTTTGCAAGAGAAAATAAATGAACAATGAGCAACACATATGTATCAGCTAAAGAAGGTTGTCATTTCAGAAACTGAAAAAGAAACATCAAAACCAGCAATATCAAACATGGACACATCCTTGCAAAATACTTGGGAGATCCAAAATCAAAGCAACCGATCACATATAAAACAAAACATCTTCAGGACCTTATTACTCATTAGTTCTGGCTTTAGATAGTTTGTATAGTCAGCCAGAGATTTATTTTTGATGAAGGGTCAGCCAGAGATTTTTTGTAAGCTCAAATGCCTCATCTTGTAATTCTTGCATCGTCTTGATGCCATTGTTAATACTCCAGCAGACAAAAATTAAGGCTACAATTACAACCAAAGTGCCTTACTTCGCTAAGAAGTGTTACAACCCCCTGTTATGGATCTAGTAATGGGACGCTGCAAGATGAACTTAGTTGTTTTCCTCCTACGACCTATAGTGCTGGTTTGTTAAGAGAGAACCAGAAATCTCATGAGTTAAAGTACTCAAAAAATGGAACAATTTTCTGCTTAGATTTCATGACATAAACATAGAGTTCAAATACAATACTTATAAGATAAATACCCTTAGAAACTAGGACATGACTTCCTAACATTACTGGAATGAGAAACTGCAAACTACTACTACTACTAGAATGAGAAACTGCAAATAACTACTACTGTCAACTGTTAGGAGAATAAGGAGTGATAACAGGCAGCCTCTACCTTACAACCATCCACAGCATCAAGTATAGGAAGACCGGTAAGGAATTCATCAAGACCTTCAAAATACCCAATTACTTCAGCATTATCGTCCTCTCTCTCTCATGCTTCATTTTCTCGGCCCATCTGAATTATAGGCTCTTCAACCTCATTACTGAACTCCACATTCAAATCCACATCTGACTCCTCGCCTGACTCCAATTCCTCAACAAACACATCATCATCATCATCAATATATATTCTTGGAGCTTCGTCCACCCCCACTTATCAATCCACCAACATTATGCGAACTACCAAGATTATTCACATTACTTTGGCCTCCAACAGCATGATTAGTTCCATAAATAATTGGAGGAGACGCAATTGGTACAGCTTGAAAACCCTTCCTACAATTTTGACACCTTAAAGTACAATGAGTATAATCCACGGAGTACTCATACATAAAAAGACAATGAGGACATGCAGTCCAGAAATTGGGTATCCTCTTACCTGATGCATCTCTATTCCCTTCTTTCTCCTTCATAATACTCTATTCTCCAACAGCATGATTTTTTCCATCAATAATAGGAGGAGAGGCAATTGGTACAGCTTGAAAACCCTTCTTACAATATTGACACCTTAAAGTACAATGAGTATAATCCACAGAGTACTCATACATAAAAAGGCAATAAGGACACGCAGTCCAGAAACTGGGTATCCTCTTACCTGATGCATCTACATTCCCTTCTGTCTCCTTCACATTACCACCAGTACTTGCAGGCTTATTTGCATTGTTCCCCACCACATTTTCATTTCTCTTCGGAGGCTGTTGATTCCCATGCTGCTCTGCACAAACCACTGGTTCTCGCCCTTGTGTCGAGCTCAACCCAATACCAAATGGTGGGTTTCCTCTATTTAAGCTTCTCACAGAGGTTACCAGCTGTGGTTTGTTCAAACACAAGAATGTGGTAGGTTGTTCATATGTGTTCGAAAAAGAAATAGGAGTCACGGGTTGTGTCTGTTGTTTCAGAAACGTTACAGGTTGTTGTGGTTGCTGCCCAATGCCCGAGCTTGCCATAGAGGTCACAGTTTCTTGTTCACGAGTCAGAAATGTCACTGGCATAGAAAGTCCAGCTTGTGGGTCTCTACTGAAGCTTACTCCAGCAGCATGTGACCCTGGATCTTGAGTAGGCAAATTCACAAACATTTGGTCTGAATTCGAACTGGGCATTGAAGGATAAACACTCTGATGCACAGGGGTAGGTGTAGAAGCAGCAACTGGGCAAGGGTTAAGGAAGCAACCCAGCGCCTTATCATACATGCTTTTTCTCAAGGGATCAGAAAGAACAACGAATGCATCAACGACAAGACGGAAAGCCTGATCAGAAAACGGGAAATCGTTGTTCTGAGGTTTTAGAAGAAGATTAAACCGGCGATACTGCTCGGCGATGAAATCGGCATTTTGGGTTTGGTTAGGAGGGATTTGGAGGATAGAGTAGTAGTCAAAGTGTTTGTGGTTTATACGTTTGTCTCCAGCATTTAAGATATCAGCAATGGCAAGTATTTGGTCGGTAGCGGGTGCTAATGTCAGGTCAGATTCACGGGCACCGTTGGCGAATGACTTGCTACCGACTAGATCACGATTTGCTAAGAGATTTTCGGCGGTTAATAGCCAATGTATCACTTTTGATCAGTTTGTTGGGGGGCCATTGATGAAGCAGGGATAATCCATTAGGGTTTTAGGAGAAAATGAAGAGGAAGAAGGAAGAAAGGCGGAATGAGCGAGAGAAAGTGTGTTCCTCTGAAATGAAATAGAAGTCACGTGTTGTTTGCAGATTTTGAGGATGCCAAATTGCAAGTTTGCAATCAATTCACTAACCTTTCTGAGTTTTTCCTTTTTTTAACTAGTCCTAATGTATGTGACTCACGCGTGTCCATTAGCACTTACGAAATCGTATTGTAATTTATTATTGGCTTATTTTGGCATTAATAAATTGACATCAATAAATCATTATCATATCACAAATGCACTATCTATTTGAAATTGGTCGTTAAGGAATTGTTATGCCACCAAAGTAAGAAAGACACGTCAAAATTAGTGGAAACAACCACCAATGCCTACATTAAGGTAGGTTGTCAATATCACACTTCTTGGGATGCGATCCTAACCTCGAACCCTATTAACGCGAGACGGTTTTTGCACTAGGCTGCTCTTTTTATAATTGTATTTTCAAAAGTCCTAAACATAAGGTTGCTTTGCATTATAAGTACAACTTTATTCAACGTGTAATTATTTCTTAAAAGGTAAAATCTTATTCACTTTTAAATTTCTAAATATTAAAATTTTCTATATATTTCAACTAAGGAAGGATTTAATACATAAAATTTAGTTAACTTTTAAAATCTTAATATTAGAAAAATAATAAATATGACTATTATGTCAAGAGTGAATTCTATTTAAAAGGGTAAAAATGTGAACGACATTTTGCTATGGGGCTTCATACTTTGAATATTTAGTAATAACTTAATTTTAAACTTTTCCGTTTACCTTTATGAGATGATTTCAACACAAAAATATTTTTTTCTCCTACCTATGACATAACCACTTCTACCTCAATTTTTTATGATAGAAGAGAGGATGAAGCTTTGATGAAAATCACAACCTCATCAACAGAAGTTTCCATCTTCTACCCTGAAGCTGAGATACACAAGGAAGATGGAATGTTAGGGGCTTAATGGAGATGACAAAAGGAAGCTGATCAAGCAATTAATTCAGCAGCGGGGAGCAAACATCCAAGTTCTTTTAGAAACAAAACTGGATAGAGATGTTAAAGACTTGCTAGGAGAGTTATGGACAAGCAGATGGGTGGGGCATACTCATCCTGTGGGATAAGAGGGAGTGGAGGGGAAAACTATTTGAAGTTGGTAGCCAAATGAGCACCTGTAAACCCACAGGCATCAACCAAGACCTAACTTGACTTCTCAGTGTTGTTTATGCAGACTGCAACAATCTCATCAGAAGAGATCTTTGGGGTGAACTAGCATCATGTAGAGCTAGCTGGGAGGGGCTTTGGGTGATTTGTGGTGACTTCAATGTCACAAGATTTATAGCCGAAAGGGTAAACTACAGCAGGATATCAGGGGCCATGTCTGAGTTCTCTGAGTGCATCAACGACCTGGAACTTGTAGACCCTCCTTTATTTGGAGGGCCTTTCACTTGGAGGAGAGGGGAGAACCAAAGGAGTGCCTCCAGAATAGACAGGATCCTGTACTCAGCTGACTGGGAAGACTCCTTCTCCTAAGTCAAGCAGACCCTACTCCCTAGATTGGGATCAGACCACAACACCATCCTCCTCTCTTGGGCGGACTGGGATTCCAAAACGTCAAATTTAAAATTCGAAAAACTGGTGGATGGAGATAGAGAGGGTTTTAAAGATAAGGCGAAGGATTGGTGGAGCTCATTCCCAATCACTGGCAGACCTGCCTTCATCTTGGCAAATAAACTCAAACTACGCAAAAAAGAGCTTATGCAATGGAGTAAAAACAACAAGGTGACCTGGAAGCCGAAAAAAGAGGAGATCCTGATACAAATTAGTTCTTGAGAATCCTTACAGGAACAAAGATCCATCTAACCATGGAATTTGAACTAGGCCAAAAAATCCATCTAACCATGGAATTTGAAGAGGTAGCAAAGAGGGAGGAAATTGCTGGGAGGCAAAGGTCCAGAGTCTGATGGCTGAAAAATGGAGACAAGAATACTAAATTCTTCCACAGAATGGCTAATGCTCATAAGAGATTTAATTCTATTGACACATTGAAAGTGGGAGATCTCAACATTACTGATCAAGAAGCCATCAAGAAATCTGTTCAGTGTTTTTATCAGTCACTTTAGAAGGAAACTGAAGAGTGGAGGCCTGAATTCACCATCCAGAATGCACCAGCTATTTCACTAGAGGATCAGACATGGCTCCAAAAGAAATTTTGATGAAAACGGGAGACTGGAAAGTATCAAATCATGTGCCATTGACAAGGCCCCTGGAATCAAGGGAGACATTATGGGAACTTTGCAATATTTCTATGATCATCAGGTTTTTGAGAGGTCTTAATGCTACATATGTAGCTCTTATTCCTAAAAAGACAGGTGAAGTGGAACTGAGAGACTTCAGGCCAATCAGCCTAATATCCGGAGTCTATAAGATATTAGCCAAAACTCTAGCTGGAAGGATGAAAAGGGTAATAAGTAGCTTGATCAATAGACACCAAATGGCTTTCGTCTAGGGCAGACAAACAATGGATGCAGTTCTACTAACAAGTGAGTGTGTTGATACAAGAATTAGGGGTGAAGTGGCTGGATTAATGTGTAAGCTTAACATTGAGAAAGCTTTTGATCATATCAACTAGAATTATCTCCTGAACATCATGCTTAGCCAAATGGGATTTAGAAACAGATGGCTAAAATGGATAGTTTTTGCATTAAAACTGTTAGGTTCTCCATTCTTGTTAATGGAGAACCCAGCTGAAAGGGGCCTTAGACAGGGAGACCCACTCTCCCATTCCTATTCATCATTGCTATGCAAGGTCTGAGTAGTGTGAGAATTGCACTACAAAATAGTTGGTTGAGGGGCTTCAAGATGAATAATGGAGGACCAAGAGAATTGGAGATTTGCCATCTTCTCTATGCAGATTACACCATCATCTTTTGTGAAGCTGAAGCAGACCAGGTCAAATACATCAGAGTAATACTTGTGGTCTTCGAAGGTGTCTCAGGTTTGAAAGTTAACTGGAGAAAGAGCAACCTATTCCCTATCAAGGAGGTGAGTAACATTCAGTCTCTGGCTGACATCTTAGGGTGTGGTGGGGAAAACCTACCTATTGTCTATTTAGGCATGCCACTAGGATACAAGCACAATGAAGTGGTGATATGGGACAGCATCATTGAAAAGACAGTGAAGAGGTTGTCACAGTGGAAAGCTCAATATTTATCCCTTGGAGGAAGAGTCACTTTAATCAACTCTGTCTTAGACTCACTTCCCACATATGTGATGTCCCTTTTCCCTATCCCTTCCAGTGTAGCAGAGAAACTCGACAGGCTTAGAATAGACTTCTTATTAGAAAGACAACAAAGAGGGGGGTTGATACAATCTGGTCAAATGGGAAATGACACACTTGAGCAAAAATCAAGGAGGTTTGGGCATCAGAAATTTAAAATCCCACAACAAATGCTTGCTAATGAAGTGGCTATAGAAATTCAGTGAAGAAGATGCAACACTTTGGAAAGAGGTTATCACCCACAAGTATGGCCAAATCAGTCCCTGGGTTTCCAACGAGGTCAACAACACCTATGAAGTAGGAGTCTGGAAATCAATCGGATCCTTATGGCCCAAAGCTTCAGAACAATACCAAAATGAAGGTGGAAAATGGCCTTAAAACAAAATTCTGGAGAAACAACTGGATTGGGCAAACTCCACTGCAGGAGTCTTTCCCTGATCTCCTGATCCTAAGTAACAATCCAGAAACCACTATTAATGAATGTTCGTCACCACAAGGGTGGAACCTAACATTCAGAAGGAACCTCAATGATTGGGAAGTAGAAAGGGTGGCCAGTTTGCTAACTGTGCTGGAAAACTTCACTGGCACAACACAGGGCCTTGATTCCCTGAGATGGTAGCACATTGAAGATGGAAACTTCTCAGTGAACAGCATATACAAAAGGGAGAACAGCATAGCTCAAGGAGTGAACACAAAGTTGTGGAAGAACATATTGAAGAACCAGGCCCCCACCAAAATAAAATGTTTCTCATGGTTGGTGGTCAAAAAAGCTTGCCTCACACATGAAGTTCTTCAAAAGAAAGGAAGGACAGTAGTGACCAGATGCTTTTTGTGTTATGAAACTTGGGAGACCAACAACCACCTCTTCCTACATTGTAAATTCACTGCTCGACTTTGGCATATGCTCTTATCTCTCACCAAGACTGAATGGACAATGCCTGAGCATACAGCTGATCTAATGAGTTGTTGGATCAGAAGAGAAGGGAGCAAGAGTTAGAAGAAGTAGTGGATGATAATCCCATCATGCATATGGTGGTCAGTGTGGAAGGAGAGAAATGGAAGATGCTTTGAAGACAAATCAAAGTCCATCCATGTTGTGAAAGGGAACTTCCTATCCACACTGTTTTTTTGGTGTAAAGGAAATTTTATTTTATTTTTGAAATTGGTAAAATTGTATGATCTATGAATGATCAAGATCAAAACAGTACAGTGGTTGAACTTGCACCATATTTACATCAAAAGACTCTAAGAAACTGGAGCTAATCTAGTATTTTAGAGGGAGTCTAGTACATCTAGAATTTCAATGGTTTCTACCGAGACTGTCTACACCAAAAACAAAAGAGGAAAATACAATTCATCTTGATCTGTTGGATAGAATTGCTCCTATTTTCAAAACAACTGGAATTCCTCTCTTTCCATACTATCCGCCATATACAAGCTGGAACCATTCTCCATCTTCGTTTGTCTCTGACCTCCAAACTTACTTCTTCCCAACTTGCTAGAGTTTCAGAAATCTTTCTGGGCACTATCTATGTGATACTTCTGAGTGTCAGGAACATCCTCCCTTGACCTGTTATCTTGAAATGGAGGAAAAGATGATTTACTGTCTCTGCAGTTTCCCCACATAGGCAGCATCTGGGGCAAATAGTAATCCCTCTTTTCATCAAGTTATCTTGAGCAAGAACTACTTCTCTTGCCAAAAGCCAGACAAAACATGAAACCTTATATGGTATCTTAGTCTTCTAAATGTGCTTCCAAGGCCATTCTACCATTTGATGATTGGTTTGGTTCGGTTCATATGTTTGTAAGCTGCATTCACTTTGTAAGCACAACTATTGAGTCCATTCCACCATAATCTATCAACCTCTTCCTGTAGACCTCCAAAAGTTCCCAAGAGATTGAAGAAAGTAGTCACTCTGCTCACCTCCTAGTCATTAGGCATGCTTCTAAAGGTAATATCCCAACCTTGATTTGACCACTATACTGCCACTGTATTATGTTTGACGAAGTACAAGATTGTAGATGTCAGGGAATTTCTCTTGTAAACTCGCAGTCCCTAGCCATTTATCCTTCCAAAAAACAATTTTACTACCATCTGCAACTTTAATGGAGCTTATGTTTTTCAGCAAAGGCCATAAGATCTTGATAGATCTCCATAAACTAACCCCATATGGAGTGTTGATCTCCTTTGTCATCCAACTATCCTCTTCCTCATACTTTGCTTTGATAGCCCTTACCCATAGCATTTGGTCTTCTTGTGTGTTATCTCCAAAGCCATTTCATTTTTAAAGCCTTGTTCTGGAACTTCAGATCTCTAAGTCCCAGGCCACCCTTCTTCTTACTCATTGTTAAGGCCTTCCATTTCACCAAATAAACCCTTTCTTCTCCTTATTTCCTTGCCACAAGAATGAACTTCTGATGTTGTCTAATCTTTTGATAACACTTGTAGGGATTGGAAATAAGGACATCATGTAAGAGGGGAGGTCATCTAACACAGAGTTGATGAGTATGACTCTTCCACCTAGTGACAAGTATTGAGACTTCCATCTGGATAATTTCTTCTCACACTTCTCAATGACACCATTCCAAATTTCATTGGAATTTGATTTAGCCACTAAAGGCATACCAAGATATACAAATGGTAAGGACCCTACTTCTCCTCCCAATATTGAGGCTAGAAACTCCATAGCATTGACATCATCAATTGGATACAGTGAGCTTTTCCTCCAATAAATATGCATACCAGACAAACATTCAAATAAAACCAGAATCACCCTCAGATACTTCAGTTGATCCATATTTGCATCGCAAAAAATTAGAGTGTCATCGGCATACTGTAAGTGTGTGATCTCCATGCTACTATTGTCCCTCCTTTCCATTTCAAAACCGTTAATCCAGCCAATGTGCTTTGCTTTTTTCACCATACCGTTTAAACCTTCCATTGCCAAAATGAACAAAAAGGGGGACAAGGGATCACTTTGTCTTAACCCTCTTTGAGCTTTGAAAAATCCAGCAGGAGAGCCATTGATCAGAACTGAAAAGCATACTGTGGTGATACAATGCATGATCCAATTGATTCATTTCCCTCCAAATCCCATCCTCTTCAGGATATCCAACAAGAACCCCCAGTTGACATGATCATATGCCTTTTCTATATCAAGCTTGCATAGAATACCAGATTTTGTTTTGTTTGATTCTAGAATCTACAGCTTCATTAGCCACCAAGACAGCATCCATAATTTGCCTCTCCTCGATAAAAGCCATTTGCTGAGAATCTATCAGTTTTGCAATCACTTTTTTCAATCTCTTAGTTAGTACCTCTGAAAACAATTTATAGATATTGTCTACTGGACTAATAGGCCTGAAGTTTCTCAATTCCTTCGCTCCTTTCTTTTTGGGGACTAGAGCTATAAAAGTTGCGTTAAAGCACTTTTCAAATCTCTCGTTCATGAAAATTTTTGAATGCATCCAAGATGTCTTGTTTCAATATAGAAATGCATAGTGAAGCCATCAGGTCCTGGCACTTTGTCCCTGGCACAACATTTGAGGCATTGCCAAACCTCTTGTTCTTCAAAGCTAGATTGCAAAATCTTCTTTTCTTGCTCTGAAATAGTGGGACAGTTGTCAAAATTGTACACAGGTCTCCAACACTCTGCTTTCGTGTATAATTTCTGATAAAAGTCAATGATCCCCCCTCTAATTCTTGATGAATCTTCAGTAATTTCTCCTTGAATCATCAGCTAGTCTATATTGTTGTTTCTCTTATGAGCATTTGCCATTTTGTGGAAGAATTTGGTGTTTTTATCACCATCTTTTATTTTTGTCCTGTATCTTTGTCTCCATGAAATTTCTTCATTTTTGACAAACTCCTCATAATCTAAAATCAGTGCAGCTTTTCTCACTTTCTCCTCATCATTCAATAGTCTTCTATCCAGTACAACCTCCCAATCAGCTAGTTGCCCGAGTAGATTCCTTGTCTGGGAGTTAAGGTTTCCTTGGTAACTTTTGCTCCACTCCTTTAACTTTGTTTTGAGAGCTTTGAGTTTATAAGCCAAAATGAAGTCTGGTTTCCCTGATGGCTGAAATGAAACTCACCAATTCCTGACTATGTCCATAAATCTTTCAATTCCCAGCCACCATTTTTCTACCTTGAAGTAAGATTTATTATGTGCCCATGTTCCACATTGCAAAGCTATTGGGTTGTGGTCTGAAACCAATCTCTGCAATAAAACTTGCTTTATGTTGTTGAATTGTCATCCCCTTTTTTTGAAATAAGAATTCTATCAATCCTAGATGTTGTGAGGTGGTTATCCCCTTTAAACCATGTGTAGGTTCCCCCTTCCAAGTTAAGATCAATCAACTTCATATCTTCCAGAAAATCAGAGAACTTCACCATGTTTCTAGATCTTCTCTTGGAATTCCTCTTTCTGTAGGATATCTGACTGTATTAAAATCCCCTCAAACAGCCCAAGCTCCTTACATCACACCCCTAACTGCAATAATTTCATCCCATACATCCCTTCTTTTACTACCACAATTGGGGGCATATACACCTGTAATATGACGAGAATTCCTGAAGAAGAGCTTCAAATTTGCAAGTAATAGTGTAGGCTCCAATTTCTAAAACCTCCCCTTTCCACACTCTATTGTCCCATAACAATAAAATTCCATCTCTTGTACCACTAGCCTCCAGGCATGCATAGCTCACCCATCTACCTCCCCATATTTGATTAACCATCTCCTTTAAACCCCCCCTCCAATCTGGTTTCTTGGAGGCAGATGATATCTACGCTCCAATCCACAACCAAACTCTTCACTAAACTTCTTTTGTCCCTCCCATTTAAACCCCTTACGTTCCATGAAACAAGTTTGAAATTCATGATTCAGTTGTTATCCAACTCCTTCCCTTGTTCCTGTATAGAGGAAATAGAAGATTTTGTAGATTTCAGAAGCTCTCTCTAATCTAGATTCTGCATTTACTTCCCTTGCAACACTTTTGGAGGTAACACGTAACACTCTTGGACGTAGCCAGCATTCCTTAATGCTGAGGAATACAACAGTACCATTTATCAAAAAATATATTTTTTTTCTCTTAATCTGTGTGTCTACTCAAACAACTTCACAGAAATTGAAACGGAAGAAATAGTTTAACTAAAGAGAGTGAATAACAAAAACACTCAATTAATTGAAACAACTTAAAGTATGTTATGTTATATTTTCTTTTCTTTTCTCGATTATACAATTAAAAAAAAGTAGAAGAAAGAATTCAACGTATTAATGCAAAATAAAGCTACTCTTTAATTTATTTTCTCATACTATGAGTTGAAAAAATGTGATGGATAATTAGTTAGCTTAATAAAGAAAGGATTGTTATACGTTAACAAAATTGTAATTGATTTTAAAGTCTTAAATGTTAGGACTTCTAATATAGTTCAAATAAGGAAAGATTTGAGAAGCAAAATTTTAGTCAATTTTAAAGTACTCCCTCCGTCCCATTTTATGTGGCACCATTTGACTTGGCACAGTGTTTAAGAGAAAAAGAAAGATTTTGAAACTTGTGGTCTAAAACAATTCTTAGATATTTGTGGGGTTGTCAATCATTTCATTAAAGGTAAAAGAGAAATTTTAAGGTTAATTGTTTCTAATTATAGTAAGGTGACATTCTTTTTGGGACGAACTAAAAAGATTAGGGTGCCACATAAAATGGGACAACTAAATATTAGGAGTTCTTACCATTGAATAGTTAGAACTGTAATTAATTCCAAGTTCCTAAATGTACGCTCTACTGGAAACCTGGAAAAGATGGTGTTTTTTCAGTAAAGTCTACTTATAATACATTGTGTAATTTGGATCAGCATATACCACAGTGCCCCTGGAAATATATTTGGAAAGTTAAGGTTCCTACAAAAGTTTTGTGCTTTTCCTGTAGTGGCAAGAAAGGCTTGCCTGACACAAGAATCTAAAGAGAAGAGGATTCCAATTATGCTCTAGATGTCCTTTTTGTGGTTTAGAAACAGAACCCAATAGCCATCTGTTTCTTCATTGCTCTGTCACTTGTCTTCTGAGCCTACTTTTTCTTAACATTGTGGGACTCCAATGGTGCATGCCTTCCAACATTAGTGACCTGCTAAGGAGTTGGAATTGTAATGGGGTGTAGTCAGACAGAAGAAATGGTGGAGATTGGTTCCTGCTTGTATATGGTGGACCGTTTGGAAAGAAAGAAATTGAAGAATTTTTGAAGGAAGAAGCAGCTCTTACAGAATTTAAAGATGAAGTGCTTTCTTCTTTTTCATTTTTGGTGCAACGCTTTGTAGAGGAGGCAGTATCCTTAGTAGATCTGATGCTCTGTAACTGTTAGGATTTCATAGTTGGATCTGCTGTCCTTTCTCTCTGTATTTATGGTTTTGGCACTATCCTAGTGCCTTTTTTTTTAATACTCAAGTTACCATTCTCAAAAACAAAACAAAAGAATATAAGGTATAAAAAAATAGATTTCCGGACACAAATCCAAAATCTAAATATTTTAGAAATTAAATCCAAAATCCAATACGTATTCTGAAAAGCCAAATTAAAAATCCAAAGAACTCAAGAGTTTGGTTTGGCTCAACCTCTGCCCAGCCCTATTCAATACCTACGCGCAGACCTATATGGCAGCATGTATGTATATCAAACAAGCCATGAACATTACTTCTTATACATAATCAAGAGCCCTAATCATCTATAGATACTTGTTAGCTAGATAAACCAATTTAAATGAGAACATAATAGCAAGAATAATCGGGATAACTAACCTGGACAAGCTTTTTGCACATGCTGAAACTCAAGCCCTCCATCACTCCCTTGTTGTTATGCCTTCTTCCACCAAAGATTGAGCTATATGATTGAGAGCCTTCAAGACTAACCTCAATATTAAATTTTATAGTCACATATTCGGCTGTCGTCCATGGCCTTCTTGGACCCCAAACAGTCATTCCCACCATCAGCTCCAGTCTCTAAAACAACTCCAAATATAACAGAGCCCTTTCCAATGCTGACATTTTAATAAATGACCTACCATAACAATACCTAAAATGTTCTCTTCTCAATACCCATCACCTGATTAGGCAAAGAAGTAAGAACATCTGTAGAAAATCCAAAGCCCTTATAAATGCACAACCACTTAACAAAACAAGAAGTCTCCCTGACCACCAAATGCAACTAAAGGGGTTCATTTCTACTGGAAACCTTCTGTCATCTTTGGCAGATATCTACATCTGCATCATTTATTAATGTGTGAAGAGAACAGTGCTTGTTTTCACTTTTCACCACTGTGTTAACAATAATCTTCTGGTCAAAGCTTGCTTTCTCATCTTGAAATGTGGAGAGCAAACCCAAAATTCAGTGCATCCGCCGCCTCACTCCATTGTTCATCACCTTCTGAAACGAAGTCCTTGTCTGTCTTGCCTTCATAGCATTCTATTTAGTCTTCAGCCTGTTGCAGCACACGATTTCTCATTTCTAGTTTCTCCCTCACTGTCTAGGACTCTTCAAGAACGTGGCATGGGACAAAGCCACACCCACCTGATCAGAGACTACTTCCACTATCTCCATCTCATCATAGCTCAAGAATCTATCATCAGCACTTGAAAGAAACAATCCTAATCGTAATTTTCAGAACTTTGGGATGATTCGAAACCCCCTGTTGTCCAATAAAAACCTAGATCCACTGCTTTATCTTTCTCCACTTAAATACTAGGCTTAATTTGCTTGGTATAGGGCTCAAACCCGCGACCGATGTGATTGAAATCTTTATCTATGACTATGATTCACGGATTAGTTTTCAATTATAATTTAATAGGCATTTGGCCATAGGTTCTAAATATTTTTCACTTTAGTTGGAATTTATGAAGATAGAGTTGAAGATGGTTATGTTTGGTTATACTTTTAGCAAAGGAGAGAAGAGAGCACTTTTTTTGGAATTTATGAAGATGGAGATGGAAAATAGGTTGCAGCACTTCTCCAAAATTGGAATTCAACTTCAAATTGGATTTGGAAATTTTATAACCAAACACTGATTTGAAATCAAGTGAAATTATTCTAAAGAAAAGTAATGAACTAATGATTCTCATGAAAAATTAGTATCTACATTTTGCATGAGAAAATAAATGAACAATGGGCAGCACATGTGTAACAGCTAAATAAGGTCATCATTTAGGAATATGAAAAAGAAACACCAAAAACACGCAATATAAAACATGGACATATCATTGCAAAATACTTGGGAGATCCAAAATCGAAGCAACCAATTACATATAAAGCAAAACATCTTCAGGACTTTATTACTCATTAGCTCTGGCTTAGATGGTTTGTATAGTCAGATAGAGATTTTTTGTAAGCTCAAATGCCACATCTGGTAATTCTTGCATCTTCTTGATGCCTTTGTTAATACCACTTTATCAACAAAAAAACAAAAACATGAATATTTTTTAAAAAAAGTACACTCAAATCAGAGTATTTTGCTATTGGAGCTTAGCATTTCAGAGCAGTTCCGACTGAAAGATTATTTTTACATATGTTGAAAATATTGATGTGACATTCTGTAACAAGGGACAGAACTAAAGTGGAAAAAAGATATTTTGTTGTTACCGTGCAATTACTACTTTTTTCTTATCTGAAGCAACAAGTTGAGGATCTTACTGGTTAGAAGCATTTATTACAATGAGATAACTATCGTTAACCAATAAGATCCTCAACTTGTAACTCCAGATAATCAAAAGAAGAATAGCACTTAAGCACTATCAATTGCCTGCCGAAACAGACTACTACTTACTTTTGATATAGACAGGAGCAAGTTGCAATTCAACTTTGTTTCACAATCATCAGATAGTCGGAGAATTGAGGCCTTAATAGCACCCATTTCATCTCTTAAAAATGAAAGATAATTATTTTAGAATGGAAAAACCAAGCAATATAAAGAAATCTATGATTACTAAAAATAAGATTACTCAAGGAGCGTGGATATAGAAGCAGTAAACTGATTACTGCAGCTACTTCAGAAAAGAAAAGTAATAAATTAGCATTACAATAGAAACATCAACGCAACTGACCGAGTAATTCTACACCATTCTTAACTACAGCATCCAGAACACAAAAATTATAGCTATAACTACAACAAAAGAAGTGTCTTACTTAGCTAGGCAGCCTCTACCTTATCAGCATCCACAGCGTTGAGTATAGGAAGACTGCTAAGGAATTCATCAAGACCTTCAAAAAACCCAATTACTTCAACAGTATCATCCTCTCCCTCTCCTGCTTCATTTTCTCGGCTCATCTGAATTATAGGCTCCTCAACTTCATTACTGAACTCCACATTCAAATCCAAATTCCCGAAGTGTTTCGCAACCCTCCCACGTTGCCTTCTTGTCTTACTTGTGACACCTCTGTTACTTGACTCAACTGTTACAGCATGGGATATTTCCATGCCACCTTGAGTTGCTAAACCATCTTGCAAATTGCCATCATTATTCCCTTCAACAGTTTTTGCCTTATCAGTGTGCTGTTTCTTGGCATTTTTTCTTGGGGTTCCAGTCCTTGCATTCTTTCGTTTCACATTCTTTGCTTTCTTCCTCTCCTTGTTCCGATTCCAATCCACATCTGACTCCTCGCCTGACTCTGATACCTCAACAAACACATCATCATCATCATCATCATCATCATCAACAACATATATTCTTGGAGCAAAATGCTTTTGTCCACCCCCACTTATCGATCCACCAGCATCAAGTGAATTGCCAAGATTATTCACATTACTCTGTCCTCCAACAGCATGACTGTTCACATTACTCCCTCCATTTCCCCCAAATCGTGGAGAGATAAACATGGGTGAAAATGGAGACCAACTCGAATCGTTATCTATATTTCTATCAAAATCCTCCAAAGACAATCCAAAAGGCATAAATCCCCAACAACAAAAATTAATTTCTTTTCCATCAATAATTGGCGGAGGAGACGCAATTGTTACAGCTTGAAAAGCCTTCTTACAATTTTGACACCTTAAAGTACAATTAGTATAATCCACAGAGTACTCATACATAATAAGACAGTAAGGACATGCAGTCCAGAAACTGGGTATCCTCTTATCTGATCCATCTACATTCCCTTCTTTCTCCTTCACATTATCACTAGTACTTGCAGACTTATTTGCATTGTTCCCCACCACATTCTCATTTCTCTCTGGGGGCTGTTGATTCCCATGCTGCTCTACAGTAACCACCGGTTCTCGCCCTTGTGTCGAGCTCAACCCGATACCAAATTGTGGGTTTTCTCTATTTAAGCTTCTCACAGCGGTCACCGGCTGTGGTTGGTTCAAACTCAAGAATGTAGCAGGTTGTTCATCTGTGTTCGAAAATGAAATTGAAGCCACAGGTTGTGTCTGTTGTCTCAGAAACGTTACAGGTTGTTGCGGTTGCTGCTGCTCAATGTCCGAGCTTTCCATAGAGGTCACAGTAGTTTCTTGTTCACGAGTCCGAAAAGTCACTGGCATAGAAATCCCAGCTTGTGGGTCTCTACTAAAGCTTACTCCAGTAGCAGCATGTGACCCTTGATCTTGAGTAGGCAAATTCACAAACATTTGGTCTGCATTCGAACTCGGGATTGAAGGATAAACATTCTGATGCACAAAATTAGAAGCAGGTGCAGAAGCAGCAACTGGGTAAAGGTTAACAAAGAAACCCAACTCCTTATCATACATACTTTTCCTCATAGGGTTAGAAAGAACCGAAAACGCATCAACAACAAGTCGAAAAGCCTGATCAGAAAACGGGAAACTATTGTTCTGAGGGTTAAGAAGAAGAGCAAACCTTCGATACTGCTCGGCGATGAAATCGACATTCTGGGTTTGGTTATGAGGGATTTGGAGAATAGAGTAGTAGTCAAAGTGATGATTGTTTATACGTTTGTCGCCGGCATTCAAAGTATCGACGATTCCGAGTATTTGGTCGGTAGCGGGTGCTATTGTCGGGTCGGATTCACGGGCCCGGGTCACGAAGGACTTGCTACCGACTAGGTCACGATTTGTTAAGAGCTTTTCGGCGATTGATAGAAAACGTAATGCTTCTGATCGGTTTGTTGGAGGGCCATTGATGAAGAAAGGATGCTCCATTAGGGTTTTAGGAGAGAAAAATGAATGAAGAGGAAGAAAGGCGGAGTGAGTGAGAGGAAGTGTGTTGTGTTGAGTTCCTCTGAAATGAAATAGAAGTCACGTGGTGTCTGCACATTTTTGAGGATGCAATATTGCAACAATGCTTAGTAACATTGATCGTCGTTAAATTTATCAGCAAATTTTATTAAAAACACTCGCTAGCCTTAATGCATTTATGACTAGCACAAAGTTTAAACATCTCAGACCTTATCACCTTCATAGAGGTAATAAAATTATTAGAAAATAGGAACAAAATCTGACTCAAATATCTTATTTAAATGTAGATAGGGGAGCCACAAATTCGGCATGAACTTAGGAAGCAAAACAGAGTAGTGGACCTATAAGCACGCAAGAAAAGAAAACTATCGAATGGTTTGCTATTTGAAGAATGGACTACTACACCTATGTTTGTTTTTGAAGTTAGGGAAGAAGACAAAAAAAGAATCCTTTTTATTAAGCAGAAAAAGGTAATATATCAGCTATTTATTTATTACAATTACTATCTAATGCTAGCAGCAATGCCGTCACATATGATATAATGATGCATATTATATAAATATATATTTCATCTTATTACCAAACAAAAAAAAGAAAGAACACGCGTAGAATTTTTTTCAAAACATGATCCTCTACTTGGCTCTGGTCTAACCCTAACCAAATACCAATAATCAATCCTAGTCACGATCCGAGATCTAAAGTTGACTCGAGACCTGACTCTAATCCTAATACCAAATCGATATCGAGGACCCGACCTCAAGCCAGGACCGACCTAGACCATGAGTCGAGGTCGGGTCAAGCTCTAAGTTCCAATCGAGTTTTGGAAATGGAGAAAGGTGGTTGGGGCCCAATTCGGGGGTTAGGAGTCGTTTCTCAGGTGTGTCATATGTTGAGTTTGGAATCGAAATTTGGGTCCCACATTGGGGTCGGAGTCGAGAGTAGGGTCTTAGGTCAAAGGTGGGTTGAGTCCCGGATAGGGATTGTGTTAGGATTTTGGGCCTCCGGTCGGGGTGAGGAATCAGGTCCTAAATCACATGTCGGATCTTGGGTTTCGTGTTTTGGTCGGACGATGAAGTTAAAAAAGAATTTTGAAAAAAATATTATTATTTTACGTAGTAAGTCATTTTCCTTAAATTAGAAAGAAAATAAGCTCACTTTGAAAAACATGGACAATCAAACATGAAAAAATTACCAAAGTAGGAATGGAAATTGGGGGAGGCAAGAGAGGGAAACACTAAAGTGGGGCAGGGCGAGGCGGGGCAGAGACAAAATACTTTTTGAATTTTTTTAGCAGGGCAGAAAACATTTGCTTGAATTCTCGAGCAAATGAAACTACTGCTAACTTATTTACTTTAGAGCTTCACATCGAGCAAAATGGAACTAACTTATTTACCAACTGTTAATTCATTTTCTAACGCTGGAACTTAATGCTGGCCTGCAAACTCGAGTAAATAATTAGTTAGTTCCATTTTGCTAGCTTCACAGAAAAGGGCAACATGCTAACTTATTTACTCTTCATGGTGACAGTAGATTCCTTCTTTACTGTATGAATGCACAAATATTCTTAACTTTTCAGTAGGCCTTCCATTTCTAAGGTAAATGGGTTTAAATTTAATTTTCACTGTGAACATTTCAAAAACAAATCTTGATCTATCCAGCTGAACTATTGAATTAGGATTAAAAAAGTATTCAAAAGAAGGTTAACAAAATCTACACCGCAAAGTGAAAATAAAAAATAACATAAACAAGGCGGAGTATGACATCAAATTTTTTGAAAACTGTTAAAAAGAGGCAAGTTAGGGTGGGGTCAAAATCTTGATGGATTAAGATATGCCCCGCCCTAATCCTCCCTATACCAAACACACCCTTAGGCTGCATTTGCCTATGTTTCATTGTGAAAATTGAAAAAGTAGTTTTTGTTTTCAAGGTGAAAAATAATATTTGTAATTGGAGTTGTGTTTGACATGAAACAAATTAGAGTTGTTTTTAAATTTTTGTGAGTAATTCAGAGTGAAAGTATTTTTTCTGCTTTTGGAATTTCTAAAAATTCTAGAATTCAACTTTAGGTTACCAAATTGTTCTAATCTATTGATTGTCTCAACTCAAAGCATGAGGCCTGAATCCATCGGTGGATAAGATAACGTCTTCATGACAAAAGTTGTACATGTTCAGCCTAACTCAAGCTAATGGGCCAAATCTAACGAGTCAAATTTTATGGGTAATCGTATTTTTTAGAGTTCAACTCTCAGAAAAAAATTCATGATCAGTCTTTCTAGTTTTCTTCTTCTGTCAACTTCTGTTTTCAATATCTATACTTACAAATCCAAATAAAGAACAATATACGAAGGAATACATAAGGAACATGGAACTATGCAATCAGTTTCACTATGACACTATCAGCAACCTTCTGGGATTAAATGAGATCATGTCGGAAGAATAAGTATCAGCTTGGAAGGGGGAAGAATAAGTATCAGCTTGGAAGGGCTAGAAGTCCTCTTCAAATCAGTAACATTTTTCCTTCTTGTTTTTTGGGAAAAATGAATATCTACTTCTAAATACACATGTAAAAATTAGCATCCAAGCATGTGGCCTATTGAGCCAATGAAGTAAGATTTCCTTTCATCTATCCAACTGGTAGGTAACAGGTACTCAATGGACTAGTCGAAGTACGCACACACTGGCCCGATCATCATGGTTACAGAAAAAGCATTAGTCAAAGTTTATGATGTTTGTATCAAAACTAACAATGTGCCAGGAGCAAAAGCATAAGAATTTCACATGGATTAATTGACATCATGTGTGAGTAGCTAGTATCAGCTTGCAAGGATTAAAAATCTATTTTCAAATCAGTAACATCCTTCTGTTTCTGGGGAAAAATGATATGGTACCCAAATCACTATTCTTGACATATTTCACTTCAACATTAGCCAAGAAAACTGAATTGCTAGCAGACCTATATAGTTACATAATGGAAACTGGCGTAGCTACATAGTTAGGAAGAAGCTTGTTTCATCTACAAAGATTTAAGCTATCTTTATATGGGTATGATATATTAAAGTCTCCTCGTGTTCTCCAGGAACCTTTTGAAGTTTGTTTTTCACCATTAGTACTACATCTCACAAGCCATCACCACCACCCCTTTGAAGGAGTCGTTGAAGTTCATCGGCTAAGCCTTGCAGGAGAACAGGTTTCCTTATTAGACCATTCATTCCCACCTGTAGGCATCTTTCCCATACTTGTTCCTCTGAACTAGCAGTCAGTGCTATGATCAATGGCCAACTACGACTGCGGAACTTACGCACCCTCAAAGCCACTTCAAATCCATCCATGTCTGGCATTTGAAGATCCAAGATGACAACTTGAAAGGTTGTTAGTGAAGGGCCTAGAGCACTCAGGCATTGAAAACCGTTTGAAACAGCAGTTACTTGGCAACCTAGTTTTTCGAGCAGCTTTCTAGTTACCATCCTATTTACATCATCATCATCAGTGAGGAGTACATGAAGGCCTCTGAACATTGTGCTGGAAATCAGTTGCTCCAAAGGATTTCTATATTCAAACATGCGTTTCCTAAAAGATGACTGCTTTTGAAATCTGAGAATGAGTGTCATCCCTTGCGCATGGCCCTGGGAGTTCGAGGACATCCATATATTTCCCTGCATCATCTGAAAATTTTACGCAAAAAAAAGGAAATAAAGGTCAGAGTAAGCAATATGGTAACCAGGCTATTGCTTCATCACCTTCACAGGCAACTTACCACTTCAAATAGCAGAGGTAAGGAAACTCAAGAACAAAACAGTTTTCCTGTTTAGATTATTAATTAATATCATAAGCAGCATCTATCGTAAAGTTGTTTTGGAAATCGCTTTTCCTGAGACAAGGGTCTGTCGGAAACGACCTCTATACCCCACAAATGTAGGGGTAAGGTCAGCGCACACCTAACCCTCCCCAGACCCCACTTGTGTGATCACACTAGGTACATTGTTATCACAAGAAGCATCAAAAACTTTACAGAACAAGAATTCAAAACCAAGAGAATCTAAGGATGAAACCTCTTACCAAAGGAGAAAATGATAGGCCCAGTGTTCACACTTGTTTCAGCCACAGTAGGGGGTAGTTAATAAACAAAAGCATAGAACAACGACATGCACAATTTTCCATTGATAACATGGATGTTATAATTTCAAAATGGCATGATCTGTAGTCACACAAGGATAAAAATCTTCTTGATAATCGACTGTTTTAGATTCGTTTACAGGGTCTTGCCTAGACAGAGAGCATGACTGAAAGCACTCCTTGATTTTACACACTTCTTATGAAGGTTCATTCAGTGAAAGCAAATACAACTTCAATCCCAACACTAAAGTTCCAATATTAAGAATAAGAAGGTAAAGGAGAGGATGTAGCCATGCTGTCTGCAGAAGTTCAAGGAGTACCAATTGCATGGAAAGTTATATGATACATAGGCAGTGAAAGTATATATCTGAAAAACATCGTACATAGGCACCAGCTCATTGTCAGAAGCTACTATTTTATATGACACATAGGCACCAAAAAATTGAGCGCTCAGAAGCTCAACCAGCGAAGTTTCTTCTTCAACCTTCCTATTTAGCTGATTTAACATACACATACAAGTATGGGTTACCAGTGTATCTCACCCATTTAAGGCTCTAAAACAGGTACCATTTTATGCATATGCTGTAGTCTGCCAATATCATTTTCAAAAGAAGAAATCCAAAAAAAAAATCTTTTTATTAAAAGAAGAAATCCTGAAGTTCCCCTGCTCACTCTGGATTTAGTTTAAGAGATACGAGGTCACCGCCACAAACCAGCAAAGACTGGTTCCTTGAGCTCAAATAAATTGAAACCAACATCTTTATCTGCATCCTTATGAACACATCTTTCATTCTCATCTATATACAATCCCCCAGCCCTTTCTTTCCCTCCATCTCACACACACATCTGGTGCATGCTGAAGTGAGAGCTACATATCTATACAATGATTATTTGAATGAAGATGCTCGTGTGTAGTTTCACATTAGGAACTAAGGCGAAGCTAACTAATATCTTACCCATTAAATGTACATCTTTTGGACCTAAGAGTATGGCCTAGTGGTCAATGAAGTGGGTTGAGAACCATGAGGTCTCAGGTTCAAAGCCCAATGAAGGCAAAAAAAAACCTAGATGATTTCTTTCCATCTATCCAAGTTTTGATGAACAAATTTACCCGGTATCTATGTTGGTGGAAGGTAGCATGTATCATGTGAATTAGTCGAGGACTCAAGGTGCGCGCAAGATGGCTCGGACACCACGGTTATCAAAAAAATAAAAAATCAGTCCTATTCTTATCAGGATAAGGATGACTTACATGCTATGTTTTTGATAGTCAGTCTCTTCATGGGTTTCAGATCTCTCCTGATCTCAATTTTATTCAGAGGTAAAATAGAGTTCTAAAGAAATAGCAAATAACTTTAGTCTCTCAAGTCATGAGGGTTCTAATTGCATATACTTTCTCCCTCCGAAATGCTTCCACTAGAACATATGCACAAAGAGGTTGATGCCATCATAATATGAACATATGGAAGATTTGACACTTAATAAGTACACTTGAGGAAATTGGACAGACATCATTGAAGCATATTGCATCCTAGAAAGCTCCACGTAAAAGATATACAGACGAACATTTATTAAAGAACCATCTTCTCTTTTGAACTTTGCTAGCTCCTTGTCTTTAGTATAATTTCAGTAGTGTCTGTAATGGAGCTTCTTAGTTATTTTTGCTACCACTCTTTTGAAAGTTGTAACTTGTATGCATATTGCATCCTAGAAAGCTCCACGTAAAAGATATACAGACGAACATTTATTAAAGAACCATCTTCTCTTTTGAACTTTGCTAGCTCCTTGTCTTTAGTATAATTTCAGTAGTGTCTGTAATGGAGCTTCTTAGTTATTTTTGCTACCACTCTTTTGAAAGTTGTAACTCGTATGCATCTCCTTGATGCCACCAATCGAAACCATTACTTCATCAAAAAAAAAAAAAGAACCATCTTCTCTAAGATCTTTCAGCTAAGCAGTGGTCAATAAGAAAAAGGGGAATTAAATTTCATTTAGGCGAGTTCGTCTTCTTCTTATTCTCTCTCTCTCTCTCTCTTTTTTGAGTGTGTGGTTTTTTGTTTGTTTGTTTTTTTGGGGGGGGGAGGGGGGGGGGGTACTGAGTGGGTGATCTTACCGGTAACCTGAACTCCCAAGGGCATAAGACAGATCCTTCACATTCAACCCAAATATTTTGAGATTGTGTGGCATTTCTTGGAAACCTTGGGGCAATATTTATCCAAAACATGCAACTCCTTTGACCATTTTAGGTTATGCATTTTCCATAGGATGTTTCAAATGTTTGGTACACTTCTACGAATCGTCACATTTTAACAATCTAAAATCAGATTATGATGTTATTCTCCATGTCAGACTACTTCCACATGAACTCACTTTACTATTCTTCTCTACCACTACAAATATAGCACGCAGCTCAGACTTACCCCTATATCTCCAAGTAAAGTCATAGTCAATACCTACACGGAGACCTACATGCCAGCATCTATGAATATCACACAAGCCATGAACATTACTTCTTATACATGATCAGGAGCTCTAATCATTTATAGATACTTGTTAGCATGATAAACCAATTTGAATGACAACATAATGAAAAGAACAAACTGGAAAACAACGTCATGTATACTAACCAACCTGGACAAGCTTTTTGCACATGCTGAAACTCAATCCTTCCGTTACTTCCTTGCTGTTATGCCTTCTTCCACCAAAGTGAATAGTGGAGATTGAGCTATCTGATTGAGAGCCTTCAAGACTAACCTCAATTTCAAATTTTATGGCCACATATTCGTCTGTCGTGCTTGGTCTTCTTGTTCCCCAAGCTTTATCATTCCCACCATCAGCTCCAGCCTCTAGAACCACTCTGAATATAACAGAGCCCTTTCCAATGCTGACATTTAATAAATGTCCTATCATATGTAACAAAACCTGAAATGTTCTCTTTTCGTCGCCCATCACCTGATTAGGCAATGAAGTGGGAACATCTGTAGAAAACCCAAATCCCTTATAGACACACAAGCACTTAACAAGACAAGAAGCCTCCCTGACCAGTAAATGCAACTGAAAGGGCTTCATTTCTACGGGAAACCTTCCATCATCTTTTGCAGATATCTCCATCGCATCATTTATTAGTGTTGAGAGAACAATGCTTGTTCTCACCATTGTGTCGACAATAATCTTCTGGTCAGAGCTTTCTTTCTCATCTTGAAATATGGAGAGCAAGCCCAAAATTGAGTGCATAGGCCGCCTCATTCCATTGTTCATCACCTTCTGAAACGAAGTCCTTGCTTGGCTTGCCTTCAAAGCATTCTCTTTAGCCTGCTGAAGCACACGATTTCTCATTTCTAGTTTCTCCCTCATTGTCTGAGACTCTTCAAGAACAGTGGCATGGGATAAAGCCACAGCCACCTGATCAGCAACCACTTCCACTATCTCCATCTCATCATAGCTCCAGACTCGATCATCAGCACTTGAAAGAACCAAAACTAAAATGGCATAACGAGTGTCAACCAACTCTGGAGTCCCACCTTTGAAGTCCGAAGCACGAAGCAGTGGCATCCGAATTGCAGCAACAGCACACGGTTCACCAGATGAGCCACTGCTCGAAGCTGCAAGAACTGAATCTTGCCTCAGAATCCTTACTCCCTTGTTCTTTGTTATCTCCAACACATCTGGGTCATTAATTGGGAGTGAACGATGACTTTCTGCATCAGAACTGGGGCTTAATTCATGTGTCAAGTTCATCTGTGTCCTACTTTCATTCGGCATCCAAACTGCACAATTCTGCAACTTCAAGGTTTTCGAAAGTTCAACAAGAGTCGTGTATAATATTGTGTGCTTATCAAGTGACTTCCTAATTTCTTGTGTCAACATACGCACATGCATGCTAGCTTCTGTTTGTTTCTTCATCATCCCAACCTCTTGATCTAGCTCCAAAACATTCTGTGCCAAGAACAGTTCTCTGACCTTGATCTTTAGGAGTAGAGGGATCAGAGTCAAAAGGGTGATTGCGGTTGCACAAGATACAAGGGCGGTAAGGATTTTGGCAACGGTTAGTGACAATATCAATTGGAAAGAGGGATGAGGATTGTAAGTCCATCCATTGAGCAAATGTGTCAATCCACAAAACAGTATAAAAGCAATGAACTGAACCAGAACCCATTTGAAAGGAAGATTCGAGCGGCTAATGAAGTAAAGCAACTCAAGAGGGATAGAAAAGTAAGCAACAGCAATAAAGAAGTCACTCACTTTCTGGCACTCTAAAATAGTATGTATACTCCAAAAACCATCTTCATCACAGCAATTGAAGAATTCACCATCATTAGCTGAAACAGATACAATGACCAAAGAAATCAACAGTCCCAGAAACAACAACCTTAACATTGCCAACATCTGAAACCCCCTTTTCAGTCCATCCACTAAGCAAAACTTGATTATCTGGAAATATCAACTGAATTAAGATGAAAGCAGAACAACCCTTGGACTAATAGCCAAGTTACAAGAATGAGATCTCATTGGCTCTAAGCCTCTACTAAATGTATTCTCAGATAACACAAGCCTCAATAAAAAATAATAAAAATGATCTGTCACATGTCTAGATCTAACATACGTACATGCCTAAAGATCTAGCATACCCTTTAGACCCAAGTTCCCAATTTTTTCAATTAAACTAAATTCATCAAACTATTCTTTCCCCCATTAAGGCCTTCCCTAGATTTTCTTCTGTACACTCAGCAAAATGAATCCAAAAAACAAAAACAAACAATAGAAAAATTAGTAAAAGAACATCAAAGTTTTAATCTTGAGAAGAGAGAAAGCAATAAGGATTAGAAAAGGGGTGACCTTAAGCTAAAATCTGCAGAGAACAAATCAGGATGATCTTGGAAAGACAAGCATCATCCTGTGGAGCTTTAAAATCTCCACAGGAAATTCTTGGTATTGCAGAAAAGTTACTGTTTTTCAAGAATCTTCAATACAAGAAGACCCAGAAAAGAATCTTTAAAAGCCCTTAATTGCACAGAGAGAGAGAGAGAAAAAGATGAATGAAGCAAGAAGATGAAAGTAGGTAACTTTATGTCAAAATGATACCAAGAAAACAAAAAAGACAGAACCCCTCTTACCAAAATTCCAACACTTGAAATGGGAAACCCCCAAAACACACACACACTTGTCAAACCTCAAGTTAGTACAACACCCACAAAAAACCAAGAAAAAAGAATGATCCACTAATACTATTTTCAGTGAATAGACAAGAGACGAAGAGGTAAGACTAAAACCCCATTACTACTCATTAGATTCTTTGACCTCTACTTCTGTGGTGAAGAAGAAAGACACCACCTTTAATTTGCCCCTTTTTACTCGTTCATTGAAAGAAAAGGAAGATCAAGAAAAGAGGGAAAATCCAATGAATTTCTTTCTTTTTCATATTTATAGTAATTTAAAAATTATTTTATGGGACCCCCAAAGATTAGATGAAGAGAACCTAGACGCTCTCAATCCATGTCACTTTCTGTCAATCACTATTAGGCTCTAAAATAGTATGTAACTCAAAAGTACTTTTGGCAAAATCTCATTTTTTATTGGGACCATAGTGTTTTTTTTATTCTCGGAAAGAAATATTTAAAATATTTCTGAATTTGATGTAAATTATTAATTTTATTTTGAATTATTAATAATTTTAAAAACATTTATTTATTTAATTAATGAAATGTGTTTTTTTTATTCTCGGAAAGAAATATTAAAAATATTTCTGAATTTGACGTAAATTATTAATTTTATTTTTGAATTATTAATAATTTTAAAAACATTCATTTATTTAATTAATGAAATGTAGATACACTTTCGATCTGCTATATGACATAGCAAATTGTCTCAAATTATTGTAGGAGCATGAGACTTTTAATTAAAAAAATCAAAGAAGTTTTGAAAAACACCTCTAAATTTGGCGATAATTTAGGGATGTATTTCACTCATGTTATAAGATTGGATATATTTAAGTTCGGTTAGTTAAATAAAAAAATATTTTTAAAACTATCAATAATTTAAAGATAAAACTAATAATTCGCATCAAGTTTGTTTAAAAGTGTTTTTCAATACTTCTATCTTCTTTTAAAAGTGTTTTTCAATACTTCTATCTTCTTTTAGGTACTACATTGATTTTTAATTATTAAGAATTGTGACAAGGTGATACGTACTATATCTTTAATTAGAACTTTTTAGGTTGGAATCTTTAAGGTGAGAAATTGCCGTTATTAGAAAAGATCCTTTTAATATGAATTCGAATTTATGTAGACATTAATGTGAATATTAAATATTAAATAAATAAAAAAAATAGTCATGAATAATTGGAAAATTACGTGAATAAATAAATATATATTAGTTAATATAATTATAGTTTAGCTAATTTATAATTCATTACTAACATATAGAATTAATTACGGTTCTAATTTATATAATTCGCATATTTTTATAATTCAAAATTTATATAATTTTTTGTATAGTATAATTTTATATAATATAATTTGTATAGTTATTTAGACTTCAAATGGTTGTGTTTGTATAAATTCGTTATTTCGAGTTTATACAAAAATAACGTAATTATTCGCAAATTATACAAACCCGAGAATCATATAAATAAGATAATTTAAACTATAGTTATAGTCAATAAATATATAAATTATAGCTAAGAAATTTAATTAAATTTATTATAATAATTATTTGCGAAATTTTTCTAATCGCAGTGAAAGGTGGATTTGTGGACCCTATAATGGGGTTAATCAGACGGCTAAAATTTGATGTATTCAAGTCGTATCCGTTGACATTGCTTATGTATAGTATCATTTAATCATAAAATTATTTTAGTCTATTATTTCAAAGATTAAACGTACCGTTTGGCCTTAAGTAATTTTTGGAAAAAAATTGGAAAATTTTTGAGAACTAATGTTTGTTCATATAATTTGTTATTATTTGGCAAATAGATTAAGTAAATATTTCAAGTTTTCAAGTTCTAGGTAGCGTTTGACCCCAAGTAATTTTTGGAAAAAACTTGAAAAATATTTGAGAACTTGTGTTTGTCAATACAATTTGCCATTACTTGGCAAATATCTTTGGCAAAATTCCTAAGTTCCCAAGTTCTAAAAAAAAAACTAAAACTTGGAACTTGGGAATTTTAAAAATTTAAAAATAACTCCAAAATTTTATATTTTATAAAAACACCAATCATTTATTAATTTCAACTAAAAATTTATCTATCAACTTACTACATTAATATGATCAACCAAAATTTTATAAAAGAATAGTTTGGTATTACCTCATCCGAAAAATAATAGTTTGAGTGACAGAATTTGGAAAAAAATAATTTATTTTTAATTCGAATAATGTATTGTTCTTGCCTATAATGTTATTTTGTTGTTGTGGATTGTTTTCAATTATGTTATAATTTTTTTTAAGGGAACATGTTCATTATAAAATGATAGTACAAACTTATGGGTATTTTTAATAATTTTTAGAACTTACAAGTACAAAATAATATTTTTTGAAATTTCACCAAAACTTGAAAAAACTTGGGGACAAACGCATGGTGCAATTTAATCAAAAATTCTCCGAAGAATAACTTGCCAAGAATATTTGGGAACTTGGAAAGTTTTAAAAATTATCCCAAACTTTTATAGTTTATAAAAACATCCATCATTTATTAATTTCAACTAATATTTATCTATCAACTTGCTACATTAAATAACATCTCTATCTATTAATAAAATAATAGTTTGTTACTATCTCCTCCAAAAAAAAATAGTTTGAGTGACAAAATTGGAAAAAAAGGATAATTTATTTTTAATTCGATTAATGCATTGCTCTTACACATATTATTATTTGTTGTTATTAATTATGTTATAAGATTTTTTTTAACGAAACATATTCATTATAAAATGATAATACAAACTTATGAGTACTTTTAATAATTTTTAGAACTTATGAGTACAAAATAATATTTTTTAAAACAGTCAAATATTTTTGAGAAATTTGTGGCCAAACGCATGGTGAAACTTCACCAAAATTTCACTCAAAAATAACTTGCCAAGAATATTTGAAAACTTAGGGCCAAACACTCCTCAAATTATGTATGATATCATCACAGGTATGTGAATATACTGTTGTGGTAGCACTAGAATTTCCTTTATTCATTCACAAAATTACTCATTCATTAATGATACCATAACAATATATTTATATACTGCTATGGTATTATTAAGGTTTTCTATATCCATTCATGTATAACTAAGTCAATCATCAATAATACAAAGACATTAGTATCATTAAGATTTCATACATCCATTCATGTACAGCTAAATCAATCCTCAATAATACGAAGACATTATATATATATATATATATATATATATATATATATATATATATAATAGCATGGTAGCATTGACTAATGAGCAGTCCTTCAAGTGAGAAATTCATAATTTCTCAATGATGTCATCACGCAATATCATATGTAATAGCATGGTATTATTCACCAATGAACAATCCTTCAAGTATATATCATATACTGACATGATACCATCACAAATGTCGAATGATACCATCATAAATGTTGAATGATACTATCATAGCATATATATAATGTGATGGTATCGTAACGATTTTTCTAAGTCATTTGATATTACATGAATGATATTACTATAGTATTGAGCTGAGGGTCTCTCGGAAACAACCGTCCTACCTTGGTATGAGTAAGGTCTGCGTACCCTTTACCCTATCCAGACCCCACATTGTGGATTTCACTGGGTTGTTGTTGTTGTTGTTGATATTACTATAGTATATTCGTATATTATCATAATATTGAAAATTCTTAATGAGACACTTTTAAAATCCTCAATGATACCACAACAATATATTGTATATGTTATGGTATCATTAAGGAATCAAACATTTAGGAAAAATTGCACAAATACTGAATGATATCATCATGGTATATATATACTGTAATTGTATTATAAACGCGAATTGGATCTAGACTAAAAAGGTATCTCGGGTATATATTTGGAGTAAAGGGAGGGCGGGTATTTCCTAAAATTACTTTAGAATAAAAAAAAATCGGATATTTACTTTCGATCTGAATCTATTTTTTTGTACTTTTCTCAAGATAGAACATGTGCTTGGAATAAAGGTCTTGTAACCTATAAAAATCGAAAATCAAAATTTTAGACGAGAATTAACTGCAAATTTTGAGTTTCCTGAGGTGATTAGCTTTGGAAGTTGAACAAAGAAAATGTGGAATTTCACACAAACGCTTTTATTTTGGGATAATTTTTGTTTTTCAAATTTGTGATCTTTAATTTTTACTTTTCAGCATTTTAAGTAATAAATAAATAATCGAAAATATCCTTAATATTGAAATAACAAGCAATTTTTATGGCATAAATTTATATTTTCATATCATAATATTTCATAAGATATGTCACAAAGGACACAATAAGTTATGACTATTTTTGCAGTATAAATTTATGTCTGTATCATAATATCTCACATGTTATGTTATAAAAGGCATAACAACTTATATTTATATCGAAAGGGCATAATGTATTTTTTTATAAAAAAAAAACAGAGAGCCACACATAAACTCTATCATCTCATACTAGAGCAAGATGGAAGAGACATGATTATACTAATTTAGGCAAAATGTTGTTTCCATGTTAGTTGAACTAATAATAATCAATATCCCCACCCCCACCAATCAACCAAATTAAAAATATGTTTTTAGTAAGTAGACAAAATCAAAAAGAGGGAGCAGGAGAATTTTTTTATTTATCACTCGGTGTTCGAAGTTCGTAAAATCCGATTAAATCCGACTCATACACTGCAGAGCCTATTTGGATGTGACACTTCTAATATAATTTTTTTCATACTTAGGCTTAAACCCGAAATATTTGATTAAGGATAAAATAAGTCCACCACTCCACCACAATTATGATGGAGCACGTGAAGTTATAGAGGCAGAAAGAAGAAGTCAAGAATAGAAACTCTGACAATAACATAGTATTACTTATCATTTTCAATTGTCTTTTCAATTGTCAATTTTGGTCCATTTCTAACACCTATTATTCAGAAAAAATTACAGGTTAAGATGAACTAATCCATTATCATGGCGGACCAAAAGATAGTCAGTCCAATTCGTAACTATGTGGGCTACGGGGTACACTGGACCAACTCACTTTTTTTTAAAAGAATATATTATAATTTAAATTTCAAATATTAACATAAATATCGACAAGATAATATTATATGTTGTTTATTACTTGTTAATCAAGTCTCAAATTTATAAATAAAATAATCTTAGTAATACTTATTAAGTTTGACTTCAAGTAAAGATTTAGTTGTATGACTTCAGTCTGAAATTAGTGGCGGAGTCAAAATTTTGACTAAGGAGTGTTTGAATATAAAAAAGCTAAATGGCGTATATATATATAAAAAATATTTTTATCTATCTGGACAGTGTAATTTTCTGATGAAAACACCCCTCAAGTATATGTGGCTCTGTCACTAAATACAACAATACAAGAAAATATTTTTTATATTTGAGTTTTTGAACTTTGTAATATTCGTTAGAAATTACACATATATTGAACCATGTACTTCTTTTGTAACCAACCACCTATGGTTAGATTTTACCTAACTTGACAACATAAAAGATTTTACCTATCTTATTTGTTAGTGATTTGGTATTATTTATTGTATTTTCTTCTCTTTCTTATTTTGTTATATTTTATTTGAGTGAAAGATTTATTGAAAACAATTTCTCTATTCTCGTCAGATAGGATAAAGTTGTATATGCATTACCCTCTCGAAATCTCATTTGTGAAATTTTACGGGATATATTGTTGTTGTTTGATAATCCCTTTAGTCTAAAATAAATGAATTTCTAGCACTTTTCTATCTTTCAAAATAAATATTTTTTTTAAAGTCCAAAAATATATTAGTTACTATTATTTTCAAAATTACCCTTCTCTTTAATGAGTTTCTCAATCATGTTTTAAGAAAAAATTGGATAAAGTTAAAGGATAATATTGATAAATTACCCTTTGATTAATGACATTAACTAAGTATGTCACATCATAAAATTCATTTATTTTGAATTGGAGAAAGTAATATAAAATATTTACATAATCCATACATAAAAGCAATTTTTATTTTTATTTTTTGGCAAAAACTTTTATGGCCTTATTGCTTCTCTCTCTTGTTCATATTTCCCAAATATTATTTCCTTATTTGAAGGCAATACTAATTACTTACAAAATCAAAACTCAAAAGAAATATATTACCAATTGGGACTTTTTAATGGATAATTGATACTTATTTTTCCCAAGTCACAAAATTTACCTCTACACATTAGGAATAACTAACCAAACTATAAGGGCAATATTGAAATGTAAAAAAAAACATTTAAATATAATACACTTTTCTAAAACACATCGAGACTTGTGTAATAATAAACAATACAAGTCGTAACGGTCTTGTAAGAAATTTCCACAACAAAATATTCTATAGGCAAATTAAATAATAATTTGAAACTTGAACAAATAAACATGTTTAATATGAGTTTTTTACCTGTCACTTGCCACATGATGGTCAACCGCCTCTAGGGTGGGCGTTTGATATCATTACTAGCATTAATATTATCATTATCATCAATATCGATTTCATCATGAAGAAATTTTTAAATTTGTTATTCCAAAACTTGTTCAAAATACTGCAATGAAAGAAAGACAAGAATTTATCGCTAGGTATTTGACCAAATAGGATCTTCCAGTTCCTATAGAACCTATCACTAAGACACCCCTAGAGGGGGAATAGGCCTAAGCTAAGTACGCAGTAGTGAAACTGTTTTATTCTTAATCAGATGTTTCGGGTTCGAGCCCTGAGTATGAAAAAAATCATGTTGGAAGCGACCGCATCACCCTGAATGGACCTTACAGTGCACAATTCGAATTTAATCGAGACTCCACGGACTCCGGACACTGAGTGGAAAACAAAAAAAAAAGGCTAAGCAAAGCGAAAAAGATTTTCCATGAGATGGAAAATATACTCGAATTGAATATGAAAATTTTCATCTTCGAATTGAATTGAATGTTTTAAGTTCAGTTTTGGGATTAATTGATTTGGATGGTTTGAAATTTTGATTTTGACTTTTGAGCATTTAAGGTAAGCTTATTAGGAAGGACAATAATAGCAAACAAAATGCCTTCTTTTTACCATCAAGAACAAATCATCTATTGTTTTCATCCTCATTGACATCTCTAGGAGAAACGAAATTTATGAGGTTAATGTATAACAAGTAGAGTACTATGGACACGATGTAGTGGTTGAAAATCTTACAGAAAAGGGTTCAATCCCAACGGAGACAAAAATGTTAGATGATTTCTTCACTCGTACATGTGCTAGTGCATAAGTAGCAAGTAGTTGGTTGAATAGTCGAGATACAAGCCAGCTGAAAAACAGTGGTGTCCAAGCAAAGCAGAGGCTAGGCATGATATATTTTTAATACAACCAGGTAAACACAGACCTAATTAACCTCTTATTTCACCAATATACACAAGTCAGAATATAAAGAATCCTAAACATACCCAACCAACAAAAAGAAATAAACAACTCTAAGACAGAGACAGCAAGGTAATCCAGAGAATTGCAAAAGAAATTCTGAGGTCCAGACATCAGAGAATTTGGGAGCAGTTTTCATCTGCAAAGAAGACACTACAGGGAAGTTTTGTTGCTAACCTGTACAAATATAAAGAGTTGGTATATTCTCTCCAAAAAGAACCTATAACTTAGGAAAGTTTATCACACTACTCCTAATACGACATGTTTTGCCTAATCTTGAAGGTGGTCATAGTCCCCATTTTCTGGAGACTGGTGCAAGCCCTGACCGGTGCTAACCCTCCAATCAGTTGAATGTAATGGTGTTGGTTGCATACCACGAGATTGCATCATAAACTGACCTCCACCCATACTTTGATTAGAAGAATCAACCATCGAACGAAATGATAATGGTGATCCACCAAATTGCGGGGTAGTATCATGCTTTAGTCCCCCAGTTTTTGAGTCAACTGAAAATGAGCCAACAATCACCTACCAACATAGTCAATAACAAGCTGTCAGAAGATAGGAACTTAACGTGACAAAAGAAAGGATAAAGATTTGATGTTTCACAAGCAAATTAAATAGATCACTGTTTCTTGTCCTTGTTTGATAAGTAACACTTCGTGTTTTTAATGAGTCATTTTCCCTTATGGTGAGAAAGTCAAAGATACATTTCGATCATCTAGACTTGTACATATTAGTTGTGATTTGTATTACCACGAGAAAACTTCAAAGTTATACATGGAGAGATGCTTCATCAACCACTTCATTGGTGGACAAAGCAGAATGAAACAAAAAAAAAAGAAATGAAGAACCAGAAAGAGTCTAAAGTTAGGTATAAAGTTATCAGTGAGAAAGCATGATAACTGTTCAGCTGCTTGGTTACCCTTTAACATTTTTTTAATCTTATCTCCTATAAGCTAATCTTAAGATCAATATCTTAATTAATTCTGTTGATGGCTAAGATCATACTAAACAAATTGAAATATTCTTGAAAATAGAAAACCTGAATTGGGCCTCCAGCTATCAAGGGACCACCAACTCCACCTCCAACAATTTGACCGTCAGTACTTGCCAGACACACACTCAGCCCACCGGTTCTGCCTCCAGTCTCGGTGCGTACATAAGATCCTGTTAGAGTGAGAATGTCAAATCGCCCCTGGCATGGAGTAACACAAAGTTAGATCACTGTGCTGTATACATCAATTGACAGGGAAAATGTGATAAAAGACCTTTGAATATGTTTCTCTTATGACAGGCTGGAAGTGATGATCCATCTGGCATACAACAATGATGCTAATGACAGCTTACTATCACCAAAAAGGAAAAAGGGAAACCCTGATAAGCCTGTCCTAAACACTAGTAATACAGCATGGATATTATCTAGGCATCGCAAATTTGTCGTTTACACGCTAAGACTAAGACAAAAAAATAGGATGGTCTTTCTTGGCCATTTGGTAGATGGTAGATGTGATCAAGTGTTGGTTGACATCTCTGTTTTACATTTTAAGTATGAAATACGAACTTTTCCTCTTATTTGTTTGGTGAGAATCATGAAGATATTGTAGTCCTATTAACAGTATGTTTTTGCAAGTCATCCTGAAATTGTTGTATCAATCCAATCAACGACGACACACAGCCAACCCTAATTTTCTTCATTATATAATTGAATCTTGCATTTCTTTATTATGCTCTTGACCTATGCTTGTCTGCAGAATCAACGCTTCCCATTCAACAGCATCAGTAAGAAATTTTCTACCTCATATGTAATACTTCCTCCAGATGTTGCTGGTTGACGCAAAGAGGCATTGGAGATTGAGCCAGATGCCGACAATACACATAGTTCATGTTTGCTTTGCTGCATGAACATCATGATTTTCTGACCAACATCCTGTTAAGTGAATAACAAAAATTGTATAAGTATAAAAATAAGAGACAAATACGGTGCATAGTCAGAAGGCAACTGCAATATAAATTAAGTAAAAAAATTGATTGGTGTGAATAAAGGAATTTCTATTGAGAAAACTTGAAAAAAGTGCATCTCCAATGCAGTGCAGGTACTTAAGAACTGTGATGTACCATTTAAACTCTCGTGCATGTGAAGGAAAAACCAATATTACATTTTCTGATGAACAATGAACAGATGAATAAAAGGACTAAACCCCTGAATCATATATTTGTGACAACTAATCAACAGCATCACGAGTTTGATCATAAAACAACAGAAATTAGTTTGATATGCTCGGCCTCATGCGCTAGGAATGGAAAATGAAGGTATTAGAGGCACATTCAAGTTAGTGCAACAAGAAATTAACAATATGCAATACTTTTCATACACAGACGACATGCCATCACTATTGTAACGGAACACCAATTTGACTTTTACAATCAATTTGTCAACCCGAATAGGAAAATGGTAGGCAAAGATTTCCTATCACATCTAGTTACTGAGATCAGAAGGAACACAAACCAAAAGCATTCCAGTTGAACTGCAAGAATAACATGGAACACAAGACTCAGGAAAAGGCGAACATGTGCGGAACTCATGGTAAGCCAAATTTTTGGAGATGGAGATATCTTCAGCAATAACTTAACCTTACCATTCTCAAAAAAAAAAACTTCAAACGAAACTTTGCTATTGGCATAAGTAATGGCAAGTGAAGCAAGAGTAAACAAGAGAACATGATTGGTACCAACTAGATGAAATCAAAAAGGCACTTACAGAGCAATTATATACGATTTGGTATGAGAAGACAAGACAATGTTCTCTTAAAACATCAGTTTCAAAAAAAAAAAAGTCTCTTAAAACATCAGTCTCTCATCTCCATGTATGCAATTAAAAAAAGAGAGAGCAAACTACACAGTCCCTTAAATAACAACAAGAACAAACAATCATACAGCTAGCTGTTTCCCTACTTCTTTGTGCTACGTGATAATTACAATAAGACAATGGGTTACATATTCTTCCATGTTTTTCCAACTTTGACAGACTATTAATAAAACAGAAAATCAGAAGAATAAGTTTATCCTTTCTCCTTTCCGAGGCTGTACACCAAAGTTCAAATTCAATTTTCATCATGAATCCTTAAAGAGAGAAGCTAATACTTTCCTGATTTAAAATTAAAAAGAGAGAAGCTAGTACTTAGATAGATATGTCCCTAGCTGAATTTTCTGAATGTAAGTTGGTAGCCACAAGAATCCAGGATTTATCAAACTTCTTGAATGCTGGCATACTTAGCAGGAAATGCTGAATTTCCCACAAGTCAATTTATCTGAGTTATCTGCTCTAAAAATGTTATATGTGGAAGCAATTTTCAAAGTGCTCAAGCTTTTGCACACATCAGGGAATTTTTTTAAAACTAAATGTTCACATCAGAAGAAATCATAGAAAAAACAAACCTAATCCAATTTTTCAACTAGACCAATTTCTAACAAACCAACAACAAACCTAATTATGAAGATATACCAGTAAGGAATTTAATCACAGGAATGGACAAGAATGGTTAAATAAATGATGTTCAAGCAGGCAAACAACAATTGATGTCTGTACAATTTTGAGCATGTGCCCCTTATACATGGTATCATTTGCTTACATAATCCTTACTTCACGTAGACAACTTTAGAGTCACCTAATTAACTTCCTCGTTGGCTTGTATCTCGTATACCCTACATAAGTTTTAACCTTAAAGGAAGTTTGGAAATTTCCTTCATTCTTGACATACCAATTATTGTATAAGCAAGAGTTCTAACATATAAAATATCCATCAAACAATAAATACATTAGAGATAATAATCCAGAGTCTACAACTGTCTCTGTATAGATGAAATGAATCAGTGAATCAAGTTATGTAGTTGAGATCTTAAATGATAAAGGAGATAAAAAAAGAATGAGCCTACTAGAATAAAAGAGGAAAAGAAGTAACTAGTGAAGAAAGTCATGGTATCCAAAAATCATAAATGAGAAGTAACACGCTCCACGCACCAGTAAAAGGGGAAAAGGTTGAACACAAGGACAACCTATCAGCAGATACCCTCACTGGAGGTACAATAAATGGACCTAGGCGGAACAGATTAATGCAGCCTAGAAACATCAACTATGATGTCAACAAGTTACCATAGCGAAAAGTTACATAACAAAATGGGCGTAAACTAGCTTGATCATCTGGGAGGTGCTTGAGTCAGTGTAATGGAAGTATCTTCAGTTGAATATTCACATACTAGCTACAATCTTCCAGAAACCCATAAGTCCCAACACCTCTAACTTCCCCCAGTACAATTTATGGACTTACTGACCTTTTCATCAGTTCTTTTTTTATTTTTCCTAACTAGGGTAATCCGTAATTTTATCAAGTACCAAGGAGGTACTGCCACTGTACAACAACAAAAAACAAATGCTCTTGCCCCAGCATTAACCTCATAATTTCTACGAATTTAACAAGTTGATTCACATCTTCTATTCTAGTTTCCTTACTCCACAAGTATAAGTTTCATACGCAACTTTCTTAACAAAAGATAAACTGTCCTTTCTATTTCCAACTTATTTGATCCCCTTATCCAGTTTATTTGCTCAAAAAGAAAAAGGTTCTCTTCCTTCAAGAACATTTTTGAGAATTAACTAGATACCTAAAGTGAAACTATCTATCAAAAACAGATAATAGTATATGGGAGGAATCACTTATTATTGATTCAATTACGGTGAACTTTGCATAATGAGAGGAATTATTAGAGAATTTGGAAGAAAATTTCTGAACATACTTCTCCGGCAGACACATTGATGATATGCGGTGTAAAACCTTGACCAGCATTACCTGCAGAAACCAATAGGATAAAATTGAGTAAAGCAGACACCCTTCCATGCCGCCTTTAGCAACAATAACTAGGAATTTTTAAAAATTGGAAAGAGAGTAAACTAGCTCAAAGTTTAAACATAATCACTATGTAAATATACGAAGAAAAATAATTTAAGCTCTTCCAATTACACAGACACCCTTCCACACCTTCAACAATAGTAACTATGACTTTTAAACATTGGAAACAGAGTACACTAGCTCAAAGTCTAAATATAATCACTATGTAAATATGTGAAGAAAAACATTTTAAGCTCTTCCAATTACACAGCCCATAACCTACCTCATCTCCCGCATTTCGGACAGGGGCCAGGATAAAACAAGAGACAACAAACCTATTTATGCATAGACAAAGCAAAGCATAGTAATTGTGTAAAGAAGTCAACTTTAGAGGCAATTTGTTGATGTCATGCATATTCATCTTAGATTGCCTCTTTGTTTACTATGTAAAGTTTCCTCTATTATCCATCAATGTCATTGATAAGAACTAAAAAGGGGTAACATAACATGGATAAGGTAACATATTTTCTACTGTATACAAACCATGCAAGATCAAATTTTTAAAGAACTTCAGTTTAAGGAAGGAAAAAAAAAAGAAACTAAAGGTGGAGAAGTAGGAGGTCCAACACAAGAAGAAAGTATCCAATAAACTAAGGCTTAAAATAAAAAAAAAAAGAAACAGAGATGCTGAATACAAATGCTTTTATTTATATATACATAGCATGTGCTTATGTGCCCTCTTGTATATAAAATGTATCTTCACTTCACCAAAGAACAGATTTTTTTGAAAATTCTTAGTTCAAACTTCAAACAAAACAAAGTCCCAAAGTGGCGCGTGCGAGCGCGTGATGGAGATAACGAGAGTAACTAACCCAACGCAGCCAATTGAGATTTCTTCGAAGAACTACCACTGCCGTCTCCTCCAGCAACATGGCTTAAACCATGATCCCTCTTTTTAGGCGGAGCCGAAGCCGATGACAGCCGCTTAGCAGCTGCTGCTTGCTCCGGCGTGCTATACTTTCTAGGCCTCCCCCGCTTTCTCTTCACACTCTCCATAGTCGGCGACACGGCCGATGGAAGCGAACCAGTGTACACCATATGAGAAGCGGCAGCGGCTGTGGTGGTAGCGGTAGCGGTAGAGTTGTTAATTGGTACAATTCCATTGGTCGGCGAAACATTGGTGACGGTGGTTGTTGGGTTAGGGTTTTGCGGTGGTTGTGGCGGCGGTTGGTGGTGGTGGTGGTGGTGGTGGTAGTAAGAATTCAGTCCACTACTTTCATTCGGCTCCATTTTTTGGATTTGGAGAATTGGGACTTTTTTTTTAATTAAATTCTTTTTCTGCTTTCTTTTTATTTTTTATTTTTTTTGCTTTTAACGGTGTAGATTAAATTAGTGGGCCTTTTGTGTATTTTACAGCCGTTAGATTGGAAGTTTAATAGGATTCGATAAACTTTTTGAATATATAGATAGTGCATATCCGGATATAAGATACTCATAATCCGGATATATATCATATGAATGTACAATCTATGACTATAAATATAAAATATATAATTATTGAGAAAATTAAAAAAAATCCTCCAAGTACTTTTATAATAGACTAAATTTGGACTATGCTGTATTTAAATTTGAATACTGAATTATTAAAATTATTTATTTTTTAATATTTGAATTCATATAATTTATTTACTTATAAATATATAATTGAAAAAAAATATTAAGTAGACGTTTGATCATAGTTCATTGTGAAATTTGGATGTTTTGAATTAAGAAAATGGTATTTTTAAAGTTTTGTGTTTGGTCATGAATACAAATTGGAGTTGTTTTTGACTTCTTGTAAGTAATTTAGAGAGAGAGAAAATGAAAAATATTTTTTTGTTATTTTCAAATTCTTGAAAATTTTAGAATTCAACTTCAAGTTGAATTCCAAATTTTAATGGTCGAACACATATGAAAAAATATATAAATTCAGTAAAGTAAAATTATTATTTGATATAAAAAATATTTTTTTTATGTTTGCTAGTAATGGTGGAGATGGTGGTAAAAATTGATGCTAGTGACTAGAAATGGTGATGCTGATAGTTGTGATGGTGAAAATGGTTGGTGTTATTGTTAGGACCAAATTTTAAGAGATGACAACTAATGTTTTTACTCAAGAACTATCATGTCAAATCATTACGAAAGCAAAATTAGATTCAAAAGCATACCTGAACCTATGAGTGCAGCTCTTCGGCTTGTGATCATGGTTATGGTCTTCCAAATCAAAACGTAAGTCATTTTGTTCTTAGATCTAAGGATGTGATACTAGAAAGAAAACCCTACATCTGATTTGGGGATCATAACTTTATATTTATATTAGCACAAATTTCATATTTTTAGTTTAGTCCATTATTAAGTTAAAAATTACAATTCGGATATCAGAGATTGTATCGATCATCATTAAAAGAATTTTTATCTACATAAAAGACTCCATACTTTATTAGGTGTCTTTTAGACACATTAGCTTTTAACCTTAGAAGATCACTAGTGGTCGATCCTTCGGGAGTTACATTCGTATATTAATTTAAATCAACATTTTAATAGTAGCAGCCAAAATACAATCATTCTTAATACAATATATGTACGAGTTCATAAAAAGTTCTAACAATTTCCCACTTGAAGTACATATATATGTATAAATAGCTTTAGATGAATGTAGTCTTATGAATTTAATTAATGTAAGTTGTTGCACCAAATTTTATCCACTATGTATATCTTGACATCAAAGTCAAATTAACCTCATAACAGACACAATTAAAAAGAATATGCTTCTTCCTATAACATGCAGCTCCACTAAAATGTAACTATCCTCTCTTAATTACTCGTGTTATTTCTTTCATAATATCCTTATAATTATTATGAAAGTAATTAAATTATAAGAAAAGTAAGCAAAAGACAAGAAAGGAAGACAGAAAGAGAAAAAAGAATTGTTGTATCTGTATTTAATTGCACAAATCGTTGGTTATTTAAAGCCAATGTAAAAGGGGAAAAGGTGAGCAAAACGGGTTAGGGGAAACGTTAGTGGTAGGGGACATCCAATCATTATTTTACAACACTCCTCCTTGGATGTTTATGTAAAAAAAAATTATAGTGAAAGAACAAATATATATAGTTATTCTCAATATACATTGATTGTTGCCTCATTAAAAATCTTGCTAGAAAAACCCAATGGGACAAAACCTAAACTGAAAAAAAAAAAGAGTGCAGCGCGTATTCTACTCACCCTGATGAAGACCACAATTTCGATGGTTAATGTAACACCCCCTAAAAATGTTATATATGGTGTTCCAATTCTCGATGAAAATGATATTACTTTTATATTTTGGGTATAACTTTTCATAAAATAGTCCAAATTAGGTGACTCAAATTTTTAAATAACTCTAACATCATTACCTACAACTTTCATGAAGATCATAACTTAATATTCAGAGCCTAAGTAGGTCAAATAAATTAATCTTTGCAAGACCTGGTGCTGTGACGAAATGGAGTAATTGTAGAAGAAAAATTATGTCTCACTGTAGGATTCTCCAAATCAGTTGATTCTTAAACAAAATAAAAGAAGACGTCTAGATCTACAATTCATATGTAGATATCAAATCCTAATTAGGAAGTTATCTTATTCAAACATAGCTTCGAAAAAGGGTATTCCGTAAAAAGAAGATTTATCTCACCAACCATAGAAAATCTAGATACATTTGACATCACCCATGACATCAATAGTCCTCCATTTGACATCATACATGACATCAAAATCCTCCATTAAATTTTTAAATTTTTCTTTATAATTATTTTAATTATTGTTAGATCCCTCCTTCACACCTATAAATACCACTTTATTTCAGCATTTTGTTCATCAAGCTTTATCAAGCAACTCTTCTCTCTATACACTTCTTTAGTCATTCTCAAAATATAGTTTTAGTTATTAGTAGTGTAGAAATACTATTATGGTGATTCATATTCTCCAGGTAGTACACAAAATGATCCGCCGAGGAGAAAATGCTAGGATTCAAGAGTGTTCATTAAGTCTTTCGATTATGCGTAAAGCTTCGAATTCTAGGTATGTAAGGCTTCAATGAGAGTATTCCCTCCACTCTCATGCCTAAAGTATTTTAATTATATGATAAATTATGTTTATTTACTCAATTCTCTTCAAGCTTACTCTAAGGTATATAAGGTTTCAATGAGAGTATTTCTTTCACTCTCATGCCTAAATTATTTTGATTATATGATAAATTATGTTTATTTACCCAATTATTTTCAAACTTTACTTTAAGGTATATGGGTATTGATTCATGAATCATTTCATCCATGAAACCCAAATGAATTATCAAAGTCTTCTATTTAATTCAAGTATGAAATTTTTATGGGTTTTCATATCATGAATCCAAATGCATAGATTATTAAGTATTTGAAGTTTAATTACCTATCTTATATTAGCATGTGTAAGGCTTCAATGCGAGTATTCTTTCCACTCTCATGCCTAAAGTATTTTGATTATATGATAAATTATATTTATTTTCTTTAAGCTTTACTCTAAGTTATGTGGTGTTTATTCATGCGTTCTTCCACCATGTAGTCGAAAACTCTTTCAACTAAATCTTTTGATTTAAGTAAGATTTTCTTACAGGTAATTCTTATTTCTACTTAATAGCATGAATCATGGTTAAACTAATTATTATTAGTCTATTTTAATTCAAAATGATTTCATATGTATGGATTGATGATTTGCAAGTATTTTCTCTATTTAGCTCTTTAAAGGTTCTTGAAATTCATGGTGGGTTGTTTAAAGTATGATTTTTAATTAATGGATTTCAAAGTATATGCATATTCATTTACATACATGTTTGAAAGTTGAAGTGATTTGAACCCACCTAGTTTACTATATTTTCAATCAAGTTTGACTTGAAAACTTTGACTCCAAATAAATGTTTATGAAAGCAATGTCTATGATCAAAAGGGAGTCTTATGAAATAAAAGAATGATGAAATGCTATGAATGATGGATACTTTATGCAATAAGGACAATTCTTGCATATTTGAATCACCAAATGTTTTAATGAGCTATTCTACCGAATATGATATTTTGAATTCTCAAGCTATATGCTATGACTATTTTAAAGTATTAAACTATTTCGTTGGATTAACTTAACACCGAATGGGTCATTGAGGTGGAATTCGGTAAGAGAATCCTAGTAGCAACCCCTTGTCTCATTAACTATGTGTCAACATAGGAGTCCTTGTAGGCTTAGGCTAATGGATCCATGAAAGCCCTTAAAGTTAAAGTTGAAGAATGAATGTAAAGTTGACGGAGTTCTATCCTAGGCAAGTAGACTCCCCGGCCAATGTAGGGGGTTATGTTGGATTCCGTGTAATAGCTCACATGGTCTAAATATCGGTTGTAATCAATTTTCCATAAATGAACGTTTCAAATGCTATTTACATGATTACTCATGCATATATATATTCACATATGTATGATTTAAATGATATCTACTTGACTACTCATGCATGCACTCATTTATATATTTTACCTTATAAATTTCCCAAATGTTTTCCTTTGTAATGCATACTTACATACCCAGTATATTCAAAGTACTATCACATACTTTTTTCCCTACATAATATCACCATGTAGGGATCGGTGCTCCTCCTCGTTTTCCTCCACGTAGCTAGTTGAGATTTCATTTGAAAGCTACTTTTGGTGAGTTTTTCATGTTTCAAAAATAATACTTTTTTATCTTTTTAGCGTATGATATGTTGTGGTCTTTAGACATTTATTATGATATTTCTTTCTATTATGATTAAGGACGAGCTAGGGACTTGTCTTAGCCCCATTAATTTTAAAAGTTAGAGGTATTGTTGGACATATATAAGTTGAAAATTTACTATTATGGTTTTCACTTGTTTTTTTTATCATTACCTATTCGGGTTCCTCATTCGCCGTGTCACGTCTAGGCCCTAGGCTTGGGTCGTGACAGTTAAGTTTTCGCATTCCAATATTGTATCTCAATTTCTCAAAGGTTGAAGTTGGCAATGTTTTGGTGAACATATCTGCTAAATTATCACTTGAACGAACTTGTTGAACATCTATTTCGCCTTTCTTTTGAAGATCATGTGTAAATAAGAATTTTGGTGAAATATATTTTGTTGTGTCTCCTTTGATATATTCTTCCTTCAATTGAGTTGTACATACAACGTTGTCTTCATACAATATTGTTGGAACGTCTCTTTTAAAAAAAAGTCACATGTTTCTTGAATGTGTTGAGTTATTGATCTGAACCAAACGCATTCTCGAATTGCTTCATGAATGACTATTATCTCTGCATGATTTGAAGAACTGGCAACCATAGTTTGCTTTGTCGAACGCCATGATATAACTGTACCACCACATGTAAATAAGTAGCCTGTCCACGATCAACCTTTATGGAAATCAGACAAATATCCTGTATCTACATAACAATCAATTTTGACGTGGATTCATTTGAGTAAAATAATCCCATATTGGTGTTTCCTCGGAGGTATCTTAATATATACTTAATTTCATTCCAATGTCTTCGTTTAGAGAAGAACTAAATCTGCTAACAAGTTTACAGAGAAAGTTATATCTAGTCTAAAATTATTGGCAAGATACATTAATGCACCAATTACACTAAAATATGGTATTTTAGCACTAACTAGCTCTTAATCATTTTCATGAGGTAGAAATGGATCTTTATTAATAATAAGAGATCTCACAACTATTGGGGTACTCAGTGGATATGCTTTATCAATGTAAAATCTCTTTAAAATATTTTCAGCATATGTTGATTGATGGACAAATATCCATTTGCAAAATGTTAAATTTGTAGACTAAGACAAAATTTTGTCTTTCCGAGGTCTTTCAGTTCAAATTCCTTTTTCAGATATTTTACTGCATTTGAAAGTTCTTCAGGAGTTCTAATGATATTCAAATCATCAACATATACAACTATTATGACAAATTCAGATCTAGACCTTTTCATTAAGACACAAGGGCAAATTAAATTATTTTTAAATCTTTCTTTTAGCAAATATTTGCTAAGACGATTGTACCACATTCTCCTTGATTGTTTCAGTTCGTATAAAGATTTTTGAAGTTTTGTTGAACAAGTTTTCAAAAATCTTTATATATTTCAGTCATTTTAAATTTTTTAGGAATTTTCATAAAAATATCATTGTCTAGAGAGCCATATAAAATAGGTTGTAACGACATCCACCAAATGCATGCCAAGTTTTTCCTAATATGCCAGATTTATAAGATACTTGAAAGTGATTGCATCCACCACAGGAGAATATATTTTCATATGATCAATGTCAGGTATTTGTGAAAATTCTTGTGCCACAAATCGTACTTTATGTCTTACGACGTTATTTTTCTCATTTCATTTTCACACAAAGACTCATTTGTACCCCCATTGAATTTATACCCTCTTTTGAGACAGGCTTGATAAAATTTCACAAAATGATCAAGCATACGACATTCACGTACCCAATGACCCTGCATACCATACCGGTGACAAATATTGATTTTACTTCTAGAAGAATTATATTGAGAAACTTTATTGTTCTTATGTTTATTTTCACCATAATGGCGATAATTATTTCGTCCTCTACCACATCCTCGCCCATGTCTATGACCACGACCACAATAATTATTTTATCTTGATTTAGGCTGATTATGTGCTGCTATAGTATTCACTTCAGGGAATGGAGCAGACCCAGTAGGACATGCTTAATTATTTTTCATCAGCAAAGTATTATTTTGCTCAGCCACAAATAGGCATGCAATTAATTCAAAATATTTCTCAAACTCTTTTTCACGATATTGTTGTTGTAGCAACACATTTGAAGAGTGAAAAGTGAAAAAAGTTTTCTCAAATAAGTCATCATCAGTGATAGTATATCCACATAATTTTAATATGAAACTTACTTTGTGAATAGCAAAATTATATTCTGTCACAGTTTTAAAATCTTGAAATCGAAAGTGTATCCACTCATATCGAGCTTTCGGTAACACCGTATTAGGTGGTCATACCGATTCTTCAAATTACTCCATAATTCAAGATAGTCTTTCACAATTAAATACTCAATTTTTAATCCTTCATGAATATGATGACGGAGAAAAATTATGGCTTTTATTTTATCTTGGCTTGATGCTATATTTCCTTGTTTAATAGTATCATCAAAATCTTTATCGTCAAGGTGAATTTCAGCATCAAGGATCCATGACAATTAATTTTTTCTGGTAATGTCAAGTGCCATAAACTCAAATTTTGATAAATTTGACATGATGAAAACCGAGATGGAAATTAATTTAGAATTAACAAGGACAACTAAAATTAAATTTCTTTAATACATGAGATAGAAGTTAACTTATTCGGAAAAAATTAGAGCTTCGTGCTGATAAAGTATTATGAAAGTAATTAATTTATAAGAAAAGTAAGCAAAATACCAAAAAGAAAGACGGAAAGAGAAGAAAGAATTGTTGTATCTATACTTAATTGCACAAATTATTGGCTATTTATAGCCAATGTAAGGGGCAAAAGGTGAGTAAAATGTATTAGAAGAAAAGTTAGTGGCAGGAGAAAAAGTTAGTGATAGGGGACATCCACTCGTTATTTTACAACAATAATATATATTTTTTTATTTTTTAATACCTCATTGAAATTTGTTTTATCAAGGTTGTATGACTTTTTGCCTTTTATTTTTGCTAATTTTTTTCAATTCCAGTTATGAATATTTTAGTTATCGCATAAAATTTAACCATACTGTCTTTGAATATTTTTGAAATGACATTTTTTATGATCATTATATACATGAGTTTTTATCTTTTCTATCTTTTTCTTATGAGGAATGTTCTTGTTTGTAAGAGGCGGTGGAAAAATATTTTTTAATGCAAGATCAAGATACAGGACTTCGTAAACTAGTTTGAAATTTTCTTATCATGATTATAATAATATTATTTAACATAGAAATTGAATTTATGCTGATAGTATATGAGTAATAATATCAGCTGAATTAGATAACAAATGATAGAATAAGCTCAGTCAATACTTAAAATAAAAATAAAAATAAATATGAATAGAAGTAAATCCTTCCCAATATATCGTACACTTCATAAATATTTTATCTTTGGACAAAATATTAGCTTGTCTTGTGTAATAAATATACATTGATAATAAAAAAAATTTAATTATTGCAATTTGTATGATGATAATTGATGGTGATAATGGTAATTGTGATGGTGAAGTTGATTGACATTAAAACACACGTTGAAGTGGTGACTGAAGAATATGTGTAAGTGATAGTTAGTGGCGATGCTAGCTGTGATGATAAAGATGGTTGATAATAAGAATTGACCACAATAGTGATAGTTAGTGGCGATGCTAGCTGTGATGATGGAGATGGTTGATAATAAGAATTGACCACAATAGTGATAGTGATTATGATTTTTCCATTCATTCTCATTCTCAATTTTTTAATAATTTCTCCATTGTAATTAAAAAAAAATCTGATTCCCATGTAAGATAGAATCAAGAATTTTGTACACTACTTCCTTTATATTAATAAGTTCTTAAATTTTATTATATTATTCAGATACATGTGCTTATTGACATTAGTACTGCGATTAACACCTTATAGCCTATAATATAGAGCTTATGATATAGCAATGGGGGAACAACAAATTTGTTAGACTTTAAAAAATTGCAGAATCTTATCACAATGTTATGATTAAAATTTTGAAGAGTTCATGTCTTCAAATAGTAAAAATCACTGGAAAATACCTCAAATAAATCATTTTCATCGGGAAAAAAAACATTAGTTAAACTCTCACAACAGATAATAAATTATATTCAACAATAACAATAATAGTATAATTAATGTAATCTCACAAAGTGAGGTTCAAATAATGTAAAATATATGCATACCTTATCACCACCTTAGAGGTAGAGATGATGTTTTCGATAAACTCTGTCACGATCCGATTTCTTGAGTCATCATGACACCTACTATCAACCCATCAGTAGGTAAGCCTAATCCACAGTCCTGAATCATAGGCAATGGATCATCACAAGGGGGAGAAAAGAAATGAATAATAGTAATACTAATAACAAGAAAAGAAGAATGAGAACAATACAACAAAATAATCCCTAAGACCTGGTATCAGTCGGTAGTCGAGCTACTGAACTAAATAAGAAAGTATAACATTTATACAAATACAATAATAGTGCAGCTGTCTCCAAATACAAAATAAAGACTAGTCCAAGTAGAAACAGAGGAAGATAAGTTTGAGTCTATACGCATATGAAGAATAGTTCGGATCTTGGCGAAAAAGAAAAAAAATGGGTGTTACACCTAAACATGACAACACACTATAAAGAGGACAACTGAGTGACAACCTACTAACATAAGTAAACACAGATATCACATAAAGGCCCAAATGACCGCATCAACTAAAACCTTGCACAAAAAGGTTAGATAATTAAGAACAAGGGCAGTAACTACCTTCAAACAAGAGACCACCCTTTATACTGCCACAAGTTCGCAAATAGTCAGACAATACCTCTCGAGCCCCAGTGTGCCTAGGAGGTTCACTCACAAATAGATAAACCTGCATGCCATCCCATACTACTAATAGGTACAAACAACTATGCTGATGATAGGCAATGCATATATGAATGAGAGTTATGCAATAAAACAGTAGTTCATCAGTGCCAAGTGCCTCATATCAAGATATATACACCTACTTTCAGTCTCGACCAGGAAGTAGGACCCATACGCCTCTTTGGGATCGCCATGGGGGGCTCGAGAATGCCTCTATATATATGCATGGTTCAGATCCATGTCTTATATCAATATAGATATAAATATGTATATCCGATCATTTAGATTCCGCTCCGTCGCACTAAACGGAGATAAATAGTCAAATTAGTATAGAAAAGGTCGGAAGCTCTCTCCGACCGAATCAATATAAGAAAATGAATGCATTGTCTCCAGTCCACTGTAAATAGTAGTGATAAAGGTAGTATGACCCCCATTCAGAAAATTCGTATAAAATAATTTGGGTTACAACCCAACTTTCTCTTATCAATGCCAAGAACAGTGCATGCACCGATGTCGACTACATCCATGAGAAAACAAGATTCCAATGCAATGCATGCCATCACGAGCACCTAAACAACACGCACGATATATACAATAATGTCGCTATAATTGCCTTACCCTCTAGAGCATAGAAACATGACTAATACATTCAAACGTCCTCTAACCAAGGTCAATGGCTCAAATCTACTCCTCTAACTCAGCAACAAGGCCCAAAAGGGAGCTCAACCCTAACTGGGTAACAAGGAGGAGGATATGAGGAAACATGTGCTCAACTAGTCAATCAATAGCTCTAGATTCAACTAAAGTACAACCTCGAGAGTACAAACACAACTAGCCCCGCCAAACCTGCAAAAAGAAGGCATAGAGGATTCTAACTCTGAATCCATAAATGGGGCCTAACCGTAATTCACAAGCCTAACAGGGTGAAAACCACTACACCAAGGCTTTAAAATAGGTGCTACAAAAGTGAAGGGCCTAAGTCTCAAAAGTTCCCGCCATCAACGGCTACAACAACTAAGGATCAACCCAAACTCAATTCTAAGGCACAATTCCTCCAACCACAATAAACATCGAACATGCCACCTAAAATAGGCTAATCAAGGCCAAACTAAGGCATAATCAATAATTTTACAACTAGACTGAAAATCTCATAAAGACAACCTAGCCAAAGGCTCATACCCAGACAAGGAAGCAAGAACCTAGGAATCGAGCCTAATCCATCACATACAATTCAAACCATACATAATTTATACTAAATAATACCTTACGAAACTCAATCAAAGGAATGAAGACCGTAGCCTACCTTGAAGCCGAACACGCGCGCTCCAAGTTCATTTTTTGATAACTTTCTGTTCTAAAATCAACTTCAATTGCCTCCACGCTATTAAAATATTGATCAGCTCGTTAATACATGCATTTTGACACCAAAATTGTATTTTTTGAAGACGGGCCAAAAATTGGGTCAAAAAGGAATTTGTGGGGCCCTTGATGAAAATCCTGAAATTTGATTCTGTAAAAAGATTTTAAATGCATTATTGAGCTTGTCCCCCAAAATAGGGCATAAATTGATGCTCAAAACGAGAAAAATCAGCTCAATAAATAAAATCACCATTAAAGCTTAAACTAAGCTAGGAAAGCCCCTTTGGGGCGGAAATTACCTCCACACGACGCTCCTCGCACCTCCTTGAACACGTCAACACATAGACACGATTAATACGAACCCACCGAACTTAGAATCGCCTAATTTAGATCTCTATAGCTCCCAAAATCGCAAAAGGAGAAAATAGGGCCGGGGCTGGCTCATGTCTGTCTATTAACTTAAAGACCAGACGAGACAATGTATCGGGATCGCGGCCTTGGACCTCGCGATCGCGAAGGCCATTGAGCCATCACATCGCGATCGGGACCACAAGCCTTGCGAATGCGAAGGTCTAGGCGACAGGGCTTCACGATCGCGAACGCGATGAGCAATGGTGCTTGCACCAGCTCAAACTTGAGCTTGGAAAAGTTCTGACGGGGTGCTCAGAATCGTTCAAAATCTTGTGCGCCCAAAAATACTATGCTACCCTACCAAAATCAACGTTCCGAACTCAACGATGCAGTCAAAATTTTCATCTGAGGTCTTCTCAATAAAAAGTACGTCCCACACCCAAGCGCCATTTTTGCCAATTCTATTAGGAGGCTCGAAATGAGTCTGGAAGCCTCTAGGACCGCACGACGAATCGTTCTACATCAAACTCAACATTTTAGAGCTAACCGCGCTGATAATCTGAGTACGTTTACAAAGAATGTTGATTAAAGTCAACCTTAGACTAAAACTTGAAGGCTAAAACGCCTAATGGCTCAAATTCACACCGAAAGGCTCGTAACTCGAGCCGACCTTTCTACTAGCCTAATTTGGTCATTTCAGAGCTGATGAAACTGTAAGAATTCTGTTCTGAGGTCGTTTTCCAGGAGTTTGATAGAAGTCAACTATTCAAACTTCAAGAGTTCCAAAACAAGAAAATTGGCATAAATTCCAAACGAACGACCAGGCGATAGGAAAGCTCCATTCGCTGAAAAGATCGAAAAGGATGAAAATGACTGGAGGGTCGTTACTGACTTTCAGCTCAAGAAAAAAATATATCAAAACGATTTAGAAAGAAATAAAAATAACGAAAATGGAGAAAGTCTTGCCAAAGTGCTATAGACATTCTGTCAAATCATCCTAAATAACAATCATATTATGATAAGCCAATTTTTATTTTATTTTATAGATAATACCCAAATTCAAAGAAAAAGAAACTACAAGAGTAATTACTAATAGTATGAAAAATAATTGAGACAATGCTCAATTATCTTACCACACTCACTCAATTTAAATCTTATCCATATCATCAACATCAAAAAAATAATAATCACTTTTTGATCGATAACTATAACATGAGTGAGAAAAAAATCAAAAAGACAAAAAAAGTGATGAATTTAAAAATAAAGAAAGTCTAACACATACAAAGCTGGCGATTGAAATATGAAATTAAATCAAAGTTATGACAAAGTTGATGAAAAAAACTTTAAGATAAAATTATTGAAATTCTGTAGTAAAGTCAAACAGTTCCATCATGTATTTCAAGCACATGAATTAGCCAATAGGTATACGCAGATGAATTCAACAAGACTTATTAATCACCTCAGCTTAGATTTTATATGCTATTAGTAGGGTTGCGTATTGATTGATTCAGTTCGGTTTTGAAATTTATAGGTCTGACTTATCGGTTATTGGTTTGTAGACAAACTAAATCGTTATAGAATCATTAAGATATTGACTTATCGGTTATCGATTATTGATCGTTATCGGTTTAAACATTAAGATTTGACACAAAAAAATTGAAAATCACTTAAAAACAAGGTGACAAATCAAATGAACCATGCACATGAGTTGACAGATTACATCTTGCTCAAAAGCAAATACCAACACATTGTAGAATAATTGAGAGTTTGCGCATCTAGAAATAAAAGTATGGAACTAAACTTTAAGTCAAAGACTCTATATACCAAGTGGTATAAATATAATCTATTAATTTACTATCAGGTTATCGATTAACCCGTTAAGAAAAACTCTCAGACCGTTAAAAATCGATAACCTAATAAAAAAAAATCAAAACCGTTATTGAAATCACTAAACCAATAATCCATTATCAATAAATCAATATTTTTTTTCGGTTCAAGTTATTGATTTCGATTCAGTTTTGAACAACCCTAGCTATTACACTTAATGTTTCTAAAAAATATACAAATACAATTTTTCACACATATCCAAACGAACTTATCAAAATAAAGTGTAGTTTTACTTCAAAAAAAATATATAAAATATACAAACAAACTCGAGAATCAACAATAATGATTAAACCTTTCACTATAAACACATCATAAATTGAAAGTTCTATCTTTTACATAAAAAGAAATACAACCGTGACAAAAAAAAAACAAGATCTAAGCAACTTACTAGAGCCATTACCACCTTCCTATAATTTAGACTTTTCTCATATATTTTAGGTCTAGAAATCTATAAATTTACAGTCTACGGTATATCCTAGTGAATTCTACAAATTTAAATTTCTTCCGTATATTAATAATCTAATAATTTGAGAAAAAATAGTAAATAACAATTTTATTAATTTTAGGAACGTTTTATAAAGGAAAAAAAATTTAATTAATATTTCTAAGGACCTTTATGCTACTATGGCTCGTTTGATATAAGGGCTAAATTATATTTCAAATTAATTTTAGAATGAGTTTATTTCATATTTAATTGAGATAAAATAACGAAATAAGTTATTCCAAAATTTAGTGTTTATTTTGTTCCATGTTTAGCATGACATAAAAATTCTAAAATAAGTAATCTCAAAATAATTTATTCCCCAATCAAACAAGCCCTTAAAGTCGGCTTGATTAAAATATAATGGAAATAGAAATATATTTTGTGTTCTCCTCAAACCGGAGTGACGTGTTAAACCGATTCGGCCCAGACGTGGTTCATTACTGACCCCGGTTCTAACTCAGGATATTTTTAATGAAAAAAATAAAATAAAATAAAAAAGCTAAAAAATAAAAAACCCAAAACCCTACATTTGTTAAACCCTGTGTCATCTTCTTCTCCATCTTCCATTTTTTCTCAAAACTGTAAAAAAAAGAACTACATGGGGGGCTTTATTTCTACTTATTTAATGGCTAATTGAACTTAATTTGAAAAAAAATAAAGCTATGGCAACTAAGAAGAAGAAGCAAAATCAAAATTCCAAGAAGATTAGTAAAAGGAAGCAGCAACAGCAGCAGCAGCTGTTTTTGAGTGAAGATGATTATCGACTTAGGCTTCAAGAGGGTTTGTATTCACCTGATTACATACTGGCTAAAATTTTCAGAAAAGATGGTCCTCCACTTGGTGGTGAATTTGATCTTCTTCCTTCAAATGCTTTTTCTCGCAGTAAGAAAGGTAATTTTTCATGTAATCATTTCATATTTTTGAGTGAATTTTGCACCCAATGGTGTGGTCAGGTTGAGAATCACGAGGTCCCAAGTTCAAATTGTAGCAAATACAAAAAAATGCTAGTGGAGTTACCTCATACTTGTTGCATGTGGGAGGTGACGGGTATCCGTGGAATTAGTTGAGATGCTTGAAAGCTGACCCGAGTTACTAAAAAAAGAAAAGATTTGGGGTGAATTTTGATGAAGCGAAGTGGGTTTGAGTGTTGATTGTCTAGGTGGTAGTTTTGTACATGGTTGTATTTCATTTCTAGCTCTTGTCAGAAGTATCACCCTATGGTTAGTGACTTGAATGGAAGTCTAGCAAACACAAAAAAAATGCCAGGTGATTTCTTCTCATTTGTCATATTTGGTGGACATACTTAACTTGTACATGTTGCGGGTGGGAGGTGATGGGTATCGGTGGAATTAGTTGAGATGTGCTAAAGTTGGATCGGAAACCATGATTATAATAAAAAATAATTTTTTTTTGGAGTGAATTTTGATGAAGCAAAGTGGGTTTGAGTGTTGATTGTCTAGGTGGTAGTTCTGTATATGATTGTGTTTCATTTCCAGCTCTGGTCAGAAGTATACCCTATAGTTAGGGACTTGAATGGAAGTCTTTTATAAGTAATTGAGTCCATGAGTGTGCATTACCACTGACACTACTACTTCTTTTGACTATGGGTTCAGACTTAGACTTGATATAGATTTTTATAACACACATATAAACCGTGTCTCTGTGTAGAAATAGATAGACATGATCAAATTTGGTAGGTGGGGGATGGATACACCTCTGTATTTCCACAATAGGTTCTCTACATTTTTTTTGTATGTTGTGCCGGATGGGGAGCTGTCCTAATAGTAAACAATCTTAGGAAGAGAAGATAATGGTGGTGAGTCCCTGTTGCATGTGCTAAAAGCACGAGTTTTTTTTTTGGTCGTGATTTTGCCTTGAAATGTTGGGCCTTGATATTTTAATATTTTACGACCTTCAATGCCCAAGGAGTTGGTCCAGGACAGGAGCGGAAATGATATCAGGATGAAGCTAAGGGGCATCTTGAAAGAAGAAAATGAAGCTATGCAGGATGGTGCCTAGGCTTGTTATCAATGAAATGATATTTGATTTATCCATGTATATAAAAGAGAGAAATAATTAGAAGGAAAAAAAATAGCTCGGGCAGAAGAGAAGTGAGTGCTGCTTCTCAATATATATCAGCCTATGAGCATTTGACTCAAATATTCAAATTTTTGCTGATAGATGATATTGCTTGGCAATTGATACTCTCCAATGGATAGCTTTGATATGCACCTAGAGAGAAAGGATAAAAGGAATCAAATCTCTTAAGTCTATACATGAAGAGATGATTCTAGCTGTAATAAATAGGGTAGGAAGGATTAGATAATAGCTACTTGTCATTGTTGAAAAGTGAAATGTCACAGAATGCTATTACATCTTCCTCTTCAGTTTGTTATTATGGCTGTTTAATGTCAGTTACTTTTACTGTATGCTTGCTGTGCTAAATCTCATTCTTCCACGATCAGGTTCCAGAATCTCTAGTCACGCTAGACAAGAAAACCAAGGAGCGACTAAGAGGAGAAAGGTAGGCATGGTAGGTTCTGGGAAAAATCATCTCAGCCTCTCAAGTGCTCAATATGAACAGTTAGTTCTTTTCAGTTTGTTCATATTTTCTTTGTATTGTACTTTTTCCCTCACCAGGTCTCTGTGCCTGCCAGCATGCATTGCCGAGCTTTATGTGAAAGTAGCCCTCCTGTTAAGAAGTATGGTACTGGGAAAGGTCCGATAACCAAAGACGTTTTGGTGAAAAAACATAGTGCTGCAGCGACTCTTAGAAATCATGGTATGGGGAAGGGTTTGATGACAGTTTGGCGGGCAACAAATCCTCACGCCGGAGACATCCCCACTGGTGTTGATTTTGGAGAGAGTGCTGGAGAGAGAAAGAAGAAGTTGCTGCAGCGACAGTCTATTTTGGTTGAGCCTCATGCCATGCCTTTGATATTTACTTTGCAATTTGTGGTACATGCATAATGCATGTCTTCCAAGTTCCCTTTCTGATTCTTTGGCAAAGGTTGGTAATTGCTAGCTGATCTTCTGTGTGCAGAGAAAAATAGAAAAGAAATTGCAGGATAAGAAGAAGGTTGGTGTGAAATGCAGAAAGGTAATATTCTGGCTAATGCTGAAAAGCTACTACTATTAGTGGTTGGAGTTGCTTTTTTTGATATGTAGTGGTTGGAGTGATTCTAGTGTGGCATTTCATAATTGCAGGCAGAGAATAAAAGGATTGAAAATCAGAAGATGCCTCGTAAGGAAAAATGTGAACTTGCGCTGGAATGGAGAAAGTGCCAAGAAGGATTACCTCTAAAAAAAAGAAAGTGCCAACAAGGGTGCACTCAGTTGGGGTCACTAGTGGATGATGAGGAACTTGAGTTAATGGAGTTGGAAGCAGGACCTAACTCATTGACATGCTGTACACACTTTGCAAGCAATGGACTTCGTGTCTGTTCACTTTGCAAAGGTAAGAATAAGACCCCCAATTTTTTCCTATCCTCTTTGCAAATGTTAGTTAATTGCTTCATGTTTATTTTATCCTCTATTTCTCTATTTTGTTGATTGTTTTTCCTTTTTCTTCTCTTAACCTTACTTCTGTGGTCTAATTGCTTGGTGTAGATGTTTAAGTTACATTACACGGTTAACCAGTCATCAATTTGCTTTGAAGTATATAGATTTACAAATTCTGTCTAACAAAATTCCTTTAATTCTCTAGGTTTACTTCCAAAGTTTCCTCCGGATTCAGTAGTAATGAAGCTGCCTCTCTATGTGCGACCGTGGGATTCCTCTCTAGAGCTCGTCAAGAAACTTTTCAAGGTACTTGGGAAATAATATTCTTTTCTTAGTCTGACAGTGTTAATACACATAAAGAATATAATATTGGATTGTCACGGTTAATGCTCACTTGGTATACCTCATTGTTCATGTTCTGTTTGTTAAGACGATGTAGATCTCTTGTTCTCAATAAATTTGCACAAAGATGATCTGTAAAAATGGTGAAGCATTTTGATGCTTTTCTTAAGTCTTTACATAACCTCACCTTTTTTCCTATTTAGTTTTTATATTAAAAAAAGCCTATGGGCTAATATGCAGTTTATATTGCAGGTCTTCCACTTTCTTTGTACTTATGCTGCAAGAATTGATATCTGTTCCTTCACAATTGATGCGTTTGCACAAGCATTTCATGAAAAAGTAAGTTCAGCTCTGAACTAGTTATTCTCCATCATTAAGTTCAGTACTGTACTAGTTGTTGTCCATCATTCCCTTTTGAGACCTGATAGCTGCTTCTAAAGATGCCAATCACTTACCGATTTTGATTTGATTCTTTTTGCTTTCAGGATTCCTTGATCCTTGGACAAGTTCATTTAGCCTTTCTCAGGCTTCTTTTGGCAGATGTTGAAATTCAGCTTAACAGAGGATTCATTCATCATGCAAGCAGAAGTTGCAATTTCTTGGGATTGATTCACTCAGTGAGTCTACATGCATTCAGATCCATTTTTCACTTTAATAGGCTTTTGCATATTAGCATAGGTTTGAGTCTTTAAGGAGCAGCTGTGAGACAATTTTTGTACTGCAATTTGTATGTATTTGCTATTAGGCTAGTGCTTCCTGGAACTTCAATCTAAATATGGGTTATTTATTTCATTATTATTACTTAGCTACAAAGGAGGTTACATTACTTAGGCAGGACAATTAAAAAAAGAGAAGATACGGGAGAGAAAACAATGATGCTTCAGGAGATGAAAGGGGAAGGAATCTAAAATACATGGAAATGTAACAAAAGAGAACTTGACCATGTTATGGTCATCCCGCAAATTGTGCGGGGTTATTCCCCGACGAACACCCCTAACCCTGTAAGTTTCTACAAAGTATCCTGGAGCATATTAGTATGAATTTTGCTTACTGTTGAACCACTTCAGGCAGTTGACATGAGTTATACTTTATCGAAAATGGGAATAAAAAATAGTCACGGGCCTATAATCTTAAATTCTTCAGGAAGTGCATGTAATGAAGGTAGAATGTCCTTAATAATATCACAAAAAGAAATAATTAGGAAATTTAGAGGTCCTATATTTACCTCTTGTGAGAAATATTGGAGAAAAATATTATTGAATTGTGTAAGAACAATATTACACAAAGACCCTATTTATAGACACTATAAAACAATCCTTTTCCAAGTAGGATACTATAAACTATTCCTATTTCTATTCCTATTCTAAGTAGGATATTATAAACTATTCCTATTTAAGTAGGATTATGTACACCTATTCCTATTCTAACACCTCTTACATAAGCTGGAGTTGTGAAGAAAATAACCTTCCAAATAGTTCTTTTAATATGAGACCGAAACAATATTTTTCTTTCTCAAGGATTGCTACTCAGATATACAATGTTCATTTTTCTTTTAGTGGGAAAGATGGAACTAGCTATTAGCAAAGTAATGTGCAGTGGTACCAAACATCTATGATCCTTGCTAATATATGTCCCAAAGAAAGAAGGAAAGAAATCCTTGCTAAAAAATGTCTTTTTTTGTTGGAACTAAGAAGAACATAGGTATATACAATACTCAAGAGTTTGACATGGGTCTTATTTCATTATGTTAGCTAGTAGCATTAAGAGTAGCCTTTGCTTCTCCAAAGTGTCCTACTACTGCAATACGTTTAATGGAAAATAATGAATACCAAGTCTGGTTTGAGAGTTGAGTACCAGAAAAGTCGTAACAGTTTGGTTTGTAGTGTTGAGTACCAGAAAAGTCCTCTAATTATCACGAAGTACTACAACCCCTAAGACGTCTGAAATCTCTATCAGGGAGTATGCAGATACCCTCTGCCATCAGCACCAGTGGTATTATCAACATATTAAAATAAGTTCCGGAGAAGGGGAGCCTTGGAGTAACTGGTAAAGTTGCTGCCATGTGACCAGGAGGTCACGGGTTCAAGCCTTGGAAACAGCCTCTGGCAGAAATGCAAGGTAAGGCTGCGTACAATAGACCCTTGTGGTCAGGCCCTTCTCTGGACCCTGCACATAGCGGGAGCCTTAGTGCACCGGACTGCCCTTTTTTTCTCTGTTGTATCAGCTAACAATATTGGCATGTTCTACCTGTGACCTCCCTCTATGCATTCTACAGGTGCTTTTCTTACACAGCCACAATGGTAACACTAGTGTCGTGAGATTATTGTTCTTGGGTATGAAGGGATGTAATTGGTTGCTAATCTCTTTCCCTTGAGAGGATATATGCTGTTTGATTATTTATATGCTCGTCTATTCTGCTGACAAACTTCCCTTCATCATTGTTTTCTCTTTAAAATCTTCTTGTCCATTAAAGTATGCTATTCTGAAAGAGGAACCATTCATCTTACTTTGACAGATTGAACATGAAGAATTTAGTCTGGAACTCTGGATTAGTTCTCTCAATGCCTTAACATGGACTGAGATACTACGGCAAGTCTTGGTTGCTGCTGGTTTTGGTTCCAAACGTGGTAGAGTACCTGGGGAGGCTCTCAGCAAGGTACTGCAATTTCTGGCTACTGATTTAATTGTAGTCTTGCATCTTTGATGTCAGTGGCTATAAGTTATTCTTCAATGTTTTTGTCACTGCATATTTAAAGGCTTTGTGATATGTCAGTGGTCATATTTTACTGTAAGAAATAAATTGTTGGGAATGTTGAGTCTTCGTTCCTCTTTGATTGTGTATTTTCCTTTTCTAATTGCTTTGATATGCGTTACTTGAGCGGAGGGTCCCTCGAAATCAGCCTCTCTACCTCCAGAGGTAGAGGTAAGGCCTGCGTAGGGCAGAAACTTCACTCGTCGAGGAAAGAAAATCAGGAATTTTTAGTGCTACTCCTTTATCTTTTCTCGGCGTGGTTTTGGAGAATATCCTCTTATCGTGATTGATTGGTCACAGGCCCCCCTTCCCTCACACCCCACCCCACCCCACAGACCCCACCTGAGGGATCACACTGGGTATGTTGTTATTGAATGCTGAGTCGTCTTCACCAGGTACTGAAGTGGATAAGTACTGTAATTACTTATCTAATTCAACTCTCTCCAGAAAGCATCCTACAAACACATCCTAGGGCCGTTTGGAAGGGCACTTTGGGATTGAATATGGATGTAACTGGGTGTAATCACACAATTTTGACACGTTTCCATGTCCAAGCAACTACTTGGTTTGCATGGAATCGGGTGTAACTGATGGGAACAATTACATTCTCCATTTTTTAAAAATTATTTACTTTACCAGAATACACACACACATATTGCTTTCCAACGTGGTGCTTCTGTTCCTGGTACTAGTATTTTGCAACTCCTCATGTTGTCCTTCTGTTTTTACTTTTTTCTTATTGTATATGCAGATTGCAGTACACTAGTACTAGTACTTTGTAGGCTGATGTTTTAGTGATGGTGATGAACACAGTGACTTGCTATGCTATTATTATATTTTTTTGATGAGTTTTTATATTTTAAATATCTTATTTTCTTATTGGTATCTTGGTGATGATGGGTGGCTTCTTCATCCTGTAGGAGGTAGAGATATGATACTTGATTCTTGGATAAAGATTATGATTTGATGTTTTTATTTTCTATTCATTAGTATAAATATTTATTATAGAAAAAAATACTTTGTAAACTCATGTCTTGTCTTTTTTTTTATTTAAAAAAACATATTAGTTTGCAACTTGTAATTATTTAATATATTCTCACAAAAAAATATATACTCCCTTGGAATCAATTTGTTTGCCTTACTATTGACCGGGCACAAAATTTAAGAAAGTAAAGACGACTTTTAAATCTTGTGGCCTTAAACTAAAAATATGTATAGTGTACCAAATGGTTTTTGGTAACTACTAGGCTGGTAGTAATTATGCAGCCTTTTAATTACACAATGGTTTCCAAATATACCCTTAGTTTCTTTGTTTTTATGTAGAAAAGCTAGTGTTATCAAAAGCGAAAAGCGCAAAAAAGCTCCAAGGTCCTTTTGAACTTTAAGTGCAAAGTGCAAATAAAGTGTGAACTTTAGTGAAAAAAGGCGCAAATGGAGAAAAACTACAAATATGTATGTTTAGTCTAAGATTAATAATCATAAGCATGAATAACAAAAAACAAATGTATGGACAAAGATATGGAAAAAAATTTATAAAGTGAAATATCTATTGTTTAGTGTCACATCTTCGGGATAGCACTCATTTGCAAGGAACAATATGCCATGACGACACTGAAGCGCCCATAAAGTGAGGTGAAACACTCAACATGTTATGTGTCTTGCTTCAGGGCTTAAGCGCGCCTTTGACAACACTGAGAAGAGCGCTGTCTCCGATCTTGTGAACGGTTATGCATCCGGCTAACTTTAAGCTTTTATTGATCTTGAATTTTCTTGATAAAAGACTTAAATCTTACGACAGACCTAATACTGGTATAAGCCTATAGCTGTCATCCTTCAGTAGAGTGTCTTGGAGGAAGTTGTGTTGTTTGATTCATGACGTTACTCTGTGATTCTCATTTTCTTTATTTTCTTTGGTTTCTTGTTTCTTAGGAAGTTAGTTTGATGGCCAAGTATGGGTTAACCCGAGGTACACTGAAGGGTGAACTTTTTAGCATTCTGCTAATTAAAGGAACTGATGGAATGAAAGTTCACGAGCTAGCAAAACTTCAATCTGTAAGTGGATGTGAATCCCGGTCCTTACTATTAGTATTATAATTTACCACTGCGTCCTTTGCATCATAAAATTCTTTGGTTAATGAATCTTTTTCCTTTTGTCTTGAAGATTCTTGAATTGAATCTGGCAGCGACAACCATTCAGCTAGAAGATTTAATAAGCTCAACCCTTTCTAGTGACATTACCTTGTTTGAAAAGATTTCATCTTCAGGGTACCGTCTACGTATTAATCCTTCTTCACAGGAATCTGAAATTTCTTTTTCAGATTCCGAAGGAGATGACGCAGAGGTTATTAGTGGATACATCAGAGACAATTCAGACTGTGAGTCTCGTGAACTAGTTCGAGCTGAATCTGAATGGAGATATCATCAGTTTGAAAATAGGAAGAGTCTGTCAACAGTAAATACTGAAATTGACGAAAGCTACTCAGGAGAAGCATGGTTGTTGGGGCTTATGGAAGGTGAATATTCAGATCTGGGCATTGAAGAGAAGCTGAACGCCTTGGTGGCATTGGTTGATCTTCTTACTGTTGCATCCAGCATCGCTGAAAAGGTAAAATATTCAATATGAGTTCATTAGGGCTTTAAAGGAACTCTTCCCTCTAGGTTATCATGCCTTCAGATTCTTCTGCCTTCCAATTTGCATTTCTTGTTTAAGGTGCTAGATTTTGCTTTTTAACACTTAATATCATTTTACTGGCTCCAGAACAGAGCTAACTAACTTGTACTAGTAGGTAAATTTCTAAGAAACTTCTGACCTGAAAGATGGACCTTGAAATTGGTGGCAAAGAAGTTCTAACCATCCCAGCATGCCTGTGAACAAATTTCCAGCACTGGCAGATATGTCGAATTGATGGTACTGCCAGAAACAGCTTCGAGGACTGACATTCCGAGCACACCCAGAGACTTTGACGCTTCCTCCCCCTTTCCTGAGCATTTTCGAGCCCCTCCCCTGTTTTTTCTTCCAGATTTGTGTTTGCCGGAGCCAAAACTTTGGTTGTCAGAGTCGCGGGACATAGTAGATACTTTTCCAGGGGAGGAAACACGTCGTTTCCTCAAGTTTCGACTCCCACCAGCACTGCCTTCAGCACTTCCGAGATGATGATTTTGCTGCCCCTTTTCCTTGCATCTATTCTGAGGGCACGTCCTTTGCTCCCCCATGTAATCTGGAGAAATTGGAGTTTCTAGTCCTTCTCGAGCTCTCTGATGCGTAGATATGGAGGCTCCCTGCATTGTCTTCTCTTGTATTGCAGTCGGGACATGTTTGGGATGTCAGGAGTTTTTGAGCCTGTCTGATTTAAATTTTTTAAACGTTCCCGACCCTTATGTTTATTGAATCGGTTCCATATGTCCACCCAATCTGGTTCACTAACCCAAGGGTAGGATTGTCTTATCCACTTCCTAAAATTTCTGCTTTCACGATCAAATTCAATTCTCATGACGGTACGCTAGATCGATCCTCCATAACTTCCGTCTACCTTCTTCCTCCTCTCTCATGCCCTACATTCTTTTTGCCTCGTCCTCCTCTTCTACCTGTTTCCCCATTAGGTGCAACCCCTACTGCATCTCCATCATACACTATCATTTAAAGCGTTTGAGGCATTTTAGAGAACAGTTGAGAAGTAGGAACTTTGAAAAAAACCCTTAGGAAGAATACATCTCAACATACCTCGAGTATCCCTATAGATAACATGAGATCCAAAGAACAATCAACGTTCTCAATCTATATTTACGTAATTGAATTTAATCAATAAACAACCCCCATGACATAACTTCATTCAGTAAAGTGAATTTAGCCCGCTAATTCTCTATTTTAACTCCATTTGAGTGAAACCCATGGTCATTCACCTCCATCATCACATTTAACAACTTATACCTCATTTGAATCACTACAATCCCTAATACACAACACCCAACAAAGATCATATGCTTCAGCTGGTCAGCTCTTCATAAAGCTTGCCTCACTCAAGACAACCTTCAGAAAAGACATTTCAGATCGCCAATAGATGTTAGGGCAAATTACACTCAATGGCCATTCGGGCAAAGTAATTACCAAAAAAATGGCCATTCGCTGTATAGGCATATATAGTCAGTGTATATTTCATGTATAGTCAAGCTATATTTAGTTTTTGAGTGTATCATAATGTATATTCAGGGTATGACTCATGTATAAGTAATTTATATTGTATAGTCAGTGTATATTTTCTATGATTTTAGCTATTTTTTATGTAAATAAAATATGGCTATATTTGTTGTAAACTAATTAGTTTATTGTATATATTTGAAATTTTTCCTAGATGTTACTCTGTGCCAACAGAACCTTGAGTCCAACAACTATCTATTTTTACATTGTACAGTCGCTGCTGACTTGTGGAGTATATTTTTGTCTATATTTGGTATCAATTGGGTTATGCTACATTGCACCAAAGAGGCCTTTGGTGCAATTGTGGAGTTTGTAAGGCCATCAAGCCAATCTGGAAGATCATACCTGCTAGTTTCTTTTGGTGTGTATGGTCATAAAGGAACAACTGATGTTTTGAAGGTTTATCAACTCCAAACCACTCCCTTAAGGCTAGATGTCTTTTGTATCTATATAGTTGGCATAATTTTCACCCATAGATTCCCCTGAGAACCTTTTGAACTTTGTTAGCTCCCTGATACTAGTTTAGTGTTTTTTGTAATTGAGCTAATGAAGTATTGTCATCTTCCTTACTTTTTTATTATTCTGCATCTTCTTGATGCCAACAATGAAATTTCTGAATACTTCATCAAAAAAAAAAAACACAACACCCATTTACTATTCATCTTCTTCCACCAATACCACTAACCATCATCCACCATTACTGCATTAATTAGGGTTTATTTATTCCAGTCTTCCAACCACCACCAATACCATTAACCATCATAAATGACCATAATAAACTTGAGTGGTGGATTGATTACCTCAAGTAGTCCAAATCTTGAAATCCCAATTTATGAGTGTTCTTGAGGGTCTTGAAGATTTCGGAATGATTCTATGGACTTCAAGGATGAAACAATGATAATACTAGTGTTTAGGAGTAGTTATTAACTCAAAAACACTAAGATGTAGCTTAGTGGTCAATGAAGTGGGCGGATTACCATAATGTCTCAAGTTTAAATTCAAGCAGACGCAAAAAGCATCTTGGTGATTTCTTTCCATCTGCCAAGCCTTGATGGACAAAATTATTCGGTACAAGGTTAGCTACACTGGTGGGAAGTAGCGAATTCCCGATTAAATAGTCAAGATGCGTGCAAGTTGGACACCACCGTCATCCCCCCTCCCCACCCCCTCCCCCACCAAAAAAAAAGAATTCAAAGACTCATCTCAGTTGAGTGGAAAAAACCTTGGACCGATTCCACCTCGAGAGAAAATGCCATGGGGACTCGCGAGCCTCAACTATTTTCTACTTTCAATTCAAATTCCTAGGACCTTCCTCACAACATAGTGCATGACCTGCGAATCATCATGAAAGGTCCGGACTTCAGAAAAAGTCCCTTATGTTGCGAGGACCGCAGCGAGGCAAGTCTGGGACTTCTCTTACTTCTTGCCTTGGGCATAGATTCCTGGGGTTCCTTGCCACTGCTTGCACGAGACGAAACCCTGGGTGAGAGATCTTGGGACTCCAACTATTTTCTTTTCTGTTCAAACACTTTCCAACATATACCATGAATATTCTACCAAATTCTGATCATTTCTTCGCCCTCGTGTGGCCGTACACACCTTGGGGTAATTTAATTATGTCGTTAAGTGCATAATTAGTCTATTTTTAATATAAAATTAATGGGGCTTAACGAAGTTTTCCTCTCCTTTTGTTTTTGTAAAGAGGAATCTCCTTTCTTTTGTAAGGTCAAGCACTAGCTTAGTGTGTGGCCATTCTCTTTTAATAGAACTCTTAACCTTTCTCAATAAAGAAAAAAAGAAAAGAAAAGATATGGAGGCAAAAGATAGAAAGGAAAATCCCACTCTTCTATGTAACTGCTGATATAGTACTGTTACTCTGGAATAGAAATGCATGAGCAAGTAATGAAATAGCTCTGGACATATAAACAACCAAAAAAAGATAAAAGGAAAAGGTAAGAAAGAGGTCAGGTGAAGACATCATCATAGGCTTACGACTTCTACCTTATTTTTGGTGGAAGAAGATTGAATGCTGTTGCAGTAAAGAAAGTAGATTCGTCCCAAGGCTTTAGTTCAACAACAAAGGTAGTACAATTGTGTGTGTGTGTGTGTGGGGGGGTATGTGCGGTAGGTGCACATCAAGTTGATGGAAACAACAGATTTCTTGATTACCCCCCCCCCCCCCCAAAAAAAAAAAAAAAAAAGAAAGAAGAGAAAACAGAAGAGAGTAAAGGAAAATAGTGTGTCGCGTCAGTTAAAAACTCTGAGGGGAAAGCCCATCCGTTTCTAATTCATGGTGATTACCTGTGCTCCTTGGTTCTTTGTAAGCACATTTAAGTGTGTGAAGCTACGTGGCAGTGCACATGAATATTTTTTTTTACTTTTGTTTAACAAGAAATGTGAAGAAGCTCTTGTGGAACTTGGTTCCTTATCATTGTTCGGCAATCACACAATTGAAGTCAGTCCAACAAAAGCACCATGTAGATGCCATTTCTTTTCTACTTTCTTCCATGTCCAGAAGGCTACCCTTTCATACTATGGAAAAATCATGTCTTCCTAGTAATACCCTTTCATAGTATGGAAAAATCATTTCTTCCTAGTAATAGTCCTGTTATTTGTGTCTCGTTGTTGGTTATGTCTGCTCTTTTTTTATATTACTATATTTTGACTAATAAAAAAACATATTGCTATATTGTACGAGTATCACCATTCTTAGTGAACATATCGCTATATTGCACGAGTATCACCATTCTTAGTGCACTAACGTATGATAAAAAAGTACATTTGTATGTCATATCACCTTTTTTTTCTGCATTTCTTTTAGTGACAAGTTTTATCTACAGGATCCGATGCCATCAGCTGTAGAATGTGCTCCTGCAATGATTCATCATGCTTCCGGTGGAAAAATAAAAAGGTCGTCAGCAAATTCATCCTACTTGACTGGGCAAGCACAAAGTCATAGTAGACAACTTAGTAATCAAGATCCAACAGTGTCATTGGAACTTCAGCCAGTTGACTCCTCAGTGTCAATGTCAAAACTCTATGTGAAAAATAAGTCAGGCACTGCAAAGAATGCGAAAGAACTGGAAGCTGGGGATGAGTTGCACCCAATGCAGTCTATCTTCCTCGGCTCTGACCGTAGGTACAATAGATACTGGATATTCTTGGGCCCTTGCAATGAACTTGATCCTGGGCACAGGAGGATTTATTTTGAATCTTCTGAAGATGGTCACTGGGAGGTGATTGATACTGAAGAGGTATTATAGTATCATTTTGGCACTTCTATTTCTTATGTTTGTAGCCTGCAACACTTCCAACCAATGAACCTTTTCCTGTGCTTTTAATCTGGTTTCAGTCTTTATTTTCTTTGTTGGCTGCCTTGGACCGTAGAGGTATACGAGAGGCTCTTCTAGTTGCATCTCTGGAGAAACGGGAAACCTTCCTATGCCAAGCAATGTCAAATATTCTGAATGATGCAGGAGATAGCCAATCACCTCGATGTGGAAGGAACTTTTCTAGAGAAGATAGTTCATCATCTGCAATTTCTGATGTGGACAACTTAAGCCTTTTTGAAGTGCACAATGGTTCTACTGGTTCGAAGGTGCCTGTAGGTAGGAAAGGCGAACATCAGCAAGACAAATGGAACAATGCTCAAGCTTTTGACACATGGATGTGGAAATCATTCTATTGTAATCTTGCCGCTGTAAAACGTGGGAAAAGGTCTTATCTTGATTCACTTGCAAGGTGTGAACAGTGTCATGATCTATACTGGAGGGATGAGAAGCACTGCAGGATTTGCCACACCACGTTCGAGCTTGATTTTGATCTTGAAGAAAAATATGCCATTCATACTGCAACATGTAGGAAAATCCTAGATCCTGATAAGTTATCAAAGCATAAAATTCTCCCATCAGAATTGCAGTCACTTAAAGCTGCAATACATGCAATTGAGGTGGGCAGTCATTCTAATGCTTTTACAGCTAGTATTATGTGTCCAAATTTTGGTGTTCATTTAGAAGTGTTATATGAAGTGCTCCATATAAACAAGAACCTAATAACTTGTATAATTTTGTGTGGTATGCATATCTTGTGTTATGTCAAAATAAATCCTTAGAGTGGTTCATGTTCTTACTAATCATACTAATTATAGCACACTTGTAGTTTAGTAGTGGTATGTTTCTATCAGGTGCTTGCATAGACTGTTCTATGCTATTCTAAACGTCACTTGCTGAAATTTGCAGCACAGCATGCATTCTTAACTACTTTAGATCCTTTGTTTTTACATCTCTCATTATCCTGCACATCCATGTAACATATATTGTGTTAATGATGAGGTTACTATATGTCCTGTTCATCCATTGCTTGATGCTGCAACGATGGTTAAGAACACATGATGAGAGTTTAGTTTGTTAGGATGCTGGTGATAAATTCACAGATGGTGAACTTCATAGAAAGTGGATTGTGCTTTGACAAGTTGAATGCCTTTCTTTTTGTCTTTTCGGTAAAATAATGATTGTATTGTGCTGTTGGGAAAAACTCCATTTAGTGGTATACAAGAGGTAGAGAACCTACAATAAAATATGGTGCTCTACTAATAATGCCAATTCATTTTATGTTGAATGAGACTTCATGGGTGCACCAAGAATTTACAAGAACAAGTTTATCAAAAGAATTTACAAGAAAAGGGATTCCTTCATTTGTACAGAAGTTCTTTACACCACTCAAATGGTCCTCTTTCTTGCTGTCCAACTTGTCCACATAGAAGCTAGACGAACTACTTTCCATGTCTTGCTTACTTCAATTTGGGAAGTTTTGAATCCTAACCAAAAGCAAGATAATATCTTTGGGGATGGTCTGGTGGTTGAAGTATGTTATAACAACCTCAAATCTCAGATCTGAATCACAATTACAACACTTGGTATGAGCCAATCCACTCCAGCCTTGGCAAGCAGGATTACCTTGGCAACCTGTGCTTGTGGGCTTTGACTAGCTGTCCAATGGATTAGTCAAGGTCCGTGCAAGCGGCCCTGGATGTCACCTATTGGTAAAAGAAAAATCAAGACTAACCTCAAATACTGAGTTGATATTGAAAATAAGACTACCTGATATGCACCTTCATACTCTTCAAGTTAATTTTTCTATTAACTGCAGTGCAATTAACTTTCCAACTTATGTTTTTTCAATTAACAATCTGATATATATATGTATCATTCATAATGTTGCAGTCAGTAATGCCTGAAGATGCCCTAATTGGTGCTTGGAGAAGATCTTCCCACAATCTTTGGATCAAAAGACTGCGCAGGGCGTCAACTTTATCAGAGATTTTACAGGTGACAGATGCCTGCCCGTCCTTCAGTATTTTTTGATAATTGGTCTCAATTTCCCAGGATTTGCATTTTGGAGAGTTCAGAAATAAACATAGATCCATTGAGTCTATAACAAAAACCTTTTCAACTGCTGCTAGGTTTGACGTTATTTTTCATAGAAATTTGACCTAACAGGTCTCAAATGAGTGGACTTTTATTTTGGAATATATTGTAGGTTCTTGCTGATTTTGTCACTGCTATCAATGAGGACTGGTTGTGTGGATCTGGTCATACTTTGGGATCGAATTATGACCCAGAAGAACTTATTGCAAGCTTTTCAAGCATGCCCCAGACTTCATCTGCAGTTGCATTTTGGTTGGTCAAGTTGGATGCCTTGGTCGGACCCCACTTGGAAAGTGTGCCCATTAGCACTATACAAGTCTAAAGGTGTGATACTTTCTTTTGTTTGATTACGTTCCTTCTACTTTTGTGTCATTCACTTTTCTCCCATAAATCATAAATCCTGCTATTTATGTTTTGGGAGTTGGAGTGGGCAAAAGTTCCGGGGGAAAGCTTCGTATAGTGTTTCTTTACTATGTAGCTTCTTTGACCTGATTGAACATATTTATGCTAAAACTTGGCACAACTTGTTAATGTGCATTTCCTACTGTTAGCATGTGCTAAATCTAGCTAATTGCAGGGGTAAAGATCTAAACATAAATAATTAAATGAAAGGAGCTAAGAACACTGAAATCTTCAGGCAATAGTGGTATGCTTTCTGTCATGCCCACTTAGGCTTGTTGCAAGTCTTATCATCTTTTATAACTGTACAAGTAATTCCTCTCTCTTTTGTCTCTCAAAGTAGTTCTTCACAAATTCATCTTCTGACGGGCAAAAATTTTGTTTTGACCATTACAACCCTTTCCCACTGAATATTTGAAGCAGTCGATCTTCACTAGTCGTCTGACACATCTCTTGCTATGCTTAGACATTTCAGGTAGGTTGTTCAAACAGGTCGATATTCTTTAGTCTCCTGGATAGAGAACATGGTTTGTATCAAAGTCAAACCCATCAAACTTCTTTGTGCCAAATTTAAAGATGCTTGGAGAGAGGGTTATTCCTATCATTATCCCTGATGGAATCATGCTGCTCATGGCTACAAGTGTAACAGAAAGATTTATGATTTTTTGCAAAGTAAAGCAGAAAATACGGCAGTTCAGCAATCGGTTCAACAACGGATGCTGATAGATGTACAATGTTACTTCCCGACATCCATTTTTGTTATCATCACTATACCTAGGATACATGAGTGCTTCTTGAATGTAAATAGTAGTGCAGGTTCTCTTCCTCATCTCCAATCCTCTTTAACCCAATTTTGGTGTATTAGGACTTGTTCTTGATTTCTTCACATGTATTAGCTCATTCCTTGTATGATAAAACTGTTACACATGTTTTCTCTTGGCGGCAATAAAATAAAAGTTTAGTTGGGCAATTCGATGCCTCCGTTTCAGGTCCTCTTTTTATTATTCCTTTGGCTTTTAGTCCGCTTATCAAAGAAAGACAGGATTGACCAAAGCTGTTCAAACATGCATAGACCAAACTCCGAATCAACTATTGCTAACTCAAGTCTGATGGAAACTCTCCCCGTCTCTCTTCTCTTCTTCTTAATGTATGATCTTACTGAGTTATTCTTCATTTCTTAATTTGTATTGGTTGCATCAACTGTAATTGTCAAGGGAAGGACAAGCTGTTGTGAATGAATTCAATCTTGGGAGTAAAGGCGAGCTTGCATTATATGGTTTATATGGAAGGAAAGCAATGTAATAATGTTCTGAAGAAAGAAGTACATCTATTAGAAAGTTAGGATGAACTGTCTATTTTATTCTCACTTTTGGTGTAAAGAAGAGCTGTTGGAATATGCAGATTGCAGATTCACTACAACAACAACCCAGTGAAATCCCACAACGTGGGGTCTGGGGAGGGTAAAGTGTACGCAGACTTTATTCCTACCAAGGTAGGACGGCTGTTTTCGAAAGACCCTCGGCTCAATAAAAGCATAAACAAAGGTTAGATAAGGCTAAGAAGTTCAAAACGATATAGGAAAGCAAGTAACGAGAGCGACACAGATAAAATAGAGTAATCAAAGTACTGAAAGTAATAGATAACAAGAGAAATCAGAGCACAAGAAATTATAGTGCGCTAATGCGCCTACTAATAAGGAAGAATAACGAGACTATGTACTAGCCTTCTACCCTAATTTGGGTCCTCTACACCCTCCTATCTAAGGTCATGCCCTCGGTAAGCTGTAACTGTGCCATGTCCTGTCTAATCACCTCTCCCCAATATTTCTTCGGCCTACCCCTACCTCTTCTGAAACCATCCATGGCCAACCTCTCACACCTCCGCACTGGGGCATCTGTGTCTCTCCTCTTCACTGCCCAAAACCATCTCAGTCGCATTTCCCGCATCTTGTCTTCCACCGAGGCCACTCCTACCTTGTCCCAAATAGTCTTGTTTCTAATCTTGTCACTCCTGGTATGCCCACACATCCATCTCAACATTCTCATCTCGACAACTTTCATCTTTTGAACGTGAGAGACCTTAATTGACCAACATTCCGCCCCATATAACATAGCTGGTCTAACCACCACTTTGTAGAACTTGCCCTTAAGTTGTGGTAACCTTCTTGTCACATAGCAAACCGGAAGCGAGCCTCCATTTCATCTACCCTGCCCCAATACGGTGTATGACATCATCATCAATCTCCCCGCTGCCTTGCATGATAGACCCAAGGTACTTGAAACTACTTTTCTTTTGGATGGCCTGGTCACCAAGCCTAACTTCCTCGCTAACCTCCTGAGGTGTCTCACTGAACTTGCACTCTAAGTACTCTGTCTTGGACCTACTCAGCTTAAACCCTTTAGACTCCAAGGTATGTCTCCAAACCTCCAGCTTAGCGTTAACTCCACTACGAGTCTCATTGATCAGGACTATGTCGTCCGCGAAAAGCATACACCATGACACCTCACCTTAAATTTGTCGCGTCAATCCATCCATCACCAAGGCAAATAAAAACCGACTGAGAGCTGATTCTTGATGCAACCCCATCACAACTGGGAAGTGCTCTGAGTCCCCTCCTACCGTCCTTACCTTGGTTTTGGCACCCTCGTACATGTACTTGATCACCCTAATGTACGCCACAGGTACACCTTTAGCCTCCAGACATTTTCATAGTATCTCTCGTGGAACTTTATCGTAAGTCTTTTCTAGGTCGATGAATACCATATGCAAATCCCTCTTCCTCTCCCTATACTACTTCACCAGTCTTCTCATAAGATGGATGGCTTGTGTAGTTGAGCGTCCCGGCATAAATCTGAACTGGTTCTCTGAAATAGACATGCCTCTCCTCGCCCTCATCTCCACCACTCCTGAACAGGTCCGGTCGCTCTTCCCCAGCACATCCTACGAACAACTCCCTTAACCTCTTCGACCGTAATACTCCTGCAACACTCGAAATCGTGACGCCTCCCTACATGTTCCAAATCTCCCAATACACTCTCTCTGTCCCCTTCTTCATTCAAGAGTTTATGAAAGTATGACTGCCATCTCTGTTTAATGAGGGTCTCCTCTACCAATACTTTTTCATGCTCGTCCTTAATGCACTTCACTTGACCCACATCGCGTGCCTTTCTCTCCCGCACCCTGGCAGATTCACTGTTGAGACATTATAGAATCCTTGTAAAAAGAACAAGGACTCAACTTTGTTTTGTTTATTGAACTGTAATATGGACTCCCAACACAGCTTTGTGCTGAGGATATACCTTCATAGGAAAAAAACATTCTTGCATTATATTCCATCTAAGCGTTCAGTGCCTATTCTGTTAACTAATGGAATTTAGCATCCACAAAATATGAGTTGTTTTGGGGTCTAAGTTAATGAATTGTTTTGGGGTCTAAGCTTAATGAAACTATAGGTGTAAATTAAGTGGTAATAAGAGAAACCAAAGTTTTAGGCTTCTACAATCAGTAGTATATACATTTCTGGCTTTACAGTGTAAAAATCCCAAAAAATATTATGATTATTTAGCTCAGCCAACAAGCTCGGATGACACCTGAATCCAACTGAGGCTCCAACATCTCCATTGACATTTTATTAGGAATTTTTTCCAGAACTCATAGTCACGTTTTATCGTCAAGCAATTACTCCAGCATCCATCCAAGTCATATCGTCGTAACCAAACATGGTCCATCCTGGTATCACGGTACTCTTGCAGAAACAGATGAAAAAGTATGTATAGACTATGAACAATTGAGTAAAATTGTAAAAGAAGCTGACTCCATACATGTCCAGAAACTCAAGTCTTTCTTTACACTACAAACACTTGGATAGCTTCTATGGTAAAAAAGATACACGTTTTAATATAAATACAGATTCAAGTAACACTTTTGAGTATTCTCATTCACCCCTCCTCATCCAAATTGGAGTGCTGCAATTGCATCGTTCATGAGATATGGACCTAATTGTATACAACTAATTCATACCGCTCCTACTTGTATTACAAAGTGAAATGAAAATTGTATAAAGATGAGTGCAGGACTGCTTCTATGTTTTGGGCAGATCATGTTATGCAGATCTTCCTCATGCTCTTCTTTGGCGCCCCTGTGAATCTGAGGCAGGGAACTGGTGCATTTCTTTGAATTCTGAAGTTTACAGAAATAAGTTGATCTGCTAGTAGAGAACATTCACAGCAGTAAAATAATCATCTATTCCCTCTCAAGTGAACTGAAGATGAAGACGTCCAGTGCCTCAAATTGACTAGATTAATTTGTGCGTGGCAACAAAAAGCTAAAGCCTGAATTCTCTCGGAGAGGAAGAGGAGATTCAATGTCAGCTATATCTATTTGTTCCATTGATTTTGATATGTCATCAACTGAAAATGGGATGCTGAAAATTGAACCATTCAGAAACATTAGCAATTGGATCAAAAAGGAATAAAAAGGAAGTTTACTAAATATGATACTATCGTCTGTCTTATACACATTCATTTGCACCTTAATCACTGCTTGATAACATACCTCTATTTAAGCTAAAACTGTAACATTGTAAAATTAGTCTTTCCCTAACTATTGATAACCTCAACTGGGAAGGGCTGATATTTTTGGTAAATGTTTGAGATTAATTTTCAGATTTAATCCTAATGAGATTCAAGTAATTCACCACACAAAAGCAAGGTATCATTTTTTTTATCAATTACAAGCATAATGATGCTAACCTTGAATCATCATCTAAGAGAAAAGAGTTGCTGACTGCTTGATTTGAATCTTCAGTCATCGACACCCTCATGCTGGATATGACCTAATGCGATTGCATAAAAACCTTGTCCTTGGTTAGTTTTACTGTGTAAGCATGTTATTAAATTATATCTTTTGAAGAATATGACTCTAACCTAGGTTGACTAATGGCATCCATAGAAACTTACATCCGATGACACACTATGTGTACCATATTTGTCATCCCAGTACATTGTACTGATCCTATACAACTGCTGGATACTAAGCACCTGGAGGAAAAAAGATATTATTAGTGACCTTGAATGATATTCCAGCTATCTCTTCCTTCAAATTGATATCACTTACTGGACAGAGTTGATGGCTTATTTCATCCAGTGTCTTTTTGGGTTTTTGATGTATAACCTGCAGCAAGAAAAGTGAGGAACTTTTGAGAACTCTACCATTCAAGTTAAATGAAAATGACCAATGTAAATGCTTACAAGAAAACCAATGGCCTGTCTGATATGCTTAAGCTCATCCCATGCTGATCCTGCATACTGTTCTTGTTTCGTTTATCACTGGGGGACTAATATAATTTTTAGGATTAGAAAGAGAAAAAATATATCTGATGGATCATACCTCATCAGTCGCAGTAAAGCACCAGTGCTCCAATTCCGCCAGTCCTGCTTTGACGTATTCACCATTACTAAATGAACAGCACTCTCGTCTTAAAAGAAGGCTGTGAAAATTTTACAATCACATGAGTAAACCTTTTTAATGCATTGTAGAAAACTGCATGCAAACATAAGTCTATAGGTGCACCTGTTAAAAAGCTGAACATTGATGAATGAAAATATCTGAGTGAACACTTTACGAACTAAAAATGGAGGCACCTGAAAGTATCAAATCAGAAAATCAAGATGAGAAGTAAGCTGCATAACATTTTGGGATCAAAGGCTTATATTTCTAAGCTTATTAACCATTTACAGGCTCCTGACATTGCTAATTCTGCTGAGCCAATGTTTTCTGGACGCATAATTTTTACTCTAGGAACAAATTTTTACACTGGAAAGGAGTTAAAAATAATTGAAACAAAGGGAAAAATCAGCTTCACTAACATGGTTTGCTTTTAACGTGTTCAAGAAATTTTCCAGGCTCTTCACAATGCCCTGCCAATGGGCAATCAAAGCTTGCTGAGCTGCTGTATTAGTTACTGAACGTGAGGAACCTTTAACCAAGCTTGCCCTTGAAGTTCGTGGTGCCTAATATCCAATAAAATTGTTACATGCAAATGACAAAGGAAAAGATTCAACATAATCGAAAAATGAAGTAGAGTATTGGAGTTGTACATAATGCAAACAAAATACTGTCCTAGAGACCAAGAAATGTCTCTGAAGATATTTTCTCCACATACCTGGATACACAACCCCAGCAACGGAGAAATCTCCTTTTTCAAATTGTCACGAATCATTCCATAAATTTTCTCCACGTATGCTGTAAGTTGCTGCTTGAACAGCAAGGCGGGGTATTTTGCTTCTACTTGGCGTAAAGTTTCAACTCCTCCAGTCGCAAAGGAAAGATTGACTCCTTGAGGGTTTCCCCGGAAACTCTGGAAGATCAATAACAATGAATATCTTAAGGAGCTAGTCTCAAACTTCCTCTAGAGAAAGCACTGAACTTGTCTATATCTATTAACTTCCTACCTGCGACATCCTCCCAAACAGAGATGCCGATGAGGATCGACGACGTAGAGGGGTCATTGCTGCAGCAGCACTTGCTTTGAGTGTACGCTGAAGTAGCAATAGAAGAGTAGAAGCATTTGACAACCAATAAGCCAGCACATCATTGTTGTCCTGGGTTTTCTGAACCCACACAGAAAAGAAATTATAAGAAGCAATTATAATTTAAAAAGCGAGGACACAAAGTATAAGGAGAACTGGGCTTTGTAGCTCAAACCTCAATAGCATGACCAATAGTCTGGATGATTCGGTCAAACACAGTGGTTCTCTCAACTTCGAAAGATCTCCACTGCAAAAGGCACTTATAAATGATGCAGGCTGCAATTGGCCTGTTTCCAGCAAAGCCCAAGTTTTGTGCGATACATCGAATCAGCAACTCCTGGTTCTCTTGCTGTTTCTCGTTAAGTGATTTTTGCGGTTTGTCATCTGCTTCAGGAAGCTCCCTTTGGTTCAATGAAGGACTATGAAGATCCTAAGAAATGCAATTGAGAATATGAGCAACAAAATTTGTTGGCATGTAAGTAGAATTTGGCAACACAAGTTTTATAAAGAAGGTAAATTACCACGTGCATTCTTGTATCCTCAAAACTTCGACCACTCTCATTTCTCTGTCAATTGAACAGAAAACGTCAGATTCTTCCACTCTTGAATCCTCCACAAAAAATACATGTAAAACATCAATACCTGGATAATAGATCTAGAGCGTCCAGAAAGGAACTTATTAGGTGCCATTGACACAGCTTGCTGACGGAAAACTTTGTTCTCTGACTCTAAGTTTGCCATCTTCTCCTCTAACCTGATTTTGCAGGGTTCAGTGGCAACACAAAATAAATAAAGGCAAAATAATTCTTTTAGGAATGAAAAAACGCGACACAATCAATTGCACAGAAATACTAGTTGAAAAAGACTAGTAACCTTATCCAAACTTCCAATTATTATCTAGACATGACTACGATTAAAGTTCTTGGACAAACAAGTGGACTGACTATTCTATTTGTTGTTCGTACATCATGGTGTAGAGAATGCATCATGAAAATTGTTACTGTAAAGCTGTTCATCATCTATAGATAAAGTGCACCATATGTAATTCATAAAATCCTAGGCCTACTCCACCAACTACTTTATTGTTTCCGCACGGATGGCCATATTCTCTCTATACTATCAACATCCTATTGGTAGGTCAATATTTTATTGTGCACAATGTTTTGATGGAAACTCCCAACTGCATCATTGCTGTATGATTTATACAATAAATTTAACGATTTTATTTTAATATGAGTTAGTCATATCAACATGCAGCATCATTCTTTTCGCTTATTCAACACTGAATATTTGTACAGTGAAAATTAACAGGAAAAAGATACATATCTGTATTTACAATATAATAACAGTTTGTCTTATAAGCTGGAACAGGATATAACTGAAATAAAGAACTGTGATGCAATTTGATTACCCTTTCAGTGATTCCTGGAGTTGAAGAACTCTTTTTTCTGTTTCTTCTAACTTCCTGCGACTTTCTTCCCCAGATTCTTGAGCCTCATTATATTTCTGCTTCCAGTCCTCACAGTTTTGCTTTTCTTGTTCTAAAGAAACCTGAACAGAACACACAGAGATTGACAAAGAATATAAGGATAGAAGCATGTGCTAGTACCATTTCATATTATGATCCTTTTAGGGGATGTTATGAACTGGTATTCACTATTTACCTTTATTGTTTACCTAATTTGTTCTCTGATTAAGCTACAAAAATATAAATAGTCAGTATTTACTCTTCCATGAGTCGCTGCTGCCGGAAATACAAATGAATGTGTCGGTAGAAACTTCCAAGCACAATGCTTGTACATAACAAAATTTTCGGAACTTATATGCTAAAAAATTACTAAACTGTAATGGGCTTTTAAATCCTTCCCACCTCAGCCTGTACAACTCAGAGCCATCAGGAGAGTTTGGGGCCCTTCTTGCTGAATCTGTGTTCTTAACATCTTAGTTTCTGTTAACTAGTCATAGGTAGTACATATTGGACATTACTAGTTTGACACTCCCTGATTCATAGGCAGTACTCGTTTTCACCCATGATGGTCAGTCATTTATACGTGGACTTGAAGAAACTCATCTACCACAAATATGTACATTGGCTATTTAAACATCTATTATTGTACATATTTGTCCTTTTAGAGAAAAACTGGTATGGTCCTCAATGGTATAAATAGGGCTGTATCAATGAAATTCATTTGTAAACAGTTTTTACTCTTCTCAAACACTTAATGCTTAATGGATTGTCATATTCAGCACCACAACAGAGTGAGAGCCTCGTAAATTGGATTACCTTTAAACTGTTATTTTCTTCCATTAGAGATTCTACTTTCTTAGTATCTTCAACATAAACTGGAGTTTCCTGGATTACAGGAGGTGCTTCTTCAATAGCCTTTTTTGCAGCTTCTCGTTCCTTGACAACCAGTGCATTTGCTTCATCAACTTTTTTTTGCATGGCTTCCAAAGCCTCTTGCGACTTTGCTATCTCTTGTGCTTTTGTTTCTTCCAAGTCAGTCTGCATAATGATTTGAGCAACTATTATATCTGACATATAAGTCCGACAATTTCACTCAATTGTAAGGGTAGAAACTGGTGTAACACAGAAATGCTGAAAACTATAGTATCTAACAACAGGATGCACGATTAATAAGCAAATTTAGCATGCTAGTAAGAGTTTTTCTTGTGATGTAATGTATCTGCAGGTATCTATACACATTTGCACAAAGCATAAGTGTACTTCGAAAATGTGATTTATAGAATTAAAAGATGAGTTAAAACATGATATTACTCTTAGACGTTTTTCCAGTTGCAACCGCCACGTAAGCTCCTCCAGCTGCTTTTCAAGCTTATCCTTTGCCTCTTTGAGTGCACCAGTATCCCTTGCAGCCTGTATGTAGTTTGAAAAAGTGAAACATTATAGCACGGTCAAATGCATATCCACACTCCAATTCAGCCTCATGCAGTTCAACCAGATTCTGTGCTATCTCTTAGCAAACCAGCATAGAATTAGGATTCAGAAAAGGGCAACTATTTTCATCTATAATCTTTCTCTATCCTCTCTGGTAGAAACTAGCAGGGCTGTAAACTTCATTAGTTAGCTTGACAGAGTAACTAATGATTATGGAGTTTGAGACATTGTAATCAGAGATGTATTTTTATGTTTCCTATTGGATTATAAAATAGTATGCTTACCATTTTAAGCATCCTTAGTTCCTTTTTGGCAGATTTTCCCCTCCACTTGCATTGTGCAACAAGTACCCCTTGTTTAAGCCTTTTATAATATGAATAAGCTTTATGACAACGCCACTGTGCCTGAGGGGGATAAAGACTTATCTTAGACTTGCTTCAATACCAGATAAATCATGAAATCACACAGCACACAGGAATTCTACCTGAATCATTATTGCAGCTTCAGTTTGCTTCCTAAATCTGAATCTCTTACGAGCATCCATAGCTCGCAAAACAGTCTGCACCATGAGCACTGAGACCTGGAGTTTCCTATAGGCCTTTCTAGCATGATGCCTGCGTGAGTTCTTCTGAATTTTTATTGCAGCTGCTTGCCTCTTTATTTGCGCATAAATTTTGCATGCCAGTTTTCCTAAAATATGAAAAATAGATCATGTGTTTTGAGATAATTTTACTCTGCCTAGTGCCAATTTGTTTTCTCCATTATTTCGTTTGTCTTTCATGGGTTTTTGTTCGGACGGATCTTGAAACAGATAAAAAGGAAGCATACACTGCTAAGAAGATGTAGTTCAACTCGTAAGACTGCTTTCCATTATGAACTGTGGTACCTTGTGTCATCAAGTTTTCAAGATCTTCAATAGTTTTAAAATGTCTCACCTCTACATGAGGACTGTAAAGATATGGCAGCTTTTCTCAGTGCAACAAATTGGTTACGAGCAATATGAGTTCTTATTCGTCGTTGTAAAACTTTGGCTGCATTATTAAGAACCTCTGCTCGTCGTGCATCCAACTCGGCCATCTGTCCGGCCCTTAGGAATACCTTAGTCTTTCCTATCTGAAAAAAAAATGGAAAAAATCACTGAATCTCATACTGTTGAAGCAAATTTTCCTTTCCAATGACATTTGCAGATAGCATGTTTGATACTAATGTGGAGCAAGGTTTAGAGATGATACTTCATGACCTTAGGAACGAAATGGTCCCTTCTCCATAGAATATGTGAATCAGAAATATAAAGATCATACTGATCAAGTAGATGCATTCTGATCCTAGAAGAATGAATTCACAATGCTACCTCAAGAGGGAGGAAGAAAACTAAGATTACCTGAAACCCTTTCAGCCCCCATTTTTCCAGAATCTTCTTGCAAGCAACTTTTTCGTCATAGCTGCCATGAAAAAATGTCTTTGATTCAGAATCATCAGATGAATCCTAGAGAAAATACTTTTTCAAAAAATTCAGCCTATTTAAGACATCTCAAAGTAGTGCCAGATCTAGAAATTGTGTTCAAACTAAAAGTAGGTAAATACCTTCCTTCCAAAACCTCTGGCGCTAGGAGCCCAAACCTGTGTATGAATTCAAAGAAAGGGCGGCGAGTAGGAAATCCAGCACAACTGATTCTAATTGCCTCTAAAACACCCTTAAAAGAAAATCCAGTTGGTTATAATCAATAACTATCACAAGTAAATAAAGATCTATGTTTTCCCCACTCCCCAAGGCTGGGATTTGCTTAGATAGAGATTACTTACACCACAGCGCAATTGTCGCATAATGTTGTCATTTTCAAATATTGCAGGTTTTAGGAGATTATTAGGCTTTACACATCTGATGTAGTGAGGTTCTGTAGCATTCAGCGTCTCCATCAACTGCTGAAGTTGTAACTGCATTTCAAGTTCGTAATTAGAATCAGCACATAAAAAACTGACAGTTTCAGGTGGAAGACTAATAACGATCAGCATATAGAAAAAGGTAACACAGAGTTTCATCATGTAAATAAATCAAATCAGGGTCCATAAGGAGCAGTATCCCAAGAATAGTAAATGCAAGAATACCTTAAAGCGTGAACCGATTGAAGAAAATTTTGAAGACTTTGAAGTCTCTTCACCTAGTGAAGGGAAGAGTCCTGCTACAAAAGAGCATTTTGAAGCACATAGGAGGTCTTGATGTTCAGGCACTATATAGTCCTTGTTTTTGTCTAGAAATTGGTTAGATTGATATTGCACCTAACAGAAAATGGACTATATCAGGAATGTACATGGAAAATTACTCTATTCATAAATATCTGTTGGGAATCACACTCACCTCTCCAGCATAATGCGAAATTATGAAATCTGTACGAGACAGTTTGGGCTTAACAAAGCGCTTGTGAACTTTGAATGTCTGATATAGCTTGTTAGAGAATGTTTCATGTGTTGACTTTGGGAACATACTGTACAATGAAAGTAAATAATGATAACAAACTTTATCAATTAGCTTACACAGAGTTACAATCTTAAACTCAACTGACCATATAAAAAGAATGGGGAACAGGATCATTAGTAACAATTAAGTGGCGTACAATTAATTTTCATAATAAAGACCAATATGGGATTTTGTCGTACCAAGCTTCATCAAGCAGAGCAACAATTCCACCTGGTTTCTGCAAAGAGAAACAGTTTCATCATAGCTTTATTTCTCTAGGAACGAAGAGCAGCTTAGAGAATTATACTATTCAATTACCCTATACTCAATCTTTTCCTAATGTTCACCTTGTGCATTTATTAGCTAATCTATATTTCCGAATTACCTGGGATCCTGTGAGCAAGAAGCTATTTCTTTTCGACATTAACAACCCAATAATCATGCACAACCAGAATATTACTTTTTGATTTGTAGCCATAACAATATTTATAATCTTGACAAAAGAAAAGAAAAACCATCCAATAATTAATGCAACAAATTTTGAACTCTATGGGCTATTGCTGTCTGAAGCACAGCTACCTCATTTTTAGATATCGTTAGAAATGAAGATATTTGGGCCATGGTGGAACTCGTCTCGTGGAAGACAAGATGTGGAAGGCTAGGTTGAGATGGTTCAGGCATGTCAAGAGGATGCACAGACGCCCAGTGAGGAGGAGGTGTGAGAGGTTGACACTAGAGGGTCTGAGAAGAGGTAGGCCAAAGAAGTATTGGGGAGATGTGCTCAAGCAGGACATGACCAGCCTTCAGCTTACGGAGGACACGTCCCTTGATAAGAGGGTGTGGAGGTTGAGATTCGGATAGAAGGCTAGTAGTAAATAGTTCGCGTTTTGTCTCTCCGACTAGTAGTATTAGTATTATTTTCGGTATTTTTATTATTTTACTATTTCTGTATCTTTCAGTCTTAGTTTTCTATTATTACTTGTTGTCTCATATGCCTCTATTTTCTTACTATCATGCTATTGTTACTGCTTATGTCTTCATAAATGTTGTGTTTTTGCTTTCTTTGAGCAAGGGTCCATCCAAAAACAACCTCTCTACCTGCCAATGTAGGGGTAAGGTCTATGCGATATACTGGGTATGTTGGTGTTGTTGTTGGGTTATTGCTGTCTGATAACCTGCAAGTCCAATTTATTTTGAAAAGGTAAATAGAAGTTCAAATTCTAATCATTTAAATTTGAACATAACTTTATTTGTTTATTTGAGAAAAGCGATGACATTTTCCCATTGTTGGGGAGAGCTATTCTTGAGAACAGCAGCCAGACTACCCTCCCCCCTCCCCCTCTCCCCCACCTAGGGGAAATAGATTAAACATAAAGAATATGTTACCAGCAAGAATTGAACACAAGAACTTTGACTCATGAGATATCATCCTTGCCACTTCAGAAAAGTTTTCATTGGATGAACTTAACATCTGTTTAAACAATTAATAATTCTCAAATAGTGAATTCAGAGAGAAGTGCAATTACCTTTTCAATAAGATCTAAAACATCCTGGTTATCCACGAACTCAATGTAGCTCCAATCAATAGCCTCTCTTTTGTATTCTTCTTGTTCCATCTTGAAGACATGCTGTAAAGACACAACAGATTTGAGAAACAATGCATAAATCAATGCTTACACTGTCAGCAATATCGAAAAGTATACCTGATTGAAATGTTGCTGCAGCTTCTCATTTGTATAGTTTATGCAGAATTGCTCAAAGCTGCAAAGCATGATATAATGAGACACACAAACAAGAGTTGCAAATCCTTGAACGCTCACATAGACATTTCTTTTAAATGAAACGATGTTATAGTAATTGGAAAGGCAAGCTAAAGACTTGTAGCTACCTGTTGTTCTTAAAGCTTTCAAAACCATAGATATCAAGGACTCCAATGAGACAATTAGACAGGGGATCTTGTCCAATTGAAACATTTATCTTGTCTACCAACCTGCATTTTCCCAAGAGGCAAATAACACTTGACAGGAATTTGTGAAATTAATAAATTAATCATGCACTAATATATGGAAACTTATTTCAAGTCTGAATCCATGTGGATGCTGATTCGGATTTTTTTTTTACAAACACCTGTGTATGAGTACATACACACGTACATTATATACACACACACACATATTGGCTTCAACGTGGCACATATTTTCTCTTCTTCTTTTCTTTCCAATTCATGGTTAGTTTTGGTGACTCTAATATCTCAAATCAACATATTCCTTTCACAATTGCACTCTTTATTTGTTACTATCACAGCAAACAAGCTTTTGGATATCCTTGACTTACAAAAATTGTGAATAATACTCCCTTCATCCCAATTTATGAGATGGTGCTACTATTTGAGGAGTCAAAACAGTCCTTTTTTTTTACTTCGATTTTCTTAAAATCTTTTGAATTATTAACCCTGTTGGGATATATATAGTACTCTTTTCATGTAGGTTTCAAATATATAATTTTATTTTTCAAAAAACTTGGAGAATCTATGCCCGAATTCACACAGAAAAGTAGGCACTTTGACCTTGCAAGAGACAATAGCTAGTATATTAGTCATGCATGGTGATGAATCAAACTAAGCCTCTTACCAATCAAATAATCTAGAGTATATTGTTTTAGCCAGACCATCCCTACTTATTTCAGCATTGCGAGGATCTAGGCTTCGTTTTATCACTTCTTCAGGGGTGATCATCACCCTTTTGCACAATGCATCTTCCAAAGCTACAGGGTCACACCTAAAACATTAGGAAAATCAGAATCTCCAACCATTATCACAGCCACATAGCATCTGAATATGCAAGGTGACATTAAGAATATTCCGTACATCAGAAGCTCTGCTGCAGTTTTGAGATGGAGTTTGGCTTTTTCCTCTTTAATAACTGATGAATCAACCTCTTTTCCTTTTGCAAAGTCAATATTACCAAGATGAAGAATTGAGGCAACAACTCTGAAAATTGCTTCCTGAGGGAGGGGAGGGGGGAGAGAGAGTAAGAAGTAGCGTTTACTTACTATTTATTGAAAGGCAAATAAAAACATGAAGCTGGCAAAGCTGTACACGATATATACCTGCTCCATTTTACTAATTCCCACAACATCCATTGCTCTTCTAGTAGCAAGGTACTCTTCTGCATCGCTCACACCAACTAGCTCATAGCACTTTGACTGGTTAAGATAGCGAAATGATTTGGGATGTTCTAACTTATACTTCTCAATCTCCTACAGTGATTAGGAGGATTCTCTGTAACATACTGCCACCAAAGCAATTTGATGCAAACCCACTAAACATTTATAATGTCATTGAAGTTTGTATTGCAACAGAAAACTACCTCTTGGGGGGCTGCACAAAGAAGGTAAAAACAGTGGTAGTTGCGCTCAGGATCAGAAATTTGGCAAACACGGGATCTCTCGAGGAGGTAGGTCCTGATTGCTGCTCCTGATATCCTTCCGTGTTTGTCAAACTGAATCTCAACGAATTTGCCAAAACGGCTGCAGCAGTTTTAGGTTAAGGAGAAAATTAAACATCTTCAATCTAATATGTTAAACATAATTATTTGGTAATGACTATCCGCAATCACACGTAAACTGCAAAAATAGCTTATCTATTAAAAGTAAATATAAGATTAGTAAAACAAGCAGTTCAATCTCCCACTTTCGATGGAATATGTATCGCAGAATAATTAACCAAATCTAAATTACATATAACTGGATCATGTGAAAAGCAGATGCTGAAATACACAAGTGCTAAAGAGCTTGACCTGGAATTGTTATTTCTAACAGTCTTCGCATTGCCGAATGCTTCAAGAACAGGATTAGACTGCACTTGAGTGGGTTCATGCAAAAGATTTATGAGAATAAATATTACATCAGCAGAAAATGAACTCAATAAGAAATAAGAGGAAAATTATGTGAAAAAGTGATTGGTGATAGAAAAATAAAGAGCACAAAATAAGTTATCAATGATATGTTATCATACACCAAGGACTTGTTGCTCCACTGTACGCCCTTCAGTTGCTGCTCGGCCACCCAGATAGGCAAGATATCGCATAAGCATCTTGGTTGTCTCAGTTTTACCAGCTCCACTTTCACCACTAACCAGAATAGAATTGCTTTTCCCCTCATGGATCATGGCCCTGTTTCCATCAAAGGCAGTTCAGTATATCATGCTAATAAGACGAAAATTATTGTAATTATTGTGCTTAAACTGGGAGGAACCTGTAAGCAACATCTGCAATGGCAAAGACATGAGGGTTTAATTCTCCAAGTGGTGCTCCCTTGTATTGTTGCATCATGTGTGGATCATACAAATGAGGCAATTTTTGAAATGGATTTATTGCAATTAAGATATTTCCTGTATAAGTCTGTAATTATATCAAATATTAAGAGATGGGTGCTGTTGTCTGTACTGTAACATAAGAAAGAGCTTTAGATCAGACATAATTCAAACAATCACTACAGTATCTTACGTAAATTTCATTGAGTTCGTATCTGGTTTTGAGGTTCTGCAGTACGCCAGGCTCATGCAAATAGGATAGTTTTGTCATGTCATCCACACCCGCAGCAGGAGCTTCCACATCTTTTGGATAAATTGTTGACAATTTCCTAACAACCTGAAGCATGAGAGGAAGACATATGATGATGTCATGTATTAATCCATAGAACAGGATAGTCTGCATTCTTTTCAAACCCGAGATGTTCACTTGCAGGAGGCAGATACATTAGTTTTAGTCTCATCTTCTATTAAATAAGGAGTTCAGAAAATCGTTTGGAGATACAAATTGTGACTTATTTTGTTTCTTGTTAACGGATGCTTTGCTAAGGGTGCATGAGATAAGATTATAATATTAACCGTTACACCTATAAGAGTATAATAATAATGGTTCCATAGTATTTTCAATTCAGCAGCATGCAAAGAGTCTTGAAATGATGGGAGCAAAAGTCGGTATCACCAGATGTCTATGCTTAATAATATCAAGGAATGAAAGAAGAAATTAACAATTAAAATGCAGAACAAAGTACCTTCTTTCCATCAGTCCTCTCAATCTCTGCTTCCCCATTTGTTATTTTCTTTACTTCTCCATCAATCCAAGCTACATCAGGGTCCTCAACCCATACATGGGACCCTACTATTATATTAACTGCAGTGCCCTGGAAGCACCAAAAAAAATAATTAAGAAGAGCAGGTATCAATAGAATTTAGGGAAAACTACCCAAAATAGACCAATTGCGAAACTAGAGGGTCAACCCGGTGCACTAAGCTCCCGCTATGCGCAGGGTCCAAGAAAGGGCCCGACCACATGGGTCTATTATTCGCAGCCTTACCTTGCATTTCTGCCAGAGGCTATTTCCAAGGTTTGAACCCGTGACCTCCTGATCACATGGCAGCAACTTAATAGACTCATGACCCAAATTATTTACCCTCTTACCTCACTTTCTCCCTTTTAATTTCGCGCATGGCGTGATGCTGACGTTAGCATCACTGTTCCTCTTTGATACCATGAGAGTATATTATACTCTGATGGTATCAAGCAGTTTCGTTGAAGCACTGTCTCTTCCTTCTTGATACCTGGTCACAGTGCCCCTTCCCTTGTCCCTCTTTGATACCATCAGAGTATATTATACTCTGATGGTATCAAGCAATTTATCAAGCAGTTTCTTCTTGATACCATCAGCGTATACTCTGACGGTATCAAGAAGGAAGAAACAATGCTTCAGCAAAACTGTTTGATACCATCAGAGTATATTATATACTCTCATAGTATCAAATGAGCGAGATAGTTAAAAACAAGGGGTATGAAAGTAATGGGGTATCCAATGGTAAATAGTTTCCTTTTTTGGGGTATAACAATAATTATCCCTAGAATTTATCACATTAAAAGTTTTATCTCACATATGATCACTCAATCTCTTATGTCATGCAATGTAACTGAATAAATGCACTAATGCTAAAAGGAGTCAAGCTCATGAGTATATCGAACAAAGAGATATAATGGGTAGACACAAATCTATTCAAGTGTTTTTGGTAGTGTTTCGCTAGATTACATATAAACGCTCTCGAGATAATATTCTTTTTTTCTTACGAACACTAAGAAATAAGTAAGCAAGCCACTAGTTTTCTAAATGAATATTTTCCTTCATACCAAACAGACCCTTACACTAAACCAAAAATGATCTTTAATGGCAATTAATTAACGGCAATAACTTAATTCCCGCTAAATATTTTTTTGAGAGACAATTACATTTTAGCACTTATTGTAAATACCCCTAAAGTCTATAGGACAATTAACTAATGTCGATGAAGACTTTAGCAATATTTGTTAATGTGCATATTTATTGCCATTAAAAGCTATTTTTGTTGTCATGTTAATTGATAAGTGAATGAATGTACGTATTAAACTTGACTTCAGCTGACATCTATGTCCTCCAACTTTGGGTATGTACAAGTAAACACTTAAACTTGTATAAAATTGAACAAGTAAATACACGCGTCCTGCGTGACATAATACGCATAGGATTTCATGTAGGACACAAAATTGTCACGTAGGACAGCACGTCGGAGGAATGTGTTTATTTGTTCAATTTTATACAAGTTTAAGTGTTTATTTGTGTACACCCAAAATTGGAGGGCATAGATCCCAGTGGAAGCCAAGTTGAATGGCGTAATATGCCAAAACTTCCCCACTTTAGATTGGATGGCAGATCAAAACTCCCTCATCTACTCTTCAATAATCAATTTCTTCGTCAACCTTTCAAACTCCAAATCACATTTGAAGATTATCATGGTATCCTAAATCCTAATTCGCATATACCTTCTGAAAAGCAAAATTTCCATCACCTGCTCGTCTAAAGTTAAAACAGAGAGAAAACTTACTTATACAATCAAACAAAACTATCAATTAATAGTTGAAAATAACTTCAAATTTCGAATAATTTAACAAATTTGAATCATTGAGGGATGCATTTGCAACTTTCAATTTTTATTTTAAAAATGGCATACGAATCGAAACGACGAGAGAGTAGCAATTTCAGCCTGCATGCGTACGTACCATTGTGAAGCTCTGATGTGATGCTCAAATAATTTCAAATCATTCGAGCTGCTTCTTAGGGTTGATCCAAAATCAGAACGAGCTGTCCATAAACAATGGGCAGTGGGAATTTGATCTGCAAAAATTGTTTGAAACAAACTGTGTATCCAAAACAGTAGATTTGATTTGAGTATTCTTCTATTCTTTTCTTTTTCCTGTTTCGGGTGAACTGGTGGAAGAGAGACAGATCGACATTGTTGATAAGGAAGACCTGCGATTTCGGATCCTCGCCATTTCTCTGCCCTTCACCCACCGTTATTCTCTCCCTCTCTCTCTCTCCATGCATATACTCTAAACTCCCACGTAGCTTCCCGCATGTATTAATTAAAATAATACAAATTAAAATAATATTACATTTCGAAATAATATAAAACAACTATGAAAACTAAGAATGAATGAATACTTACTATTATATCACAATTCTATTGTGTCTCAAAATAAATATTAATTTAGCAAAACTAAATTATTCGGACATCTTAAGAATTCTAGATTATATATAAATATTTTTAGGATAATATATTTTACTTAGGTAACAAATACAGGAAAATATTTTCTAAAGAATATTTTTATTTTTTTAGAAACTCATGTATTTTTCTAAAAAATATTATTCTTCCTGCCAAACACATCCTAAGTGACATATATTTTCAGCTTCATGATTTCCAAGTCTAACATTAAATTATTAAAAAAATTATATTATATAATCGTTCACCAAAATAATTTTTTTATTATTTATATTTGAGCTTGTTTGAGCTCAGTTGCTTCTAAGATCAAGGAAGAAGAAGGAAGGAAGAAGATAGAGAGAATGAAAAGAGAAGTTAGAATAGAGAGAGGAAGAGAGTTCACATTTTTGGGGGCTTATCAACAAATGCCCTAACTGTTATCTTACATAGTTGGCATACCTTTACATATAACCAAATTAGATGTCTAACTGACTAACTAATTTGGTTAGTTATTTCTAACCATATAGGAGGTAAAATAACCACACTACCCTTGATTCTAACTAATACTTCTAACTTCTTTTTCCATCTCAACACTCCCCTTCAAGGTAGGAGGTACAAAAATGTTTAAAACTCCTAGCTTGGATAGAAGGTGCTCATGTTGAGCTCTGGGCAGTCCCTTTGTCAACAAATCAGCTGGTTGTTCTTGGGTTGATAGGTAGTCGATTTTGATAATGCCTTGTTGCAACCTCTCTCTAATGAAGTGGCAATCTATCTCGATATGTTTTGTTCTTTCGTGATACACAGGATTGACAGCAATTTGAATAGCTGCTTTGCTGTCACTATATATCTGCACTGGTACCTTCATTTCAGCATCAACTTCTTTCAACATTCCCAACAGCCACACAAGTTCTGAAATAGTAGAGGCTATGCTTCTATATTCAGCTTCAGCTGAACTTCTGGACACTGTGGCTTGTTTCTTGGCTTTCCATGATATCAGAGATTTTTTCATCTTGATCAAGTAGCCTGTGACTGATTTCTTGGTAAGTGCACAGGCTACCCAGTCTGCATCACAGAATGCTGTGATTTGATTAACTGATTTACTTGACAATAGTATACCTTGTCCAGGTTGCCTTTTCAAATACTTGACTACTCTTAGGGCTGCATCCATGTGGGATTTCTTTGGATGGTTCAGGAACTGACTTAATGTTTGGGTGTTGAAGGCTATATCTGGCCTTGTCATGTTGAGGTATAGAAGTTTACCAATGAGTTTTTGATAGGCTGCCTGTTCTATTATAGGATCCTGTGACTCTTCCTGCTTTTGGTTTACATGTTCATCATAGAGCTTTGATGTAAGCTTGATGTTGGCATCTATAGGTGTTCTTGCTGGCTTGGCTGCAGTCATCCCTACTTCTGCTATCAGATCAAGAGTATACTTCCTCTGATGCATAAGTATTCCTGCTTTGGATCTTGAAAATTCAATCCCCAAGAAGTATTTGAGCTCCCCTAAGTCCTTCATCTTGAATGCACTTTGTAGAGCTTTCTTTGTCTCTTCTATCAACTTTAGGCTGTTGCCTGTGACTAGCATGTCATCTACATATACAAGCATAATTACAATACCTTCTGCTGACTTGTTGATGAACAAGGAGTAATTATATTGGCTTTGTTTGAACTTGAGAGATGTAAGAGCCTCAGTAAGTTTGTGGTTCCACTGCCTTGGAGCTTGTTTGAGACCATAAAGGGACTTTGTTAGTCTACATACCTTCTCCCCTTGACTGACAAATCCCTGAGGTAGCTGCATATATATTTCATCCTATAGGTCTCCATGTAGGAAGGCATTGAAGACATCCATTTGATGAATGTGTCAATTCTTGGATGCTACAGTGGAAAGAATGGCCCTGACAGTCACCATCTTCACAACAGGGGAAAAGGTTTCTTTGTAATCAATTCCCTCTTGTTGACTGTATCCTTTTGCTACTAGTCTTGCTTTGTACCTCTCTATTTCACATGTGGATTTGTTTTTAACTTTGTAGATCCATCTGCAACCAATGACCTTCTTCCCTGTAGGTAAGGAAGTAATTACCCAGGTATTGTTGCATTCTAGTGCTTGAATCTCTGTCTTCATAGCTTCAATCCATTTGGGATCTTTGACAGCTTCAGCATAGCTGGTAGGTTCTATCACAGAGGATGCAGTTGCAATAAAGTTTTGATGAGAAGGTGAGAGGTGAGAGTAGCTTATATAGTTGGACAGGGGATATTGGACATCCTGTTCAACATTCAAGGAGACAAAATCCTTCATCCATGTGGGAGGATGTTTAGACCTGGCAGATCTTCTAGTGATAGTTGGATCAGACACATCAGACTCAATTACATCAGTATGTGGTTGTGTAGGCACACAACCTTGTTCATCACCACCTAGATGCACACATGTAGCCTCTTCTGATAATACAGATGGAGAAGTACCTGAGACTATGAATGGAGACAGCTGATGAAGCTGTGGAGCTGCCTCACCTAGGTCTTGCAGGTTATCCACAAACAGCTACTGTGTTGCATAACCATCATCCTTGGCAAATGGAAATATGTCTTCTCTAAAGGAAACATCCCTGCTAACAAAGAATATGTTATTGTGCAGGTCAAACAGAATATAGCCTTTCTGCACTTCAGAGTATCCCATGTGCAAGTTGATCTTGATCTGGGCTTGAGTTTGTCATGTTCAGTGAGGTTCTTGGCTAGGGCTAGACAGCCAATTGTTCTCAAATGAGATATGCTTGGTTTTCTGCCATACAATCTTTCATAAGGAGTGTGGAACTCAAGTACACTACTAGGAAGTCTGTTAATTAGGTAGGCAGCAGCTAGTACACAGTGACCCCAATACCTGATAGGTATTTTAGCTTGAAATCTGAGGGCTCTGGTTACTTCTAGCAGGTGTCTATGTTTCCTCTCAGCCACACCATTTTGCTGAGGAGTGTATGGACAAGATCTTTGATGTATAATACCCAGTGCTTTGAACATACCATCACATACTGAGTTAACAAACTCAGTACCATTATCAAACCTTAGGACTTTGACCACTTTGCCAAACTGATTTTTAGTATACTGCAGGAAAAATTTAAGAGACACACATACATCTGATTTGTGTTTAAGTAAAAATAGCCAAGTCATTCTTGAAAAATCATCAACAATTGTAAGAAAGTACTTGTTGCCATCAAAGGTAGTTGTATTATAAGGTCCCTAAAGGTCAACATGTATCAAATCAAAGCAGCTACTGCTTTTGATGATGCTAGAAGAAAATACAGGTCTAATTTGTTTTGCAAAAGTACACACTAAGCATTCTGACACCTCACACTTACTAACTTTATTCATAGTGAACATCTTGGACAATACACTTGAAGATGCATGTCCTAGCCTTTTATGCCATAGCTCCATATCTGATTCCTTGTCTGTTGGATGAGCAGCATCAACATAGTAGGCATAATCCTTAGTCTTACTTGTATTACCTTAGGTTAATTGACTCTATAGCAAATACAAGCCTCCCTTTTCTCTACCAACTTCCTTCACCTTTCCAGTGTAAAGCTCCTAGAAAACACAGAAATCAAGGAAGAAGAAGACTGAACAACCTAATTCCTTGGTTATTTTGCTAACAGACATTAAGTTATACTTGAACTCTAGAATATGGAACACATTTGTGATCAGACTTCTAGATGGTAAACTACAAGCACCAACATGAGTTACTTGAGTGGTATCACCATTTGGTAAACACACATCCTTAGGAGTGTCAAGCTTATGTACAGACTCCTTTAGCAGCATCTCCAGCTTAGACACCTTATGGTTTGTTGCACCTGTATTCACAATCCACACATCACTATTTTCAGTCACAAATAAGGCCTTACCTGCATTGTTTGCCTTATTGCACTCAGGTGCATTGTCTCTTGGACAATATTATTGATTCATCATCATAAGAATTTGCTCATACTAATCCTTTGTGAATGTACACCCTTGAAGTAGTTGCTTGACCTCTTTCTCAGCTGCCTTGTTAGGAGTAGTTGCTGTTAGTTTATCTGCAGTGTGTTGTACTGTGCTACTTCTGCCCCACAATGTTTCATCAGACACATTTGTGTTTAGACCATAAGAAAAGTTAGCCTGACCTGACTGCTGAGATTGACTAGTGAGACTATTAGTGTCTGTATGGACCATGTTTGCACTCTGAACCCTCCTTTTTGACTTAAAATCTGGGGGGTACCCCACCACCTTGTAGCAGGACTCTTTTGTGTGGCCTCTACACTTACAGAAATCACAGATTAAGGAGGCATTCTTCTTGAACCTATTGCCAATGCCTGAACTATTTCCAACTCTAGAGTACATAGCTACTGACTCTGAATTTGATGCATATAGTCCCAAATTATTAATGCATGTAACCAAAGCCTTTTGACTCTCATCTCCTACTATCATAGCATATGCTTGATTGATATTAGGCAAAGGATCTATCATGAGAATTTGACTCCTAGCTTGATGATACGTGTCATTCAGTCCCATTAGAAACTGATATAGCTTTTGTCTGTTCATGTGAGCTACAAAACCTCTGGATTTCTCACAATTGCAACAAGGTGAGGGCACCAACACTTTAAACTCATCCCACAATGCTTTCAGCTTAGTATAATATGTTGATACAGAAGTTGTTCCTTGTTGCAAAGTGGCTATCTCTTTGTGTAAACTATAAGTTCTTGACCCATCAACTCTGTCAAACCTCTCTTGCAGGTCAGTCCACACACTCAAAGCATTTGAAGCAAATGCAATTCCACTCAGCAAACTCTTCGAAACTGAATTCATAAGCCATGACAACACAATTGCATTTACTCTTTCCCACTGGCCCCATAGTTCTTCACCATACATTTCTTTTCTGCACGTTCCATCCACAAGCCCTAATTTGTTTCTACCTAGTAGGGCTAATTTGATTGACCGATTCCACAGAGTATAGTTTTCAATACCTTGCAACTGAAACGATATGATGCTAATACCACTCACATTCGTAGGGCTAAGGAATAATGGATGATTATAGTCAATACCTTGTCCATTGTTCCCTGCTGAGCTTGCCGAAATTGGTATACCCACTCGTTGAGCTAAACCAGTGGCTTCGCCTGTCATTTCTTCAAGTTTTGAGCTCTTTGTTGCGAAAATTAGCGTTGATTATAGTTTGTGCTTCGACGAAGCTTAGATCTGTAAACACGAGATAGAAACTTGACTGACTCTTTGACTTTGATCTTCGAGTCTTTGAATCAACCGTTTGAGCCTTTTTGCAGTGATCACTGCTCTGATACCATGAGCTTGTTTGAGCTCAGTTGCTTCTAAGATCAAGGAAGAAGAAGGAAGGAAGAAGATAGAGAGAATGAAGAGAGAAGTTAGAATAGAGAGAGGAAGAGAGTTCACATTTTTGGGGGCTTATCAACAAATGCCCTAACTGTTATCTTACATAGTTGGCATACCTTTACATATAACCAAATTAGATGTCTAACTGACTAACTAATTTGGTTGGTTATTTCTAACCATATAGGAGGTAAAATGACCACACTACCCTTGATTCTAACTAATACTTCTAACTTCTTTTTCCATCTCAACAATATTAATATATCATATACATATATTATATATAATGAGTATATTTTTCTATATTTAGATATCAGCTGTAATTCTTTTTGGCCTAGCGGCCAAATATATTAAAAATTCAAATTATTTAATGAGTGTATTCAACTAAAACATGTAAGTTTTTACCTTGATTAGTTGTGGTTGTTTTTATTTTGTAATAAGTGAATAGACACTTTTAAATGAAGAAATAAATAAACAGCAGAACTTTCTAAAAACAATAATTTTCTCCACTTATACGTACGCAAGAACATCCATTACGCCAGCTTCTAGAAATTCACTATTTATGTGCGAGTTCAATCAAGGGCGTAGTTAATTCATTTAAGGATGATCGTTCAAACACTCTTTATCGAAAAATTATATTATGTATATAATTTAAAAATAATTTTTTAAAAATATATATTAAAATTTTGGATATCCTTTACAAATTTTCTAACTTCACCACTGAATCTAACCAAAATTGAATTTGACCATAGTAAAGTCCATTTTGAAGTGATGCTCCTAAAAGGGTTTTTTACATTTTCAACACTTAAATTTGAGATCTTTAATTACGGGTGAAAGAATCACAACTGTTTCATCACAATATATATGTTTTTCCTTAAGAGTTGATATATTTAGAACTCATTTGGTACGAGGAATAAGGAATAACTAATTTTCGAAATTAATTTTAGGATGAGTTTATTTTATATTTGATTGAAATAAAACTGTGGAATAACTTCTCAAAATGATTAGTTATACCAGAATTGAAGTGTTATAGGATACCAATTCTAAAATAACTAATCTCGGGATAGTAAATTTTGAAATAACTTGTTCCTGATAAAACAAAAGTTTTCCAAATATTTTGACTATGGTGCAATTGACATCCATTTCTTGGAAATTTCTCCTTTCTCCATTGGGAATTCTTCTCCCTCTTCTTGTTGTATATAAAAATGACACATTAATTAGTCTTCAATTGCTCAGTGACATAAAATGAGCAGCAAAAAGAAAGAGCCAATGAAGGTGAAGTATATATCAAGCCCTGTTTTAGTAAATGTAAAAAATCCTTCTGAATTTAGAGCAGTTGTTCAACAACTTACTGGTAAAAGCCCACCAAAATCATCCAATCTTTATAATCAGGAGCATCGAAAAATAGGGAATTATAATGAAGGAATTGTTGCAGCAAATAAAGCTTGTGATGGTTCAAGTAATTTCGTCAAACACTTGGTGGGCAATCAAACTCATGATGATTTTTGGAAAGAAGATTCAAACACCTTTTCTGAAATTCGATTTCCATATTAATAGGGTAATTATTTAATGCTCTTTCTTTAGTATGTTTTTTTCTTCTTTTGATTTTCTCTTACGTAGGAGTGTATTGACTTCTTATTTATTCTAGTACTCGTAGTATTATTCTTGTTTCTTGTTCTTCCATTTTGTATATTGTTTCGAATATTTTAAGTCTTGAAGTGGTGTCTGAATTGAATCTCAAAGTTAGGATCGAATCTACAATTTGGGTCGAGAGTCGATCTTTTCTTAAAAAAAAATAATAATAATAATAATAAAAAATAATAATATATATATATATATATATATATTAGATTTGCAAGCTCAAACCCAACAACGAGGTCAACTTCGTACAATGACAAGGAGGATAATAAGAAAGAGAAGGGAGCCTACCCTATAATAGATTCGGCTAAAACTGCGCTTGGACTGGATTGGACTAACCTATGGTGTATCGATTGTTATGCCAATACAAGCAGCGATCGAAAGAATACAAAAATTTTCTTGACGGAGTCTATTCACCCTGACAGGCTAACCTGAACTTATCCAGGATCTTATCGTCCTTCGGGATGACTCAATTGGTTTGGAGGATGGTCATCCATCTCAAAATTGATCCTCTCTCAATGCCTTCTAAGTCGAGTTTATTATACAGGGCTTGCCTAGTGCAGTTTTACATCTCTTGTGTGGTTTGCAAGCATTAAATGATGAAGGATTTACTCAGTAGACATAAAGTGTTCACCACGGAGTGCTCACTCGAAGGGCAGAGAATATGACAGAGATTGTAGCAGCTTCAGATTATCTTGAAGTTTGTTTTTTTTTTAAAAAAAGAGAAGATTTTTAAAAATTCTAATATCGTGGGTTTTGTTGAATATCATATATAATATGTAATTATGTTATTGCTATGTCTTGAAAGTAGAATAGTATTGTGAGTTATTATGAATTTTATTTCGTGTATATATATGTTAATCTCTCAATAATATTTTTTTTTCTTATTAAAAAAGTATATTAACTTGAGGAACAAAAAAATAAGTGTAATTAAAAGAATTTTTTTGTCACCAGATGATCAGTAGGAGCAAAAAAGTTCCATAGGGGCTATTTTTTGCATTTTCAATTTTAATTTTTTTTAAAATAGGACTTAAATAGTCAACTTATTATAAATAGGGTCCCTAATAAATATAACGCCAGAGCTGACTAGAAAGTATAGGAAATATTCCGGATTGACGTTTAATTTTTGGCACATTGTTACAAAATCTTATTATTCCCTTGAGCTTTTGACCTCAAACTTAATTACAAAATATAGCAAAGAAAATGTTTATATATATATATATATATGGAAAATGTCTTAAACTCACCTAATGTGATTCAAGGGCACTATAGTCTTTTTGGTTTCTTTGGACGTTTTTGCAATAAAATTTAACGTGATAAAAAATATATTGCAATTACAAAAAAAATATGAAGAAACATAATTTAATTTATTGATTAAACATTGTGGATATAATTTTGTTCTTCCCTAAATTCTTCTCTCTAAATTTTCTCGGTGATTCGAGGTTGTTAGTAAGCATTTCTCGGACGTAGGGTAATTAGGACCTCTTGGAATTTATTTAATTTTCACGTAAAGAAAATTTTGTGGATCTTCTTAAAATATTTGATTATCAACAAGAGTCCGGATATATTTTGATCTCTTTGATTACCCTTTTGATTCTTTCCGAGCTCTTCTTAAGTAGTTCAATTCATCTCCTAAAAAATTTTAAAAAGTTAAAAATCTCATTTGAAAAATAATAATTAATCAATTTATTTTGAACTATAAAAAAGTCCCAGCAATTCATTTATGTTGTATTAAAGAAAGTATATAAAAAAATTAAAGTGCATGACGATAATGTCGTGACAAACTTTGTATATAATGTTGCTAAATTTCTTATAATTATACTATAAGATATTGGTCATCATAATTTGAGCAATCAGTCAAAACTGTGGACTTACGATACGATATATGTACATAAAATATTGCTATACAAAATTGAGACAATTTATTAAATATGTAGTCTTTGGTTTTGGTTTTATGTTATTTTATAAGAGATTTGAAACTAACAAATAAAAAAATCAAAGTCTTTGTAGAATTACTTTCCTCGATTCAAAGTATAAAAGATTATATATTTAATCGGATTTATTTTCGGATTAGAAATAATTAAAGGAGTCATCATATCCAATTTAATAAATACTACTAGTCTACTACATACAGATTGACCACTGAAGAGGAAAATTTAATTAATTTTAACACAAGGAACAACCTTAGTAATCCATGATCTTACCAAATTATTCTATTAATGAAAATATATTCCCTCCCCCTATTTTTATTTATCCGTTATATTAAAAATAAATATTTATTAAAAAATAAGAAATAATTTATCGTTTTATATTTATTTTAAGCTTATTATTAAATATTTATATTCATTTTTCAATATTTAGAAAACTACAAGATGAGAATGAAGGTCTAGGAGATTGTAATAAATATGGATCATATAGAAAATTGTTATTTTATTTATGGCATTATATGTAAACAAGCCTTTTACCTTGGTATCAGTTTGTGTTCTTCAATTTATGGTCTGCACACGTAAATATTTAAATTTGTATAAAACTGAACAAGTAAACACATGCGTCATACATGACAATTCGCATGAGATATACTCGTTCTACATGGCCACTGGTTTATATACACCCAAAGTTGGAGGATATAGATGATAGTTGATGTCAAGGTAAAGAATATTGTTATGTATTATGTCTTTATATGTTATTTTTTTAAAAGCGTGTCAAAAAATATGAATAAGCAAGGATAGACGAAAGAACTAGTACACATAATCAGAAGTTTTGAGAGTACATGCCAGACGAAACGACGGTGGCTCCATACGAAGGATTGTCAAGTTCTTATGGGTGTATTAACTAGAAATTGATTGGAATTGAAAGTAATTGTAAGCGAGGCCGTGTTCGACTTCGATTCGTTATGCTGATAAGCTCCAACAAGCCCTAAAGTCTCTTATAACAAAGCACTTCGAGTTAGCGAAGTGCGAAAGATTATGTGACATGGATGCCAGGCCAACTCGATCGATCGATTGGGGTACGCCTTCTTTTACTCAAACGGGCGGGGCTTTCTATTTGCTATTAATTTAATCAAAATGAAAGGAACCTTCTAAAGCTTGGTAGTAATAATAAATTTACTTTCTAAAAATAAGAAGGCAATGACGCTAGGACATGATGACATTGCTAATTAAATTTTATTCAAATTTTGGCAAATTTTTCTTTGCATGCTCGTGCAAAGATTTCCTAGATTTCTTCACTCATTCAAACATGTGTTCAACTTTCTTGTCTCTTTCCCACTTTTTTATTCTCTTGGAAATTTCTTTTCAAAATTATGTACTAATAAAATATCTAAATTTAAACTTCAAAACGTTGATACGTAAGCGTGAAAAATAGATTTTTTTTTTATTTAAATTCAAAATTTATGAACTCAAAAACATCAGTTTTGATAAGACAATTTTTTTTTAATATTAGTGATGTGAAATACATAATTTTATTATTAAACATAGAAACTCATCCATAATTACCTCATACTCTTGAGGTCGTTTTGATTAGTGAGATGGAATATTAGACAAGAACATTTCATAAGTTAATTAGGACTTAGAATATTTGAGGAGATTAGCTATCACTTTCTTTACGTGAGATCCCCTACTTCCATCATTTTAATATAAATAATAAAATAAAATAATTATATCTATAATTAAATACAAATAAAATAATCACATTTTATCTCGAGATTTTAATGTTTATTCGTTTTTTTTTAATTTATAGAAATTTGACTTATTGGTCAAAGCACATGTTCAAACTTTACCGAATTGATTTTGAAGGTTCCCACTTGACAGTAGTTATCAGTTAGATAGTTAGTTCACACTCTTACGAGTCGTTTGGTTTGAAGGATAACGCCAAATAATTTTGGAATTAAATTATAGTGGCACTTAAGTTGGTTTTTGGTTGGCAAGTTCGGAATAACTTATTCCGGGATTAATAAATAGTATAAATTAAAAAAATGAATAAAGATTAAAATCTCGAGATAAAATGTGATTATTTTATTTGTATTTAATTATAGATATAATTATTTTATTTTATTATTTATATTAAAATGATGGAAGTAGGGGATCTCACGTAAAGAATGTGATAGCTAATCTCCTCAAATATTCTAAGTCCTAATTAACTTATGAAATGTTATTGTCTAATATTCCATCTCACTAATCAAAACGACCTCAAGAGTATGAGGTAATTATGGATGAGTTTCTATGTTTAATAATAAAATTATGTATTTCACATTACTAATATTAAAAAAAAATTGTCTTATCAAAACTGATGTTTTTGAGTTCATAAATTTTGAATTTAAATAAAAAGAAAATCTATTTTCCACGCTTACGTATCAACGTTTTAAAGTTTAAATTTAGATATTTTATTAGTACATAATTTTGAAAAGAAATTTCCAAGGGAATAAGAAAGTGGGAAAGAGACAAGAAAGTTGAACACATGTTTGAATGAGTGAAGAAATCTAGGAAATCTATGCATGCAAAGAAAAATTTATCTAAGTACAGCCAAGCTTGGGGTAAGTTGCGCCAGTTAGAGTTGAATAGGAGGTTTGGAGGCTTGGGCAGCAAGCTTAATTCAAATACTCTGAGTGAGTTTTTCTCTAATAAATAGTATCGGGATAAGTTATCCGTCCTCTTGGATGGTATACTAATTTCGGGATAATTTATCCCGAAATAAAATAGGTAAATGATAAATATTTCTTTAAATATTTTTTATACCTCATTTTTCACATTCATATATATTTACATTAATTTTAATACCGTGTATAAGAACATTCACTCCTTATTTTTATGATAATTCTTCATATTTTTTCGATTAAAAAATTACACTATATAATATAATTTTTATTTATAAATTTATTTAACTAATTCTTATGTTTATTTATATTTTGATTTCTCATAAATTCTTTTTTACTTTAATAAACTTAAAATGAAAATTCTATTTTTAAATTAAATAAGAAGAAAGTTTTATTTTTAAATGCATAAATAAAAATATTTAAGGTAAAGAAGATGAATGTTTTATTTTAAGAATGAATATTGAATAACTAAAGCTTGCAAAGAAAAATATAAAAAAAACTAAATAAAATGAAGGGTATATTTGTAAACAAATAACCTATTCTTAAAATTTATGCAATGCATATTATTTTGAATACAAGAAATCAAACATTCAATAAGAAATAATCTCAGCATAACATATCCATCATAACTAATCTCAACATAACTTATCTCATCATAACTAATTTCATCATAACTTGTATTCAAACAAAACAACCCCTTAATTATATGTTCTTCAATTTGAAATTTTTGAAGACACCAAAGTTTTTTTTAAAAAAAAATAATCAAGAAACTATTTTGGACCTCATATTTGCGAAATATGCACAATTCGATCACAATATACTTCATGTATCGTACAACCTCAAAATTTTTGAATGTTGTGTTATATCAGATACATGTCATTGTATCTAATATGTAATAATGTTATTTATCGGATACATGTGTATCTAAAATGAATCAGTGCTAATTAAGATTATATGATTTTTGAATCTTATGTTATATCAGATACAAGGGCATGTATTCAATAATTAATTAAAGAACTTCAAAAATATGACACATGTTTTATAGTGTATCAGAATTAATTACATAACAAGAAAGCAATAATGTATCTGTCATACATATCATTTAATATATCTGAATTATCTCAAACACAATTTAATAAAATATGTTAGACAATGTATCTGACACGGTTGCACCAAACTATATATGATATGATAGGGAAAACTTTTGTATTTGAACTAACTTATATCATAATGTATCTTAAACAAGTTAGAAAATGTATCTAGATTAGTTAAGCAGTGTATCTATAATAGTTTCACAATATTCATCTGAACTACAATCTGCCTTATGTATCTAGATTTAGATCATTATAATTTTATAAACAATCTGATAGCCATTTCGTTTCGAATTTTCATTTTAGTTGAATTTTATTTCATTGTGTATTTGAGTTCTATACCTTGATTAATTTGAAATTGTGTTAACTTCAACGAGATAGTTTTACGTAGCACTAACATTGAGTAGAACTCCATCGATTTTATAACCACCATAAATATTATCAGAAATCCATATTCCAAATTATCTCAACAAAACAATAATATTGATCATTGTTGAACAAAACAAGCTTGAGAAGAATTAAGAAAAAAAGTGTAAAGTCTGTTGAATCTCCAAAGATAATGGAATTTTTTTCCTGTTTTGATTATTTTTAAAAGTTGTGATATGCCGGAATATTTCATAGTTGTTATAAACGTGATTTGCTCCTGAATTTATGGCTGCCAGTTACAATCCTTTATTAGATAAACTTAATAATATATATGTGACTAATATGTATCTCGAATACATGTATCTGAACGCAATAGATACATGTATCTAAAGTAAAAAAAAATATAATAAGATTAGTAATTATGCAAACTTAAGGAAAAAAAGATAATTAAGTACTAAACTAGTAAAATTTATGGTGTTTAGCCCAATCAAAAGCAAGTTTGACCAATATATTGGGCCGTGGGCTATCTGCTTCCACCAAATTTATTTGATCACTAAGTACCCCTATTTAAAACATATTCAACTTTTGAAAACTATTGAAAGTCTTGTGTTTGGACAAACTTTTGATAAATAAGATAAAAATAGCACCAACCAACCCATTTTTTTGGCTCTCTCCGAAAAATAGTCATTATCATGAAGTTTCAATTTCCACTAGTACACTCAATAAAAATATCAAGGGTCTATAGTAAACAATGGCTCTAACCACAAAGGTAGGTGAGATTTGCATATATCCTACACTCTCAAGACCCCACCTGGAGTTATATTGTTGAATATTTTGTTGTTTTTGACACTTAATGACATCCTGTGAAGTTTCAAATTTAAAGTTTCACCTATGGAATTTATAACTTTATAAGAATGACTATATTTTTCAATTACAAAGGTTAAGCCAACTTCAGACCATCAACCACCCTTCGACTTTAGATTCAGGGGCGACTAAACTTTAAAAACTTTATAAATATCGGTTATTCTGTAAATAGAGGTTTTAAAAACGACCACTTATGCATACCACACCCTCCAAATTTTGGTTCAAATTTTCACAAGCAAACAGCCCAACAGAAAGAAGAAAGATCTTAGTCATCAAGAAACCAAATGCAAACCAAAATGACCTAACAAATTTACATAATATTTAGAAGGGTAAAGTTTTAAACATTTGAGATGATACTAGCCCAAAAGTTCAAAAGCAGAAGAGACTTGTGTTTTTTTCACAACACATTAGATAACAAAATCCTTAATTGCTCTTCTTTTAACTTCAAAATCCTTCACTGATAATAAGAAGAAAAAAACTTCTAATTCTTACCTTAACATACATAAACTTAATTCCCATCTTCAGAAGATTTCAAGTAAAGATTCTCACCTCCATCACAACCATGACCAGTCGAGCTCCCGCCACGTCCTTGATCAGACATAGAACTTCCCATTTCAAGCTTGTTTCCACTGCCTAATCCTCTGCCAAAGTCGGGGAAGCCACCACCACCATCGCCACCACCAAGTGACATGCTAGCACTATGAGTGTTTTCACTTTGTAGCATGTGAAGTCCACCACTGGTTCCACCACCAGAGCTGCTCATTCCTAGTTGCTGGCTATGATAGGCTGCTTGTTGTTGTTGTTGTTGTTGTTGTCCATAGAGCATTGAGGAGGATCTTGCTGCATCCATAAGCGATTGTGTTGTTAGTTGATGGGCTTCTTGTTGTTGTTGCAGGTAATGTGCCCCTCCCTGCATCATCCCACCAGAAACTAACTGCAGAGCATCAAACATCAAATTTACAACTAAATTAGCTTATCAAACATGTTGTGCCTATTCAAGAATGAGAAGAAACAAGGTGTACTAATTAGCTTGTGTAGACTTCAGGTCACCTAAATGTTAACAACAACAATACATCCAGTTTAGTCTCACAAGGATGTACGCACACTAGTCCCTACCTTTGTAAGGTAGAGAGGATGTTTCTAAGAAATCCTAGGCTTAAAAGGGAAGTATCTAACGCAGGATTGTAGCAAAAAAGATGGCAAAGTAGCAAGATACAAAATAAATGCAACAACAGATAGTAATACATATTAAAGAATAAGAGGTCACCTAAATGTTAACTAGCGGTAATCGTCCATAAAAAGGTGTTATGAGTAACCAGGAAAACAAGACATGTTGCTTACTACAATAAGTTAAGATACATGGATATATAGTGGGAACTTCTTAACATTGTCAATGTATATAAGTTAAATCTATAGGGTTTAAGTGAGGTGTGAATGGAAAATAAGAATTAAAAAATGTGAGAGAATCAAGTGAAGGAAAAATAAAAAGTCAAAGTTGTCATTTCTCCCTCACTAGTAGAAGAAAGAAAAAAAATTGTCCTTATATTAGGAAACACTTCCTTTAGCTCTTAAAGGGTTAAGTAGAGGGTGTCCTTGTTGGGTTTAATTGATAGTTTGAATAGGAAATTGAGGGGAAAAGAAGTGGAGGGAAAAATGATCTGTTTTCTCTTGCTTTATTAAATAAGTTTTGGTCTCACATAGGTGGTGGAAAGGAAAAGTCTCCTACTTAAAAGTAGAAGCACTCCTTCATGTCGCTAAAGGGTCAAGAAAAGGGTCTCCCCTCGCGCCGTCGTCGTCGCTCACTCGCTCGGCTCGGCTTTGTAGTTCCAGGTAAAGAAAGGAAAGTGTTCAAACTTGTTAAGTCACTTTATGGACTTAAACAAGCACCTAAACAATGGCATGCGAAATTTGACCAAACAATGTTGACAAATGGATTTAAGATTAATGAGTGTGATAAATGTGTTTACATTAAAAATACTCCAAATCATGAAGTCATTGTTTGTTTATATGTTGATGACATGTTGATAATGAGTAAAGACATTGTCGATGTAAATGCTACAAAGCGTATGCTTGCTAGCAAATTTGACATGAAAGACTTAGGGGTTGCTGACTTGATCTTAGGAATTAGGATCCATAAAACTCCACAAGGTCTAGCATTATCACAGTCACATTATATTGAAACCATTCTTGATAAGTTCAAGTATTTAAATTTTAATGTTGCAAAAAGTCCAATTGAAGTAAGTTTTGCACTTTAAAAGAATGAAGATAAAAGTGACTCACAATTGGACTATGCACGAGTTTTGGGAAGTTTGATGTATATTATGAATTGTACACGATCAGATATAGCATGTGCTATTAACAAGTTGAGTCAATTCACGAATAATCCCAATCAAACTCATTTGATGGCAATGAAACGAGTCTTGGGGTATTTGAAACACACCCAAAACTATGCTTTGCGTTATAATAAATATCCAGCAGTAATTGAGGGATATAGTGATGCAAACTGGATCACCGGATCATCTGAAGTTAAATCCACAAGTAGATATATGGTGGAAGAGCAGTGTCTTGGAAATCATCAAAACAGACATGCATCGCCCGCTCTACAATGGAGTCTGAATGTATAGCTTTAGACAAGGCTGGTGAAGAAGCTGAATGGCTCCGAAATGTTTTGGAAGATATTCCATTTTGGCCCAAACCTTTGGCACCCATATGTATACATTGTGATAGTCAAGCGACAATAAGGAGGGCAGGAAGAGTACTCTCTAGTGGTGTTATCACTATTGACTACGTAAAGTCAAGAGATAACGTATCGGATCCACTAACAAAAGGCTTATCTAGAGAGGTTGTTGAAAGATCATCGAGGGGAATGGGGTTAAGGCCTAGGACAAGTCACCATGGCGGTAACTCTACCTAGTAGACTGGGGATTCTAAGAACTAGGTTCAAAGAGATCAAACAAAGTTATGATTGGCGGTTCAACATTGTCAAATAACTCAACTCATTCTCGTGATGATGACAATGTTCAAAAACAAAGGATAAAACCTTAAGGCTTTTTAATGAGTTAATAAAGCATTAAAGGTTTTTTAATGATTCTAAGTCTGGCGGAAAATGACTAGATAGTGTGTTTATAGGACTACACGTTTAGAAATCACCTATGTGAATGTGAAGTATAAGCCGCTTCAAGGGGAATGGCGGTAAAGGCCCATTCTCTATGCATTCACGAAATCAGGCGGTGTTCATGGCTGAAACAAACACATCTGTGAGAACCATAGATGGTTGATGATTAATTGTGTGACTTATGTTGTATAGTTATACAACAAAGTTCGACGGTTCAAAAATATCGCATCTACCGATTGATCGAGTATATCCTATATAATCTTCGCTTGTATATCACACATTTATCCGTGCATTTCTTTATCTTGTAGACATCCCCCATTCATGTGGGGAATTGTTGGGTTTAATTGATAGTTTGAATGGGAAATTGAGGAGAAAAGAAGTGGAAGGAAAAATAATATGTTCTCTCTTGCTTTATTAAATAAGTTTTGGTCCCACATAGGTGGTGGAAAGGTAAAGTCTCCTACTTAAAAGTAGAAGCACTTCTTCATGTTGCTAAAGGGTCAAGAAGAAGGTCTCCCCTCGCGCCGTCGTCGTCGTTCGCTCGCTCGGCTCGGCTTCGGTCAATTAATACGATTAATTGATAATTTTTTTAAACCAAATTTCCTTTAAATTTTAATTAATTAATATTATTTATTTATTTAATTAATTAAGTGAAAAAATCCTGACCCGTGACCCACGACCCGTTTCTTTCCCGGATTAATTTAAAAATATTTCCCTCCATTTTTCCAACGGATTTTTGAAAGGTTGCAACCTTGTCCGAAAAATTTCAAACACTTTCTCAACAGGTGCCTTTTCTTAAAAGGTGTAAAGCAGTCTATATATATCTGTTAATCCTCAGAATGTTCCATACGAAATTTCTGAAATAACATCTTCTTCTTCTTTCTGCACTTCCTAAAACTCGTATGATATACAACCTTCAAGTGGTTCGCAATCACCAAAATTTGTAGTACCTCTATTTTGGTGAGTAAATCGTTCTATCCTGGGAGAAAAAATCCAAAAACCTAAGGTACGTTGAAGGAAATAATTTCCTTAAGGACACACTGTGCATTCAGTGGGCTCAATTTTGTTCTTACATTAATTTTTCAGATTCTGTGTTTTATTACTTTCAGTAGTTGTTGTTACTGTTTTAATATTTACAATATAGTTTACTAACAGTCCTTTGGGCCGTCGTCATCGTCGTCGTTTGCTCGACTTCGACAAACGATGTGATTAATTCACGAAACGAAATTAATTTGAAATTCGTGAATTCGGAAAGGACATGTTTCTTCCGAACAGATATTTTTTTTCCAAAAGACACCATGTCTATTCTAAACATATGAAACTGTTTTGAACGGGTAAGTTCGCATCCATTGACACACAATAAATTCTGTGAACTCGGATACTGTTTTTCTTTTCATCTTTATTGTTTCTGATTTGCTAACTTTAATATAGAAGATAACAAAATCCTTAACGAAAAGATGTAGATAATTGAAATGCTAAGATATGTTTTTCTACCTGTGAATGCATACTAGGAGGCTGGGGCTGTGAATCAGCAATAGCTGCAAGGTACATAAGATTTCTCTGAAGTTTAGCTTGTGACCTGCCACAACAATAAGACTTAGCACAACTATTAACTTTAAAAATAGTTCTGTAATACATTCCTTCAGGTCCGTTATAGTTATCATGTTTGTCTTTTGGACGTTCCTTAAGAAAACATTAACTAAAAAGACAATTTTGCCTTGGGCTCCATTTGGACATGTGGACATGATATAATATAAAATCAGAGTGCTTTGAAGTTGAGCTTTTGTTTGGACAAGTATTTTGGATCGATTATTTTTAGTAACCATGAGTCCATGACAATTAAAATGGACCCTGCAGGCCACCATTTTATATACTATGTTTAAGTTTCAAGAATGTCATCATAATAAAATGTAATATAAAATCTTTTCCAGGCCACCATTCTATATTCTATGTTCAAGTTTCAAGAATGTCATCATAATGTCGAATAAATGAAAACATAAGATAAATTTAAAAATCAGGTGAAAATATTTTAAAGCAAGAATATTGATCCCCAGATTGAAGTGCATTTTGAATGTGTTGTATAAATTTAAAGAAAGATCAACTGAACTTACTCTGCACATTCACTTATTTTCCCAGAGTTTTGGCTTTCAACAATCTTCAGAATTAGTGATTTGTTCTCATCTAGGAACTGTAACAGAAAAAAACAAAATGCCAGCTATTAAGTAAAAAAAAAAAAAACACTAAGCTTCCGGTGTGCACAGAGTCGGAGAAGGAGCAGTTTCACACAAGAGTCTATTGTACATAAACTTACCGTGCATTTTTACAAAATGTTTGTTTAAGTGGCGAGCAAAAATACAGCTAAAACTTGGGCCTCATTAAATACCGTTTTCTGATAAGGTGTATAAGAGTAATGCTAAATAGGTGTCAATTTTCACCTACCTTAATTTTTTTAAAAAAATTATGAAATAAAAATATAATAAGAATTGATTAGGTATCAACAAACTTATTCAATTCAATAATAGTTAAAAATATGATTTATGAGGAGAGAACTGATAGAGAAAATAAATGAATCTTCGATTTCTTGAAAAATTAGATTTACTCACATAAGTACATGATTTAGCATGTCTCATACATAATAAAATGTACTGCAACAATAACGACCTTTTAGCAAAATAAATAATGTAAAATAAAATATTGTAGCTAAATAAACATTTTTGCTTAAAGTTCTAAAAAATTATGACAATAATTGAATGACATATTTAAAAAAATTGTAGTTGATCATAAGCTAGCTTTTGTTTCGCAAGGAATATTATTTTATAAATAACAATTTTAGTCAGAATAAATAATTTCAAACAAAATGTTGTAGTAAATAAATATTTTTGCATCAATTTATAAAAATACTGTGACAAAAATAAAACAATATGCCTTAAATTTTTATTTTTTTATGATAAAATTTTGGAATAGTACATGCTTACTATTTTTCATAGTCAAAATTTTGGCATACAATATTTTTTTTTTTATGATAAAGAAGTTGTGACTATAGTTTGCTTCATAGCTATAATTATTTGCCATCGAGAATTGTTATTTGATTAAAGGTTTTCATTATTCAGGTCAATTCAATTTTACACTATCTTACTTATAAGCTTTGAATATAATTAAATAAATAAATTATTATATCTAAGTCTTATTAATTATTAAAGATAGATACAAAATCTGTTTAGTCACAATTTATTTTCATATTTAGCGACAACGTATTTTGTAGCAATATATATTGTGTGCTATAATAAAATCTATTTATAGAATAATTATTTGAAGTAATTAATATAAAACTAAGCAACTAATTAACTTAAAAGGAGAGAAATAAAAAATTATAAAAAATCAAAATATGTTGCAAAAAATATGATTAAAAAAAATGATGAGCATAAAAAAAAATGAATTGATAATATTGGTCCCATACTGATACGGGCCATTCCCCCTAGTCAATACTCAATTATCGTAACAATTTGATGATAAATTTACTTAGAAACTCAGAACACTCAAGTATCCAAAAGAAGTTATGTTACTAAATATTAATGCTAATACAATAATCACCTCAGAAATCTCTAATCAATTCATTATTTCCGATTTTTATCATTACAAATAACTTTTGAATTTTCTTTATCATTTAATTGGCAATTGGTAAGTGTGTTGAAGAAGATTTTAAAAGTTGTGATATTTGATGAATTAAAAAGTCAAATAAAAATCGAACTCTTACATGAAAAAATTAGTATACTTATCTACGTGATGCGTAAATAATATTTTTAATTATTTTAGATTGCGATATTTTATTCAAACTTGTTAAATCATATTATCTTACAAAAGTCTAACTATCTTGATATTCTTCAATAAAATGTAGTCCTTTCCCTCCCACTCTTCCCTCATTTCTCGCCTCTCCATCCACATTAACCAATTCTATATGAAAAGAGACAACAAATCATATAATTATTAAATAATTTTTATGTTGCATATATTTTATTATATTATTTACTATTTAAAATTCATTTATTAGCGTATCACTTAACTTAATATATTTTTATCAAATTCTCTTCTTATTATTTACTCCGTCCATCTTTCCTTGTCCAGTATATTAAAAATAGTTATTCAATTTTACTTGTTCAATTTGAAAATTTATGAGATAATTTACTATTTTGTGTCTATTTTATCCTTGGTATTAAATACTAAATTCTTTTTTTAGTATTAGATGACTTACGATATATAGAGATGATTTAATATGCTCAAAAAAAATATCACAATTCAAAATAACTAAAAATAATATTTTAATATTATTCACGCGTGAGTACATATATTAATTTTTTCATATAATGGAGCCTTTTTAGACTAGAGTAACCAAGAAAGATTTCACTTTTTTGCAACACTCATGCAAGAGAAAAGTATCTAAGTTTTCATCAACTTTTTTGGTCAAAACAAAAAGAAGATTGGGAGAAGTTCATCTTTTGGGCAGCAGCCAAAAAGTTGAAAAAATATAGAGTTAAAAGCATATATCTGAAGTCATAAAAAGCAGCAAAAGGAACACAATAAACTGTCAATACATTATTTGCTAGTACTAGTTTCTATTCACTCTGCAGAAAGCAAGCAACTCAACTGGTATGGCAATGGAGCGGGGCAGGGCGGGTGCAAAATGGATTGAGCTAAATCTGTAAATTTTTTAAATCGCCCCACATAACAATTTTGTTTCATTTTCAACCTGCCCGCTCCGTCCCATTTATAGACCCGCCCTGTTTAATCCCACCCTACATAAATTTTTATGTTTTTTTAATTGGATTTAATATGAAAAATAAAATTCAGAATTATGTTTTTTATTTTCGCCAATAAGCATGTTATTGACACATGAGGTAATGGTGTAATTAGTTAGTAGTTAGTAGAGTAGTTAACTGATTAGCACTGCTATGATGTATTGTGTAAATATGTAGTTAGTTGTTAATGTGGGCTCTACACTGATTAGTTTGTTAGTAGTGAGTTAAGTACACACATGTATATGTGATACACAGTGTAAAGAAAAGAAGTGAAAAAGAGGCATCACTTTACTCTTCTCTCTATTTCAAACAAATCCCTAATTTCTCTCTCAACTATCAATTAGTCTTCCTCTCTAAGCCATCTATGTTGCTCATCTTCCATTTCGATACATGTCAACAACTAATTAATTGTTTTTAATTAATATTTCAACAATTGTTTCTTAATCAATATTTAACTCTAATTAACATTTGTCTAGGTTAAATTAAAAAAATAAAAAAATAATCAAAGTTTAATATAAAAAGTTTATATCTTTAATTTTTACTAATTACAAAAATTTAATTTTTTTCGAGTTCCTATTTGATACCTTAAACCCACATAAACTCGCCTCTCATTAATTTTGATAATAATTACTTCACACTACCTCGTATAACTCTAAACCGGCCCCGTATAACTCTAAAGCCACCCCGACCCGTCCCATCCAGTCCCGCCCTGCCCAAATCTTAACCCGCCCCATACTCGTCCCGCCCATTGCCATCCCTAAACTCAACTAGCAGCCAGTTTAGGAAGACATGAATTTACTAGAAAGAGAGCATATCTTATATGAATAAGAAAAACAACATAAGTTTCAAGAACCTAAAAACAAGATCTTTCTGTGTTCCCTGTATATGACCACAATAAACCTTGACCAAGAACAACTTTTTTCTTTCATTGTGTTCCATGTATATGACCACAATAGACCTTGACCAAGAACAACTTTTTTCTTTCATTGTGTTCCATGTATATGACCACAATAGACCTTGAGCAAATATACATGCTTTTTTAAGCAGGACTTTTATCAACCAAGAATGCAACTTTTTTCTTTCTTTTTGTGTTCCCTGTATATGACAACAAACAATAAACCTTGAACAAAACTACCCTTTTAGCAGGACTTTTATCAACCAAGAATGCAAACTCTTTTCTTACTTTTTGTGTTCTCTGTATATGACAACAAACAATTAACCTTGAACAGAACTACCTTTTTTTTACTTTTATCAACCAAGAATGTAACTTTTTTCTAACTTTTTGAGTTCCCTGTATATGACAACAAACAATAAACATTGAGCAAAAATACCCTTTTTTTAAGCAGGACTTTATCAACCAAGAATGCAACTTTTTTCTTTCTTTGTGTTTCCATGTATGTGACCACAATAAACCTTGAACAAAAATAGCCTTTTAGCAGGACTTTTATCAACCAAGAATGCAACTTTTCTCTTTCTTTATGTATTCCCTATATATAATAAGCCTTGAACAAAAATACCCTTTTTTAACAGGACTTTTATCTACCAAGAATGCAACTTTTTTTTCTTTCTTTTTGTGTTCCCTTGTATATGACCACAATCAATAAAACTTGAGCCAAAATACCCTTTTTTAGCATGACTTTATCAACCAAGAAGGCAACTTTTTTTCAACTAAGACCCAAGAAGAAGCAACTAAAGCATAACAACCATCATGAAACTACAGTATAACAATGCATACATAGCCATAGCCAGCCAGGCAGATGATAAATAGTAGATTTCACAGAGACAACAGAGAGATAAGCAGAGAAAAACCTGTTGAATATGATCAGTAGTGGGATAATAGGCTGCCATAATGGGCTGCATCTGCATCAGGTGCTGCTGTTGCATATTGTTAATTGTTAGATCCCCCTCAACTCTTTATATACCCCCTCAACACACACAACTCAAAATTGTCTTGTTCCTTGGATAAATCAAGAAATGTAGTTACATAAAAATGACCCCTTTTTAGATTTCTTGATCCACAATTACACTTAAAGAGTTTGAATAGTGACACACAATACTAGTGGTAAAAAAATTGATGGGGACAAGAGACAGTAGTAGTAGCAGCTAGCTAGGTAGGTAGGAGGAAAAAAAAGCTGGCTTTGTACTCACTGTAGTGAGAGAGAAAAGAATCTAAATTCTGGGCAAAGCAAAACCGTCTAAAAGGATTTTACCTGCTTTGGGCTTTGAACCTTTTCTCTTTTTTTTTAACCTTATCATCACCCCCATTAATATTATTGGACAGAGATATAGTAGTAGTATCCTCAAACAGTAAAAATTCAAAAAACTTGCTATCAACACTTTCCTAAAACACAAACGGTTGTTGGGCATTATTTCATAATGTAATATATTATATTGTACTTTTTAATAAATATAATAGTTTAATAAATTATATTATTTTCTATCGTTATATAATGTTACACATTATTATTTTAAATGATAAATTTATAAAAAAAGTAGAATACGAGGTAGAGTTATTATGAAAAATAGGCTAAATAATGAAATAAAATTATCAAACAAGAAAGATGCATATTGTGGAAATGTAGATGTGTAGGCATATAAAAAGCGATAAGGTTAGAAATGAGGGTGTTCGTAATAAAGTGGGAGTGACCTCTGTGATGAATAAGATGAGGAAAGCGAGACTTAGATGGTTTGAAGATGTGAAGAGGAGATGCACAGATGCACCAGTGAAGAGGTAGTAATAAGATTTCTCTACTTCCACGAAATAGTAATAAGATTTGCATATATTCTACTATTTTCAAACCTCACTTATGAGATTTCACTAAATATGTTAGCGAAAATTACGCGGTATGGAAAACATTTCTACTATATTACGCAGTATGGGTACAGTTTAAAATAATTACAGCTCGTAGCAAACATATTTACTCGGTATGGCAAATCTCGCTGCTAGATATACAATATATATGTATATCAGTTACAATTATATAATTTTTCTGACAAATATACATATACAATTCGACATATATACATATACAATTCACCTCTCTACTCCCTCTCTCGATCTCGCTCGCCTCTCTCTTTCCTCTCTAGATCTCGCTCACCTCTCTCCTATTCTCTCTGAATCTCGCTTTTCAGATATATAAATACATATGTATACAAGTTATATATATATATATATATATATATATATATATATATATATATATATATATATATATAATTTTTTGACAAATATACATATATAATTCGACAGATATACATATACAATTCGCCTCTCGCTTGCCTCTCTCTTCCATCTATCGATCTCTCTCGCCGCTCTCCTCTTCTCTCTCAATCTCGCTTGCCAGATATACAAATACATATGTATACCAGTGTTTGTATATTTCAGTATACAAATACTTTGTGGGTAAAATGATTGTATAATTCACTACAACTTTTGTATAATTCGCTACAACATTTGTATAATAACAAAATTTATGTTTGCCAGTATAAGCAATTAGGGAAACTATACCCATATGAAGTAATTATGCTTAAAAAATTTACCATATTTGAAATTTTTCCAATATGTTATTGTTCTTGCTATTGTAAAGCATACTAAGTGATTCATTAACACAGTGTAATATTATTCATTTTCAACCAATGAAATAATATTCTAAAACAATAAATTTTGAATAAAATATTACATAGAAGAGAGTCAAAATTCAAAACTCAACACACGAGACTATAAGTTTTAAAATTTTTTATTTTAAAAACTCTGTCTAAAATGAAACAACAACACTTAAATTAAAAATAAGAAAATATCATCTGATAAAATTTGATGATACACATATTTTATTGACCGCTAAATTATACACTTAAATAAACGATTCAAGAGACAGGCAAACGTAATCTTGATTTAAATTTAACAAAGTAGATAGGATTCTGTAGTTTAAGAAGATATAATAATAATAATTATGAGCCCGTTTGGATGAGCTTAAAAAAAGTAACTTTTATGTATAAAGTGCTTTTAGAACTTTGAAGTGCTGAAAGTTAATTTTATAAATAAGCAGTTGAGTGTTTGGATAAAAGTGCTTATGATGTGAATTTTAGGGTTCAAAGAATAAAAAAAGGTAGTTTGAGAATTTAGTTAAAATATAAAGGATATAAAAGTAATTTCCATGGTCAAAGAAAATGACTTTAAGCACTTTGGAAAAAAAAGTTAGGAATCCTAACTTTTCATTTCTGACTGACTTTAAGAACTTTATGGCTTAAAGTCAGCATTAGGCAAACACGTCCAAAAGCTAAAAAGAGGCTTTAAGTTGGTCAAAACCAACTTAAAGCCAATCCAAACGGGCTCTATATATAGACATGTTAGGATATAAAGAGGACTAAACAATTGAGGTGGTACCAGAAATTCACGCACGACATATAGATTCCTAAGGAATCGTTTAGCGTGAGGTATAAAATAATAATAATTTTAAAATAAAATATAAAATTATTTTATTTTATATTTAGTTGGAGGTAAGTACTATTTTATTATTTTAATTTTTTTGACTTATTTTATTTTGATATAAATTTAAGAAAGTAAAAATAAAAAATTAAATTTTTATAAACTTAGATCAAAGATATATAGTATGTAACAAAATATCTTTTAATCTTGTGGTTTTAATTTTTAAATATATTATGTAAAAAATTAAAATTAAAGAATTATCCAAAAAAAAGAGAAGTAAAAACAGATTAAAAGAAATAAGTAAGACAAACAAATTAAAATATATGGGGATCCCAAATATAAATTTATACTTGTATGTGAAATTGAAAGACTATATAAATTGACAAATGTGTATGGGAAAATACTAATCAAACCTTCGTATAATAATTTCGTTTGTTTGGACTTTACTAGCATTTTTAAAGCACTTGATTGTCTTTGACAACTTAAAATTTCTCTTTAGCGATTTATAGTTACTAAAATGTTTAAGACTTATTTTTATCATAATTTAAAAAAAAAAATAAAAAAAAATCGCTTTATATTTGATCAAACAAAGCCACATGAATTAAGACGAAGAAGTATACAATATTTAGCACCTATCAGATTGGCTTATAATTTATGTCTTGTTTTGTATGTTAACTTAAAAATAAATTCGTAGTTTTTTTTAAATTATTTTTTAATTATTTTAATTTAAAAATAATTAAAATAAATCAATTCAAATAGCGGGAGTTGGACCTTTGGAGGTCAAACAGTCAGCTAAGCCATTGCTGCTGCAGAAGCTTTGTTGTGTAAGTAGGTTGGTAGGGGTATATTGTACTCTATATTTGTTTTAGTATAGTAATATATTACGATGTAATTTGACGTGAAACATTGTAATAATTGAAAAATGAAATAGGTAATTTTTTATGTAATTATAATATTTTTTATTTAATTATTTATTTTATTATCTCATTTATATTTTTAACATGAATAATGATAATAACATACTCAGTAAAATCTTACTAGGTGGGGTCTGGAGAAAATAAAGTGTACGAATATCTTATCACTACCTCATAAAGATAGAGAGATTGTTTTTAAAAGACGTTCGATTCAAGTGCATCAAACTCAAATAATAAAAAAAGAAAATCATGAAGAAAACATAATAATAAATAAACTACAGTACGACTAATAAACTATTATTCAATATAGGGGTGGGCATGGTACGGTATTTAAAAATTCGGTTCGGTAAATTTGGTTTACGATTTTTAAAAATACTATATCATTACCATATCAAATTAATTCGATATAGTTTGGTATTTGAAAGTTCGATTTCGATATTCTACGGTACGGTAAATCGATTACTATAGTTTGGTCAATTTCAAGTCTTCAACTTACATATATTCGTATAAAAAACAATTATGATTTTGGTTTTTCAAGAAAAGTCATAATTATATCATAGAAATACCTTATACATGTAAAAAATATTCAAAATAAATTACAAACAATTCTCTTTGTTAAACAATCACCCAAAAAGAACATTTAAATAAAATAAAGTAATCAAAATTTCAACATCTAAATAATTAGTTACTATTTTATATATTTGCTAGTATTATATAGTTACATATATATGAATTTTATGTAACTATATACTACGGTATGATATTCGATATTTCGATATTTTTTTATAAATATCAAATACCATACTGAATACTAAACTTGTTAAAAATGCATACCAAGTACCATACTAAATACCATAAAACTCAAACCACAATATTAAAAATTTCTATTTCAGTATGATATTCGGTATCTACCATATCATGCCCACCCCTAATTCAATATACTAAGATTTCTCAAACGGTCAAACATTTTCTATTATGCAAAATTTATTTTTATCTACTTACAAAATAAATCAAATTTACTTTTTGATGTTGTTTTTCAAATTTCAAACACCGTAACAATTTAATGCTTTGTTAGTATTATTATATCAACTTATTTAATTCAGTACAACACTATTTTTGTATTATTGTATAAGCTTCTCAAATTCTTATATCACATTTTATTATTTTAATTTTATATTACATTATTTCATTTAAAATTTGCATTCCTTACATACACGTTTAACAAAGGAAAAATTACTTAATTGAATGTGTTTTTAAAAATATTTATCATTTTTAAACATACTTTTATTTTATTACCATTTTTAACAATTACTAACAATATTTTAATCAAATAAGACATTATATACACTTTTTTATTTGGGGAAAAGGAAAAGGGCGTCATTATCTCTCTCTTTCTCTTACAACTTTTTTTCCCCACTTTTTTGGCTCTCTCTATTTCTCTTCTCTTAGTGCTTCTTCATTCTTCCCTTATTCCTTTATTTTTTTGTTTGTTTCAGACGGAACTCGTAGGTTTTAGGTGCACAATTGTAATGGAAGGTCAGAAATCTCCTAGAAAAAGCCCACGAATTCGAATTGTTGATTCAACCGGCGGTGGTGAAGTGAATGTCGGTCCTACTTTTAGTTTGAGAATTTCTGCAAACCAATCTCCAGAAGAAGATGGTGGTGAGGTTAATCAAAATATTCAAGCAATGCATGTGAAGTAAAAGAGCGGTAAAAGTAAGAAAAAAATCATTGAGTTGAGTTTTGAATCTAAATTGAAAAGAAAACGAGTTGATGTTGCATCGACATCTAAGAAAATTATTGACAGTGATGATGATTTTGAGGATTTACCTCCTCAATTTCAGTCAAAGAAAGTGAGACATACAGTTGCTCAGGAGAAGAATCCAAAAACTCAAAATCGATTGTGGAAAATATATTTCTGTCGGAGAGTCTATATTCGGTATGTCATTCTACCAACACATTTTTTAACTGACAATATTTTCAATCTGTTAATGTGTATTTTCTTAGTTTGTTGTTATTTTGAACTTCTGTGCTAGATGTTGAAGAAAAAAATTATGTATTTGATACTTTTATTATAGTCTAAATTTATTTGCTCAAGTTTATTATATCAGTGATTGTTGGTTTTTTTTCCAGGAATTTGATATTGGCATTTTATTCTGTTAAACAGGGTTCGAGTTTTGATTACTCTGTTCCTGAAAGTTTTGATACTCTGATAGGTAATTATGTACAAGTATTTGTGAGTACTGTTGTTACTGTTTATCTTGACAAAACAATGAATATCAACACCTACAATGAATTTTTTTCTGGTTTAACAAATCCAAAGAATGAAGCGAAAATGAGAGAAATGTTGGTGGCAATTAGGGCTGAACACGAAAAATCAAAAAATCGAACCAAATCGATAACCAAACCAAACCGGAAAAAAAACCGACATTTATTTGGTTTGATTTGGTTTGGTTTTTAAATTTAAAAACCGACTATATTTGGTTTGGTTTTGGTTTCAAGTCTAAAAAAAACCAAAAAAACCGAACCAAACCGACTTTATATATACATATTTTAAAAATTAAATTTGTATATATATGTGTGTGTTTAAATTTTTTTATGAAAAAAATACAATTTATATTGAGTTTTTATATTTTTGATCTTGGGCCATTCTTTTGAATTATACTAAATAAAGTAAAAATAAATAAAATATAGACTTCATACGCAGAAAAGCTACTCACAATTACAAATAGTAAAACTTTAGGTGAGTCATTCTCTATTATTAAACATGTATGCGTCAATCTTGGCTAGTAGCTACTAGCTACAATGAAATTTATAATAAGAAAATACTTTTGAAATTTATTTTCTGTTTATTCAAATAGTGACTACAAGGTATTTTAAAAACCGACAAAAACCGAAAAAACCGATAAAAACCGACAAAAACCGATAAAAACCGAATAGTAAAAACCGATATAGTTTGGTTTGGTTTGATTTGACAATTTGAAAAATCGACTCAATTGGTTTGGTTATTTTTTAAATAAAAACCGATCCAAACCGAACCGTGAGCACCCCTAGTGGCAATATGTAATGGTGCAACAGAAACATTTGTCAAAACTTCGTATCATATTTTGACAAGTAGAGAGATGGATGATAAAGTCTTTACTACTGGTTTAACTGTGCCAAGTAGTAAGAGGTATATTCTCATTTTTGGAATTCTCATTCTCTCCATTCCTTGTTTCTCAGAGAAAGGTAATTATGACAATTCTCTTAGCTTCTATGTTCTTGTATTAAAGGTATATTGAAATAACCGAATTAATTATTACATTTGTAGTTGAAATTTGTTTTTTTTTTAAATAAATAAATATAAATGAATTAAACTTTGAACTAAAATATATTACACATATATTAAAGTTGAATTAGAAGAGAATTAGAGACGAATGAAACTTGTAGTTAATTGAAAAAGGTCTTTAGTGATCTGTATACCACAAAAATGAATTAAAATTGAACTAAAATGTATTACACACACATTAAGGTTGAATTAGAAGAGAATTAGAGACGAATGAAATATGTAGCTAATGAAAAAAGTCTTCAATGATCTGTACACCACAAAAATGAGTTAAACTTTAAACTACAATGTTTATTACACACATATTAAGTTGAGTATTGAATTGTAGTTTCTCTTGAAATATATGATCACTTGCTTAGCTTGAACTCTTTTCATGTCTTCTTTGGTCTCCTATAATTATCTATAGTGATAGATTAATTTTATTTATATGCAGGATCGTAAATTCTGGAGATATCCAGATGTTTTGTATTCTTCAAATAGGTGGTCTTCATATACTTCACGACGTAATTGAGAAAATAAAACTTTCTTTTCTGAAAAACAACTTGAGTTGTTTAGGAATACTTGTTTTGGTTACTTTCTTGACCTTCCGAAAGTGACCACACAACTCCAACTTATTCATTGCCTTATGAACAAGGAGTTAAAACACACACCAGATGATGTGTTTGCTGTTGAATTAAATTCCCTTCAGTGAGGGACTCAGTTAAGCTGTCATTTCATCGTGTATCATGCCCGACCCTTCATGGGATGTGGTAAATAATCATCTCATCATATATCATTCCCGGCCCTTCATGGGATGCGGTGAATCAGCATTTTATCGTTTATCATGCCCGGTCCTTCATAGGATGCGGTGAATAAGTATTTCATCATTTATCATGCTTGGCCCTTCATGGGATGTGGTGAATAAGCATTTCATCGTTTATCATGCCCGGCCCTTTATGGGACGCAATGAATAAGGTATTTACAACATGCACGAGTAGATTAGTGAGGAACCAAATGCAATTTAACTCATCATCTGAGACTCAATGAAACAGCCAAGTGAACCGGCACTTGAAGACCAGAGTAGTACTCGTTTCAAGTACCCTGCAAAATATCGTTAGGGGTCATATCTACTAGAGTCTTAGGGATATTAGACGTATATCCAGACAAGGCTAAACAACTCGTAGAATAAGAGACGTTCGTCATCGCAGAGACCTTAGGAGTAGGAGTTTATACATTCAATTAACACTCAACATACAGGAGACTCGAGAACTTTACGTTCAGACGTGACTAAGAGTCATGGATTGTGTCTTCGCATATAGAAGGCTCGAGGGTGATAGCTCAGCTATCTTAAGAGCCTTAGCATTTAGAAGGGAACACAAGTCACGGCTGTTTTTCGAGCTTAGGAAATTTGGATTAATTACAGGCTTAAATTGTGTTAATGATGGTTACTCTGTTAATGTTCAAGATTCTCTTTGTCGGTTGTTGAGCAATTATTTCTCTAAACAAATCATTATTCAAAAGAATCATCTACGCGAGTTGTTTTTAGCAAAAAAATTATAGATGATGATTTCGTTGTTTTACTAGCTGTTTTGTTCTTTATTAATTATTTTTTGTTCTCGTATGAGAACAATGGATATCATATTAGTAATAGAGATTTCTACCTTATGGAAAGTGGACAATTTAATTCTTACCCGTGGGGTTTAGATGTCTACAAGAAGTTGCTTGATAATGTGAGGCACAAACTTAATTCAACCAATTAGTACTATAGATTAGGTGGATTGCCTCTTGCCCTTCATATTTGGATTTTTGAGTGTTGCTCTAGAGTCGATGAAGATTTAGCTATTCAAATTTCTGATTCTATTCCAAGAATTTTGAGGTGGAAAATACTTGCTAAAGTGCTTGGCAAAAGCATATTTAAAATGGAATCTTCATGCCTACGAAACACAAGGTATCTATACAAAGTTAATATAATTTATGACACAAACACACACACACACATATATATATATATATTAGTTCAACTCAAGTTAATACATCTATTTGTTTGTGTATTTTAATTTCAGTTTGAGAATATAGTGGAAAGTGAAGATGAGGTATCTAAATTCAGGCTTCCTGAACCTCGTGATTACCATTCTGAAATCTTGAAATTGGAGCCGAAAGGATTTGTTATACTTCGTATTTTTGCACATTGGACTATTCGTGAGCTAATGGACATAAATTTAAGGACTTTTAAATTTTAAAATAGCACGATTCGTTGTAAATGATAAGTTATATAAATAATACATGTGAAGTTAAAGACTACTCAAGAAGGATCCTTGAGCCAAATCAAAGTGGAAGTCATCAAAAATATATTTTTTTAATTCACATTTTCGGGTGAGCTGACTTCGGGAGGCCATAACCCCTTTATTATTTAAGAATTTGGAAAACCTCTCAAAATTAAAGTTGTAGACAATTTAAATAGATTTCCAACCATAGGTCGTGGACCTATATATGACATCAGGATAAAAAGATATGGATGTTTTAAGGAAGAAGGGTCGTGCTGAACAGTGGATTCGGGCCAACCCGATTCCAACTCGGGTCAGGCCCAATACCTACACTTTTTAAGGAGAATTTTAAGCTTTCTTCCTCATTCATAAACTAAGAAACATCCAGCACATTTTAGAGAGAGAGTGAGAGAACTCTTAGGCTAAGAAAAGTCAATTCAACCAAAATTCGAGTTCCGAAATCCAAAGCTCGTGAAGAGAAAAATGTTGTACGTCGTGTTGCCTTCCATTTGAGCTAAAAATTAGTCAAGAAGAATTGTCAATGTGGTTTCTTCATATTTAAGGTATTATTAACGTCCCTTTTTCATTGTTAAAAGTTAATTTAGAGTTTTGACGGATTAGAAAGGAGAAAATGACATTATAAACTCGTTTGTTGTTTTGTGGAGATTTATGGATTAAGGAGTTGTTTTAGGTGGATTAAATAGATGGAATTAACTGAGTTATTATGTATAAAAATTGTTGATATTATTTTGATATTGTTGATGAGTTGTTGTTCTTGAATTCAGAGGAACAAAGTGTATGAAGATGTTGTATATATTTTGGAGCTGTTTGGTATGATAATTGTGGCTGTTTTGCAATGCTATTTTGGAAACTGTTTTGTGGTTGTTATGAACTGTTTTGTGGGGTGGAATATTGGGGATTGGTTGTAGTTGTTGTTGTTATACTATGGATATACGGAAGTAAAGAGGTGAATATAAGCATAGACATCTGAATGTATATTGGGCTGTTTTGGAAGTAACTTAAGGATGAATTTAATTCTATATTGATATGGAATTGTTGGTATTGTTGTTGCTGACATTTTAATTGGTGTTTGGCTAAATTAGAATTTCGAGGATTATTACGTTTGCAGGGGAAATGTTGCCCGAATTTTGCTAAGTTTTACTTGTATTTGGATTAGTTAGTAAGTGATGTGGATATCTAAATGTGGCCTATGTCCTCTTAATTTTAGATCCACGAGCTCGAGAAGTAGACGTTGGACATTTAGATAGAGCTCAAGGTATGTAAAGTTATCTCTTTGTTCTTTTGGTATGTCTTAGATTTGAGTAACGAACGATATGAGTTTGGGGTAATTTTATTCAATAATTTCGAGTGTAATTCACGATTCTTATTTATTTCTTGATGTTAGAGCTCCTAGCGTGATTGAGCTATTACCCCTCGAATCATCTATATATTGGATAGTTGCTGGTGTATAAAAGTCCTTATTTTTACAGGCTTTGTCATAATTGGCGTCCTTAAGTTACAATAGTTGTTCGCATTATCTTGTTGCATTACCCACACGCAGGTCCGCGACGTAGACTTGTAGCGGACCACACTACCTCACACTTGAATTTCTGATTTCGCTTAGTTTATTCTTCATAGTCATATCCGCGAGGCAGATCTGTCGCAGACTACACTGCCTTGGCCAATAAATTCTATACTTTTGGCATTCGAGTGTTAGATATTCTACTTATTCTATTGAATCTCAAATGATAATCTAATCCTATATGGTTGCTCATGATAATCCACTCGTGCATACTGTTATTGTATTATTCATCGAGTCTCGGGACAGGTATGTTGTCATGCACAGTTTTACTATATTATTCACCGAGTTTCTTACTAAAAGGTCGAATACAGTATATGATGATGCGATGTTATGATGATATGATTAGTGGTGACTCTCCAAGAGACAAATGATAGGGACGTATTTATTTGAAAAGGTTATGAACTATTGGAGTTCTTTTGTAAGTTATCATATTGTTAGTAGTTCAATTTACAACAACTGATAGGTATGTATATGGGTGTTCAGGTCGGGCCCCAGTCACAACCTATGGAATTGGGTCGTGATAGAATTAAAGCATAGTCTAGATATGTTGACCAGGGAGGTTATAGAGTTGAGAAAAGAACTTGTAAAGGTATAAGCTAACTTGGCTTTAGGCTTTATCTTTTTCAAAACTATTATTCTAATATTTGTGTTATATTTGAATATATACTAGGCGAATGAAAATTACAAAGCTCTTGAAAGAAGATAGACTTACAATCTATTTAAATGAAAGAATTTGTGATGAATTCCAATAAACAATTATTGAAGGATATTTTTTTGTTGTTTGCTAAGAGAGACGTCAACAGTTTTTTTACTCGAAAAGTCAGGGAATCATCTAACAAAGCGGCTGGCGAGACATTTTTGGGTGGATTAAACTTCAATGGAAGTTCTTTTATGTTTTTAATACATCTATAATATCTTGTTTTGCTTGCTGGTAGGGAGTTAACTAGTAGTTTATTTACTGTTATCTAAATTATAGTTTAAGATTGATTTTTTATTTACATGTTTTTCTTGTAATATATTTTAATTACACACACAATATTTTTTTCTTGTGTTGATGCATCAATACATGTATCAAGAGGGTATGACGCTCAAGTTGTGGAATCAAATCAACATGAAAAATCTCAAGTGTTTAAAGCTTCAGTTAAATTTGTTGCTGTTGGAAATTCTGAAAGAAAAATTGGTAATGAAGGGTTTAATACAAATGTAATACATATTCATATACTTTCATTCAACTTTTTTTTAAAGTGTTCATGTTATGTACAGATGAAGATGTTGCAGGAATTTCTATTGAATAAGTTTTATCTGAGGTTGCTGCTGATATAAATGATATTAGTTTTATCTTGAAAGTTCAAATAAACTTCTTTTGCATATGATCTCTAATTACTCTACTTGCTCCTCCCTTACTACATTACTAAAATATTTATTTTGTATATAGGTGAAGAGGCTATTGATCTTAATACAGTTGAAGAGCAACCTAATAGTAGTGCAACTAATAAAGGTGAACTAGACAGTGGTGCATCTACTGATGTCGATGCGGCAAAGAATTGTCAAAAAACTCCTCAAACGCTTGATGACTTCATGTTGTGTGCTGATAATCTTTTCCAGATCCATAAGGCATAAGTATCATATCTAAAAAAGAAAGTCATTGTTGAGGAAAACAAAAGGAAAAAAAGGCATTGTAGAGGAAAATAAAAAGAAAAACAAAACCACTATTGATGAAAATAAAAAGAAAACGACACTGAAGAAGTGTGAAAGAAATTTTTTTTAGCAAAGTCAATTAAATCTCCTTATATACAACATTTAAATCTGGGGGGACTTTATGTGTAACACGTCAAATATTTAAGATAAAACATTTTTTTTCACTTGTAATCTGAGTAGATGATGAATCTGATTTGATAGATTCATTCACTTCGTAACTTTATACGGGTACAAAAAAGAGGTAATTTATTTATGTTTGTTATTTTATATGTCAATTTTTTTTATTTTAAATGAATTAAATGACTGAAAATTTTATTTTTTTTATGTTTTAAAGGGGAAAGAAACCTTACCCAAATGTTGTTGATGTCCTCAAGACAGCATTTGAATTAGATGTTTTCAATGTACAAGCAAAAGGATGGTTTTTTAAATTGACACATTCTAGACAAGCATGGAGTGATGAGGTTAGTTATGTAAACTCCAGTTGAACACCCTTATTTTTCTGAATCAACTTTTTCTCCCATTTCTCTTTCACGATTCATATCCATGGCGATTATAGGCTTTTAGTAAGTATGAAATAAAATAGAGCTTTCCTCCAAAACCTGCCAAAGAAATAGAGAGTTAAAAGTCATAAAAGTAGGTGAGCTTTAATAAGCTCACTGAATTGACACTTGCTACAGATTTGAAGTATAATCTGATACTTGACGTCATTTTTTAATCTTTTGCAGCATCTTGAAATTATTTTTTATTATATTAGAAAGAAAGAAAAGTATGAAACCAACAATAATGTTCAGTTTACAAATACTGATTGTCTATTCAAGAAAAAGATTCCTCAATCTTATTTTCAACTTTATGAAGCTCATTAAAATAAGAAGAAATTTAGAATCAAAGCTTTTGATGCTATAGCTGAGTATATATGTGGACGTCATTTGTTTGCAAGCACCCCATGGGACAAAGTGGATTATATTTTTTTCCCAGTAAATATTAATGAGTGTTATCATTGGATTTTTATTTTATTTGATATTGTTGAAAGGTCTTTGAAGGTGTATGATTCATTTTCGAGTAGGGAGGGGGGGGGGGGGAATTATCTGGCTCAAAATGTTATTGGCATGATTTCATCAGTTTTACCATACTACTTGAATGTGGTCAAGTTCTATGATAAGCGTCCTGAATTGAAGACATAACCTAAATACAATGGAAAAATGAGTTTGAGCTCATTGAATCTAAGTTTATAACTGAAGGGATTCGTAGACAACAAGAAGATTCACTGTAAGTTTAATTATTTATCAAATAGATACTATAGTTTGTATTGATCTTATTAAACTCAATAGTATTTTTATAATGATTTTATATTTTAAATTTTATAGAGATTGTGGAGTTTTTGTGGCTACATTTGCCGAGTTACTGAGAATGGCCGGGATATTACAAATTAACAACTAAATGCACACAGTCTTCGAAAGAGGTTTGAGATTCTACTATGAGAATATGCAGAGAAGAAGTAAAAGAGTAACTTTTAAGGTGAAGACAAAGACCACATAAATGAAGAAATGTAGCTATTTTAACTAATATGTCTATTAAAACTATATTGTCTAAAAACAGTTTATAGCTGGTGTATTAGTTAGGTTTTGTAGATTATTTTGTGCTATCTCTTTTAAGGTGATTTTTGTTCATGTGAGTAACTTTTAATATAGTGTTTTGTTCATGTAAAATATATATTCTTTTTCTTATAATGTAATACATAACTACGTTAATGTTAAAGTGTTACAGTAGCATTATCAAACTGAAACCTGCATTATGAATTAATGTTGCGTTGAAAACGCCTTCAGTGTTCTATAGATCACAAAAATAAAATTTGAAGTAAAAATGAATTAAACTTGAATGAAAAATAAATTACATACATATTAAAGTTGAATTAGAAGATAATTAGACACGAATGAAAAATGTAGCTAATGAAAAAGCCTTTAGTGATTTATAAACCACAATAATGAATTAAATTCGAACTAAAATATATTATATAGACATTAAAGTTGAATTAAAAAAGAATTAGACACGAATAAAAAGTGTAGCTATGAAAAAGGGCTTCAGTAATCTATAAAGCACAAAAATGAATTAGACTTGAACTAAAATTATTATATTCACATTAAAATTGAATTAGAATAGAATTAGACACAAATGAAAAGTGTAGCTATTGAAAAAACATTCAGTAATGTATAGAATACAAAAATGAATTAGATTTGAACTAAAAGTGAATTACATACACACTAAAGTTGAATTATAAAAGAATTAGACACGAATAAAAATTGTATCTAATGAAAAAGTCTTCAGTGATCTATAGAACCACAAAAATGAATTAAACTTGAACTAAAAATGAACTACATACACACTAAAATTGAATTAGAAGAGAGTTAGAAACGAATGAATAAAAATTATAGCTAATGAAAAAACCTTCAATGATCTATAGACCACAAAAATGAATTAAATTTGAACTAAAAAATTAATTTTTGTAGCAAACTAATGATCTAAAACAAACAGAGTTTATTTTTTATTTCAAATGTCATTCTTTATTTTTAAATCTGAAGGCCTAACATTCTTGCAAGTCTTTATGTTGTGACCTTGTTGTCCACAATTATTGCATGTTATTTTTGATTTTTTGAATCCATCTTCTCTCAATTGCGTGTGTCTTTTATATTTTTGCCTCCGGGAGGTCTCTTTCCAAGCGATGGAAGTACAACCTATTTCAAGAACATGTGTTGGTATATTCCAGGTGCTTTTATCTGGAGGGGATTGAAGTGAAACTGGTATGTTAACAATAGATTCTCTCTTGTAAAGTAATCAGAGCAATATTTTTCATAACTAGTGTGTTTTGTTGTTAAAACAGCCAAAGCATGTGGACATGACAGCTCATCCAATTGAAATATCCTACATGTGCATGTATGTTGTTGAAGACATACCGTGAATCGTGTAATACCATCAAGTAGTGTATACACATGTCACGCCCCGAGAGGGTACCCTAGGCGTGGCCGGCACTCAGAAACCATTTCTGGCTTCCGAGAGAACCACTTGGTCTCATTTCTTATTTATTCATCAGCGGAAGACTTAAGAATACTAATGTGGGCTAGTCATAATCAAAGGAAAATAGATAATTTTTATAAGAAGTAGTTTCTAAGGAGAACTACTCCGATTACATCATCAGACTCTGTCTATGAAGCCTCTAATACTCTTAGATGGTGCCAATGACATGTTCATGGCTACCTCAAAAGAAACATCACACTCAACAATAATAAAAGGATAAGGAGTTCCTTCGAATACAAGAAGGACTCACCAAATAGCTGAAAAGAAATGATCTTCAACGATGCGCCTGTTGAGGATCTCTAACACCTGTATCTGCATCATAAAACGATGCAGGTCGAATGACGTCAGTACGTGGAATATACGAGTATGTAAAATGGCAGGAAGGTAAGAAAAGATATCAAGATACTCCTCTCAATAAAACTCAGCTCAGAACTCAACATCATCTCAACATGAATATGTAATGCAAGTTTAAAATATAATAATAAAAATAATAGTAATAAGCAATGCTTACTCAGTTGGGAGTTTCTCTAACCGACAACCATCACTTATGAGCTAGCGATGATACAACGAAGCGATGTCGTTGCTACATCCATCCAATACCTTGCCAGGGTAAAGGACATCACCATCTTGGATCCATTCATCAAAGTCCTCTTTTTGGGACTTAAGAGGCATAGCCTCCATCCTACGCTGGCTACGTAGTTCTGGGGTTTGAGTCAATTAAACTCTTACCCAACTCGGTGCTCAATACTACTCCCAAAATATGTGCTCATATTAAACTCATCATCTAGTCTCATTGGACTTTAATTTAAATCATCAAACTCATCTCATTTCATGTTCATCAATCATTATACTTCCAAAAACATCATTTACATCTCATCAAAACATCTTGCTCAAAATATCATTTTTCTCAAATTCATTCAAATTCAACTCTTTTACTCTTTCAAAACTCAATAAAATACATATATAGTATTAATTCATATAACTCTCTTTTTATCAATAAAAATAATAAAAAGCCAACATCTTTACTCAAAACATATGTAAAAATATTCATGAACATCAAATCAATTAGAATTCATGGGAAAGTAGCCATGAACAATAATTCCAATAATATGAGAGATAACAATAATAATAATATTAATGCATAAATATATCAAACTCAATAGAAGAAGAATTAATTCATCTAGAATTCAAGATTTTAATAAAACTCAACTATAACTCAATTATAATAAATTTAAATATTGGGCGCATGGACGAACTCAATCCAATGCTATGAAAGCCTTACATACCTTAAATCCGAAGGTTTACTCCGAATTGGAATACTCTTGGATCCCTAGCCTTTTCTCCTCGCCGGAGCGTTTTGTGTACTACCCGGAGTATAAGAATAACCGGAGTAGTATTTTTATACTACTAAAACTAAAACTATATTTGAGAAGAAGTATATAGAGAGAAGAAATGCTTAGGAAAGCTTGATGAATAAAATGAGGAAATAAGGTGGGTATTTATAGATGGGAAAGAGGGACCTAACAATAAATAAAATAATTATAAAGAAAAATCTGAAAATTTAATGGAATATATTGATGTCATGGATGATATTAAATGGAGGACAATTTATGTCATGCATGATGTCAAATGCATCTAGATGTTTCCATGGTAGGTAAGATGAGTTCTTTTTAACAGAATACTCATTTTCGAAGCTACGTTTGAATAAGATAAATTCCTTATTAGGATTTGGTTTCTTCATAAGAATTGTAGATATGGAAGTCTAGTTTCATATCGTTCAATAATCAACCAATTTGGAGCAACCTACAGTGAGATATGAATTTTCTTCTATCAACACTCAATTCCGTCACAGCACTATATCTTGCAAAGATTAATTTATTTGACCTACTTATACTCCGAATTTGAAGTTATGTTCTTCATGAAAGTTGTAGGTAAGGATGTTGTGATTACCCAGAAATTTGAATCACCTAATTTGGACCAACCTATGAAAAGTTATGCCCAAAATACAGAGGCTGTATTATGTTTGTCGAGAATTGAAATACCGACATACAACATTTTAGGGGTTGTTACACAATCCTTCTCTCGTGATGATTATCTGAATCTTAAGTATCCGTTTTTATGTTGACCCGTAACTCAAAGATTAAGCACAAATTAGAGATTTAATTTCAATAAAAATGTGTAGTCAATCGTGGCTACTTGACTAAAAAATAATAATTTCATATGCACCTAATAGTCTACGAAACTACAATTAATTCAAGTTTATTCAATTGAAGAGTATGACCGCCAAGCTAAAATTGTCAAACACAATACTCCAAATACTATACTATTAGAATTAATAGGACTTGTTCAATTCCTTACTTGTTCTCTATGACATACTCCAACAAGTATAATACATAACTTTTACCATTCTTTTTGTCCCATTTAATCATGTGAACGTACAAGTGCTAGCTATTTAGGTCATCTATTCCGCCCCCTATCTTATTATTATCTACCGTCCTTTCTTTTTCCCGACTATTTATGTCTGAAGTTACTGTATATGTATTTTCAATTTTGATTGTCCGTGCTATAATATATAAAAGTATATTAATTTTATAACGGATTTAGAGCATGTCGTGCAGGTTTACAGAAATCCAATATTAAATTTTGCGCGCACACATATATATATTTAAGGAAGTTAACTAAATAACTATATTATATATGAACTGATTAATATATTGTTAAAATCTTATATTAACTTTAGGCTATTGTAGAAACCGATATACTTCAAATCTTGCATCTGTCTCTAAGCAAACAATTCTCTGAAAGAATTCCCTTTATGCGGATCCCCCACCCTCGATCCTTATGTATAGAGTGAAAGAGTTATTTGGTGATTCCATTTTTTTAATTAGTTAAAAATATATATTTGAAGAAAATTTAATCAAATCTCATGACCAAATAAATATTTAAAGAGATAATCTTTTGAATTGTACTATTAAAATTTACGGTCAAACGCTATTACACTCTAAACATGAGGAGGGAATAACAAACACATGATCACCGTCTTGTTTCGTGTTTCCATTTCCCGACCAATTTATTGTCAAACTCTCAAAACGCGGCTAATTAATTTAGTCAAATTCCCAACTTTTTCCCTACAAATTCATTAAATCCCACCCATGCACGTATATATAAATATAACTTCTCTGCTCTCCACAACTACCATATTTACTCAAATATATAATTATTCCCTCACCAAAAAATTTAAAAATCAAGAAGAAGAAGAAGAAGAAGACTCAATAATATCTTCAATTCTCGATCCTTTCAATACTATAAATGGCATCACTCATCAAGAAATGCATAATTTTCTTTCTATCGATACTCATTTTATCAGATTTTCATCAAAAGGTATCAGGATTACGATTATTAGAAGGAGAGCAATGGTTGAAACAGAAGACGGATTTAATCATTCAATCACTTCCTCGAGGTCCACTTCCATCTTCAGGCGCGAGCCCGTGCACTAACATTCCCGGTGGGAAAAGGCGCGGGCGCTGCGCGTTGGCTAGGGATATTAAGGAAGAAAAAATAATTGTTGGTCAAGCGGATAATATTCGTACAACTTATTCTTCAGCGTATCCAAATAATATGGTTCAATTTGGAATTGCAGGTTCAAAAAAAAATGATACACAAAAGCAAGGGTAAAAATTTAATTTTTTATCGATTTTTTTTTTTAGGATATAGTATATACTTTAATATTGTAAATTCCCTAGCAACTTCTAAGGGATCATTATTTTTCCTTTATATTTTTTCCATATTTTTATTTGGTCAAAGAAATGTTTGTCATATGAGTATATGACTGTGATTTTGTATGTGGAGGACAGCTAGATAACTTTAAATTATGGTTGTTAATTAACTTTTATTATCAAAAACATTGTATTAATATTCTTTTATATATATATGTAAATTCTTTCATTTTTGTTGTTATCAGTTTGGTTTGCTATTATTGCTTTGTTATAGTTGTTGTTATGGCTAATTGACGGTGAAATTTCAAATAAGAATATTTTATATCAAATATACTCCGTCAAAAGTGTAATCGTTGAAGTAGAGGTTTTTTTGGAGTTTTTCGCCAAAAACATTCTTAAACTATATATCTCAAACTTAAATGACATTCTTAAAATATATTTTTTGACAGAAAATATCCTTCAAATATTTGAAAGTTAACAATTTTCATCCTTCAGTTAGATATTGTCAAAAAATTAAGGGATCCTACAAAAACATGTGCAATTCATGTGAACAAAAGTTTTTCTGCATAATTCTCTGTCTTCTATAAAAAGCTCCTGAAAAAAAAGAATATTAAAAATCGTGGACACCATTTCTTGCTGGAACAAAAAATGTTAGGAATGTGTGACGATACATGATCTGCTCTTCTTCTCTTTTACTAACGAAAAGAAGCTGGAGCTTAATTATCTTTACTTTTTTTAAAGTCAAATTGTAGTTAGATGAATAATTATTTGGATAAGCTGAAGAATAAGTTGTACGAATATTATCCACTTGATCAACAATTATTTTTTCTTCATTAATATCCCTAGCCAACGCACAGCGCCCGCGCCTTTTCCCACTGTGAAAAGTTTTTTAAAAAATGAAGATTTTTTAAAATGAAAAGAGATCTTTTCTCACACACAAACTAAAAAAGAAAGAAGAATAAATTAAAACAAAAAGAATAATAACAGTAACACTTTTATTTGAAATTAAATCCCACCGTCAAACCATTTTTTTGGGACTTTAATTACTCATTATTTTGATATGAAATGGCCTTTACACTAGGCAGCTTTATGAATTCTTCCAGCTTTTGTAATCACTTTAATATGAATACTTTAGAGGTTGATTTGAAATAATTTTTTTAAAAGACACTTAATTATGTATGAAATTTTGTAATTTACATATATTGATAAGTACAATGACCTTTTCTTTTTTCTCTTTTAACTCTCTATTCATGTGACCACAAAGTTTGTGTTGAGAAATAAAAATTACATATTTATTAATTCTATTTATAATTTGGAAAAATTATTTGTGTTGAGAAATAAAAATTAAAGATCAACATAGAAAGGACTTAAGTGCAAATGATCCTATTTTATAGGAAAACTACCTAATTACACAAACATTTCTATCATATTTACTAATTCTCCTTATGATTTAAAAAATTACATATTCTCTCACTAATTAATAATGGAGAATTTTAATAAACAACAAACATTAGGCCTTAAATAGAATTTCTTAGCTACAGTTTCACTAATTACAGTTCGCAGCTACATTTTGGTTTGCTACACATTTGTATTTGTTGTATTTTTTTAGGGTTTCAAAGAAAAAAATACAAATAGAAACTGATTTGTATCAAAATGAATACATATTAGGAGGAGAGAGACAAGCGAGATCGAGAGAGGGATGAGAGAGGATGAATATATGTTGTATTCATTGTATCACAGATACAATTGATACAGAATACAAATACAATTGATACAAAGTACAAATATAGTGTTTCGAATACAATTGATATAAAATACAATTCTTTCACCTATATTTGATTGGATATAATTGATACATGATACATTTGACAAAGAGGATGAATGCACATTGTATTCATTGTATCACGAATACAATTCATACAGAATGCAAATACAGATGATGCAAAATACAAATTTAGTTTTTCGAATATAATTAATATAAAATACAAATCTCCACCTATATTTGATTGAATATAATTGATACATAATACATTTGAATGGATTTTTTCTTATTACTAGGTACGAGAGGGAGAGAGGAGGGGGGTGGGGAGGGGGGGAGAGATGGGGCAGTGGGAGGAGAGAGGAGAGATAAATTTACTATAAATTCCTACATATAGCTACGAATTGTAATATTTTAAACTTTAATGGTTTATCATAACTACATATCATATGTTTGCCTTGTTGTATAATTTTTCATACAAGATTTCAAGGGAGATACACCTGAATACATGCATTTTTGCTACTAGATACATTCTAAAATACATATTCATAGAAAGGGATGCGAGCGAGAAAGAATATAGATGAGCGAGATATGAGGGAGGGGAGCGAGAGAGTCTATGTATACCAAATACATGTGAATCACACAAAATACATGCATCTAGGATCTCAACTACATTTCAGGTATATTCTGAAATACAGATACAAAGGGAGAGAGGTGAGCGAGAGAGGGAGAGAGTCAAGCGAGAGAGCATAGAGGCGAGAAAGATAGGAAAGAGGTGAGCGAGCGAGAGAGTCAGATACATGTGAATTCACTTAGATATCTAGAACAAATTACATCTGATTTTGACTTCATGTATTCGAGATACATGTATCTGGACGTGCCAGATACATGTATCCAAAGTCCAAATTCTGATAACATTTGTAATATTGAAAACTCACATGAAGGAAAGTAATTTGTTCCTCAACTAGTGGGATTTGTTGTTTGTCCTATTTTATACAAGGCGACCATGTCTTAAATGGGGGCCTAAATGGGCTATCCGAGCAACTTCCTCTCTGTGAAAGAAATTAAAAACCCACTAGATTATCCAGCCCAACTAATGATCATAATATTAAGATTCAAATTGTGACATTTAATCGGTAATTATCTCGTAATGAACTTTATAACGTACTATAATATGATTATTTTTTTCAAACTTTATTAATCTACCTCTTCCAAACACACCTTACTTCATTAGGGACTTAATTCTTGCTGGATTTCTAAAACGAATATGATCTATGAATATACCGTTGGAAAAATTATTTTGATATTTTAAAAAAATGTTTCAAATTTATGTTTAGTTTTAATATCACCATAATATCTTGTTAATGAGACTTTAATAACAAAGATATTTTGAAAAATATTGTTAACGTGATATTGGCTTTGAAACAAGAGAATTGATACAACATTTGAATACCCTTAACCTGCTATTGCCTTTGAAACAAGAATTTCAATTAATAGTTTTTGATGGACAATGTGTTACACGCCTTAAGTTTTCAAGAATTTCCTACTGTGTCTCTAATTATACAATACGTTTCCAATAATTATCACGTTCATGGCCTATTTTTTAGTACAGCAGCTATGAATGACGTTGTGAGTAGGGGTGAATCTAGAGGTTTAGTTATGAATTTATATATGTCAACTAATAACTTTTACTCTGATCATATAACTATATTAAGATATTTATTAAATATCTCGATAAATATTTATTTGTCAATTCAATTATTATTATGATATTAAATTAGAATCGCTGTAAGATTTCATAAACTTTAAATATTGAATTCGTTTTAAGCTTTAAGATTGTGGTAGTTATTACTCTCTCTGTTTCAAAAAGAATGACCTAGTTTGATTTGACACGGAATTTACGAAAACAACGAAGACTCTTCCATCTTGTAGTCCTCAACAGGCGCATCGTTGAAGATCATTTCTTTTCAGCTATTTGGTGAGGTTTGTCACGCCCCGAGAGGGTACCCTAGGCGTGGCCGGCACTCAGAAACCATTTCTGACTTCTGAGAGAACCACTTGGTCTCATTTCTTATTTATTCATGAGCGGAAGACTTAAGAATACTAATGTGGGCTTGTCATAATCAAAGGAAAAATAGATAATTATTAGAAGAAGTAGTTTCTAAGGAGAACTACTCCGATTACATCATCAGACTCTGTCTATGAAGCCTCTAATACTCTTAGATGGTGCCAATGACATGTCCATGGCTACCTCAAAAGAAACATCACACTCAATAATAATAAAAGGATAAGGAGTTCCTTCGAATACAAGAAGGACTCACCAAATAGCTGAAAAGAAATGATCTTCAACGATGCGCCTGTTGAGGATCTCTAACACCTGTATCTGCATCATAAAACGATGCAGGTCGAATGACGTCAGTACGTGGAATGTACGAGTATGTAAAATGGCAGGAAGGTAAGGATAGATATCAAGATACTCCTCTCAATAAAACTCAGCTCAGAACTCAACATCATCTCAACATGAATATGTAATGCAAGTTTAAAATATAATAATAAAAATAATAGTAATAAGCAATGCTTACTCAGTTGGGAGTTTCTCTAACCGACAACCATCACTTATGAGCTAGCGATGATACAACGAAGCGATGTCGTTGCCACATCCATCCAATACCTTGCCAGGGTAAAGGACATCACCATGTTGGATCCATTCATCAAAGTCCTCTTTTTGGGACTTAAGAGGCATAGCCTCCATCCTACGCTGGCTACGTAGTTCTGGGGTTTGAGTAAATTAAACTCTTACCCAACTCGGTGCTCAATACTACTCCCAAAATATGTGCTCATATTAAACTCATCATCTAGTCTCATTGGACTTTAATTTAAATCATCAAACTCATCTCATTTCATGTTCATCAATCATTATACTTCCAAAAACATCATTTACATCTCATCAAAACATCTTGCTCAAAATATTATTTCTCAAATTCATTCAAATTCAACTCTTTTGCTCTTTCAAAACTCAATAAAATACATATATAGTATTAATTCATATAACTCTCTTTTTATCAATAAAAATAATAAAAAGCCAACATCTTTACTCAAAACATGTGTAAAAATATTCATGAACATCAAATCAATTAGGATTCATGGGAAAGTAGCCATGAACAATAATTCCAATAATATCAGAGATAACAATAATAATAATATTAATGCATAAATATATCTAACTCAATAGAAGAAGAATTAATTCATTTAGAATTCAAGATTTGGATAAAACTCAACTATAACTCAATTATAATGAATTTAAATATTGGACGCATGGACGAACTCAATCCGATGCTATGAAAGCCTTACATACCTTAAATCTGAAGGTTTACTCCGAATTGAAATACTCTTGGATCTCTAGCCTTTTCTTCTCGCCGGAGCGTTTTGTGTACTACCCGGAGTATAAGAATAACCGGAGTAGTATTTTTATACTACTAAAACTAAAACTATATTTGAGAAGAAGTATATAGAGAGAAGAAATGCTTAGGAAAGCTTGATGAATAAAATGAGGAAATAAGGTGGGTATTTATAGGTGGGAAAGAGGGACCTAACAATAAATAAAATAATTATAAAGAAAAATCTGAAAATTTAATGGAATATATTGATGTCATGGATGATGTTAAATGGAGGACAATTTATGTCATGCATGATGTCAAATACATCTAGATGTTTCCATGGTAGGTAAGATGAGTTCTTTTTAACAGAATACTCATTTTCGAAGCTACGTTTGAATAAGATAAATTCCTTATTAGGATTTGGTTTGTTCATAAGAATTGTAGATATGGAAGTCTAGTTTCATATCGTTCAAGAATCAACCAATTTGGAGCAACCTACAGTGAGATATGAATTTTCTTCTATCAACACTCAATTTCGTCACAGCACTATATCTTGCAAAGATTAATTTATTTGACCTACGTATACTCTGAATTTGAAGTTATGTTCTTCATGAAAGTTGTAGGTAAGGATGTTGTGATTACTCAGAAATTTGAATCACCTAATTTGGACCAACCTATGAAAAGTTATGCCCAAAATACAGAGGCTGTATTATTTTTGTCGAGAATTAAAATACCGACATACAACATTTTAGGGGTTGTTACAATATCTCCCCCTTGGGATCATTCGTCCTCGAATGAAGATGAAAATAGGAGACATAAAGAATGAATATCATCAATACATCAACTCCGATACTCAAATGGTTAATGACTCAAACTCAAGAATAAACATCGACTCAAAGGTAGAAGTAAGGAATATTACCTTGAATATCGTCATCAGAAGGCATAAATAGATGAGGATAGTTAGCCTTCATATCTTCTTCAGCTTCCCATGTAGCCTCTTCAACAAATTGATTTCGCCATAGGACTTTGACAGATGCCACTTTCTTAGTTCTTAATTTGCGAACCTGACGATCAAGAATTTGAACTGGAATCTCTTCATAACTCAAACTCTCTTTCACCCCAATGCTCTCAGCTGGGACAACAAGTGAAGGATCTCCCAAACACTTCTTAAGCATAGAGATGTGAAACACGGGATGAATAGCAGCTAATTCTGGAGGCAACTCCAATTCATAGGCTACGTTACCTACCCTCCTCATAATCTGATAAGGACCAATGTAGCGGGGACTAAGCTTCCCTTTCTTTCCAAATCTCATCACACCCTTCATGGGTGAAACTTTCAAGTATACCCAATCGTACACTTCGAACTCTAAATCTCTTCTTCTAACATCATGTAGGATTTTTGGCGACTTTGAGCAGTCCTCAACCTCTCTTGTATGGTTTTCACCTTCTCCATAGCTTGGTGAACCAAGTCTGGTCCAATCAACTCAGCTTCACCAACTTCAAACCAACCAATTGGTGATCTACATCTCCTCCCATACAGAGCTTCATAAGGAGCCATTTGAATACTCGAATGGAAACTATTATTGTATGCAAACTCAATAAGAGGTAAATGATCATCCCAATTACCTTTGAAGTCAATAACACAGGCTCTTAACATATCCTCCAAAGTCTATATCGTACGCTCTGCCTGGCCATCTGTTTGCGGATGAAAAGCAGTACTAAGGTTCACTCTTGAACCCAAGCCCTTCTGAAATGATTTCCAAAACTGAGCAGTAAATTGAGCTCCCCTATCAGAGATGATAGACAAAGGAACTCCATGCAGTCTAACAATATCTCTAAGATACAGTTTGGCATAATCCTCTGCAGTGTTCGTAGTCTTAACCGGCAAGAAATGGGCCGATTTGGTCATCCTATCCACAATCACCCAAATAGAGTCATGTTGTTTGCGGGTTCGTGGTAAACCGGTAATGAAGTCCATATTGATCATTTCCCACTTCCATTCCGGTATCTCTATATTCTGAGCCACTCCACAAGGCCTTTGGTGCTCAACTTTAACTTGTTGGCAATTTGGGCACTTGGACACAAACTCTGCTATATCTCTCTTCATTCCACTCCACCAGTATACTTCTCTCAAGTCATGATACATCTTTGTTGAACCTGGATGGATGGAATACTTAGAATTATGGGCTTCTTTCATGATTCTCTCCCTAATACTATCAACACTTGGAACACATAATCTTTCTTGATATCTCAACACTCCATCTCCCCCTTTGGTAAAAGATATTACCTTCTGCTTGTGAACCTCATCCTTCAGTTGAAGAAGAATAGGGTCCTGATCTTGCTTTTCTTTCACCTCTGCAACTAGAGATGATTCGGCTCCATTTCGTACTATTGTACCACCCTCACTAGAGTCAATAAGTTGAACTCCCAAACGCGCAAGTCTATGCACTTCCTTTGCCAACTCCTTCTTTTCCTCTTCCACATGAGTTGTACTCCCCATAGATAACCTGCTAAGACCATCAGCAACTACATTTGCTTTACCTGGGTGGTAGAGAATGCTTATGTCATAATCCTTGAGCAACTCTAGCCATCTCCTTTGCCTCAAATTCAGCTCCTTCTGGCTGAATACATACTGTAAGCTCTTATGGTCTGTGAACACATCCACATGTACACCATAAAGATAGTGACGCCAAATCTTAAGAGCAAATACCACAGCTGCCAACTCAAGGTCATGAGTGGGGTAGTTCCTCTCATGAGTCTTAAGCTGCCTGGAGGCATAGGCAATGACCTTACCTTTCTGCATCAATACACATCCCAACCCAACTCTTGAAGCATCACAATAGATTACAAAACCATCCATTCCTTCGGGTAGGGATAGTACTGGAGCAGTAGTCAATCTAGCTTTCAACTCTTGAAAACTTTTCTCACAAGCATCAGACCATTGAAACTTAGCCTTCTTCTGAGTCAGCTTAGTCAATGGTGAGGATATGGATGAAAATCCCTCAACAAACCTCCTGTAGTAACCGGCCAAACCTAAGAAACTCCTTATGTCGGTTGGAGAGGTGGGTCGGGGCCAGTTCTTAACTGCCTCAATCTTTTGAGTATCAACTTGGATTCCATCCCCAGATATAATATGACCTAGGAATGCTACAGACTCAAGCCAAAACTCACACTTTGAAAACTTAGCATACAACTCCTTCTCCTTAAGAGTTTGAAGGACAATCCTAAGGTGATTAGCATGCTCACTCTTACTTCTAGAGTAGACCAAAATATCATCGATGAAGACAATTACAAACGTATCTAGGTATGGCTTGAATACTCGGTTCATGAGGTCCATAAAAGCTGCTGGAGCATTTGTCAATCCAAAGGACATAACAAGAAACTCAAAATGACCATAGCGGGTTCGAAAAGCCGTCTTCGGGATGTCACATTCTCTCACTTTCAACTGGTGATAGCCTGATCTGAGGTCTATCTTAGAGAAACATGTGGCACCCTGAAGTTGGTCAAATAAATCATCTATTCTGGGGAGAGGGTACTTGTTTTTAATGGTGATCTTGTTTAGTTGTCGGTAATCAATGCACATTCTAAGGGACCCATCTTTCTTTTGCACGAATAGGACAGGAGCGCCCCAGGGTGAGACACTTGGCCTAATAAACCCCTTATCTAGGAGGTCTTTCAGTTGTTCTTTCAACTCTTTCAACTCAGCAGGAGCCATCCTATAAGGAGGAATGGAGATAGGTTGTGTATCAGGAAGGATATTAATACCAAAGTTTATCTCTCTATCAGGAGGAATTCCGGGTAGATCCTCAGGAAAGACTTCAGGAAACTCATTCACAATGGGAACTGACTCAAGAGATGGAGTCTGATCATTAATATTTTTGACTCGAACTATATGATATATACATCCCTTAGAGATTAATTTTCTGGCCTTAAGGTAGGAAATAAATTTACCCCTAGGCACTACAGAATTCCCCTTCCACTCTAAGATAGGCTCGTTTGGAAATTGAAACTTAACAATTTGGGTCCTACAATCAACCGAAGCATAACAAGAATAAAGCCAGTCCATACCAAGAATCACATCAAAATCAACCATGTCCAACTCAACTAAGTCAGCCATGGTATCCCTATGATAGATTGACACAGTACAATTTCTATAGACCCTCTCAGCTAAGATAGAATCACCAACAGGAGTAGACACACTGAAAGGCTCAAGAAGACACTCAGGAAGGATCTCAAATTTACTAGCCAAGTAAGGAGTCACAAAAGATAATGTAGCACCCGGATCAAGTAATGCATACACATCAAAAGAAAGGACTCGAAGCATACCAGTAACAACATCGGGTGCGTTTTCTTGGTCTTGGCGACTACCCATAGCATACAGACGGTTGGTTCCCCCACCTGCACTTGAAGCTGCACCTCTATGATTACCTCTATTCTGTGGAGCTGCAGAAGAAAACTGAGCTCTACTACTTCCATCTCCCTGCCTTTTTGAAGGACACTCATTCTGGAAGTGACCTATCTTTCCACATCCGTAGCAAGCATTGGTGCCCACACGATACTCTCCCAAATGGAGCCTTCCACATCTAGCACATGGTGGTTTCCCTCTAGAACCTTGAGCCATACTTAATTGGGACTGAGAACCTTGAGATCGGAAGTTTTGGTGACTTAGAGATCTTTGATCATACCTGGTATTAGGTGTAAAAGTATTTGTTGGGGAAGGTGCATAATTGGAAGACCTTTTCTGAAAGAAAGACTTGTTACCCTTCCATTGCTTCTGCTCATTCTCATGCCCAGCAGACTTAGCCTTCTTGCTTAGGTGTTCTTCTCGGTCCTTTTTCTTATCATCCTCAACTTGCTGAGCATACACCATCAATCTAGAAAAATCCATGTCAGAAATCATTAGCATTGCCTTACATTCTTTCTTTACATGTTTGCCTAGGCAGAGACAAACTTCCTCATCTTAGACCTCATATGGGGAATCATTTCTGGGGCATATTTGGACAATTGAATAAACTTCAAACTATATTCTTTCACAGTCATACTCTCTTGCTTGAGGTTCACAAACTCCTCAATTTTTGCTTCACGTAGCTCTTGGGGAAAAAAGTTATCAAGAAATGCTCTTTCAAACTCATCCCAAAGAGCAGGCTCTGCATCTTCACCTCTACTTTCTTCCCACTGGTTATACCAGACATTTGCGACATCCTTGAGTTGATAAGACACCAACTCAACACCCTCAATCTCTGTAGCATGCATCGCTTTTAGTATCTTCCATATCTCATCAATGAAATTTTGGGGGTCTTCATCAACGTTAGAACCCGTGAAGACCGGTGGATTCATTCTCAGAAAATCTCTGATCGTCGTGGCAGCAGACGGCTCTTGATAACTAGAGCTAGGAGTTGGTGAACTCTGGCTACTATTTCGAGCAGCCACCAACTGGGTGAGCATAGCAATCGCTCCTCGAAAATCATCCTCAGAAGTAGGAGTGGCCTGAACAGTAGGTACTTGGGGTACCTCAGTAGACCTTGCAGGTCGGCCTCTAGTTCTCCGTGGAGGCATCACTGACTGTGGAACCTCAGTGCTGGGAGCGTTCCTCTGACTAGCTGAATGTTTAGGAGGCATGTCTGAAACGTGTAAACGCACGAATTAGAAAGAAAGCTTTTATAGAGTTAAACTCTATCGCACGAACTCAGATTATGAAAGAAGTGAAATAATTCCTAATGTCCTATAGCTTCCTGATTATAAGTGTGGTGCACGACACATCCATAAACAAGACTCTACTAGACACGGCTTCATAGACACCCTAGGACTCTTGAACTCTGGGCTCTGATACCAAGTTTGTCACGCCCCGAGAGGGTACCCTAGGCGTGACCGGCACTCAGAAACCATTTCTGACTTCTGAGAGAACCACTTGGTCTCATTTCTTATTTATTCATGAGCGGAAGACTTAAGAATACTAATGTGGGCTTGTCATAATCAAAGGAAAAATAGATAATTATTAGAAGAAGTAGTTTCTAAGGAGAACTACTCCGATTACATCATCAGACTCTGTCTATGAAGCCTCTAATACTCTTAGATGGTGCCAATGACATGTCCATGGCTACCTCAAAAGAAACATCACACTCAATAATAATAAAAGGATAAGGAGTTCCTTCGAATACAAGAAGGACTCACCAAATAGCTGAAAAGAAATGATCTTCAACGATGCGCCTGTTGAGGATCTCTAACACCTGTATCTGCATCATAAAACGATGCAGGTCGAATGACGTCAGTACGTGGAATGTACGAGTATGTAAAATGGCAGGAAGGTAAGGATAGATATCAAGATACTCCTCTCAATAAAACTCAGCTCAGAACTCAACATCATCTCAACATGAATATGTAATGCAAGTTTAAAATATAATAATAAAAATAATAGTAATAAGCAATGCTTACTCAGTTGGGAGTTTCTCTAACCGACAACCATCACTTATGAGCTAGCGATGATACAACGAAGCGATGTCGTTGCCACATCCATCCAATACCTTGCCAGGGTAAAGGACATCACCATGTTGGATCCATTCATCAAAGTCCTCTTTTTGGGACTTAAGAGGCATAGCCTCCATCCTACGCTGGCTACGTAGTTCTGGGGTTTGAGTAAATTAAACTCTTACCCAACTCGGTGCTCAATACTACTCCCAAAATATGTGCTCATATTAAACTCATCATCTAGTCTCATTGGACTTTAATTTAAATCATCAAACTCATCTCATTTCATGTTCATCAATCATTATACTTCCAAAAACATCATTTACATCTCATCAAAACATCTTGCTCAAAATATTATTTCTCAAATTCATTCAAATTCAACTCTTTTGCTCTTTCAAAACTCAATAAAATACATATATAGTATTAATTCATATAACTCTCTTTTTATCAATAAAAATAATAAAAAGCCAACATCTTTACTCAAAATATGTGTAAAAATATTCATGAACATCAAATCAATTAGGATTCATGGGAAAGTAGCCATGAACAATAATTCCAATAATATCAGAGATAACAATAATAATAATATTAATGCATAAATATATCTAACTCAATAGAAGAAGAATTAATTCATTTAGAATTCAAGATTTGGATAAAACTCAACTATAACTCAATTATAATGAATTTAAATATTGGACGCATGGACGAACTCAATCCGATGCTATGAAAGCCTTACATACCTTAAATCTGAAGGTTTACTCCGAATTGAAATACTCTTGGATCTCTAGCCTTTTCTTCTCGCCGGAGCGTTTTGTGTACTACCCGGAGTATAAGAATAACCGGAGTAGTATTTTTATACTACTAAAACTAAAACTATATTTGAGAAGAAGTATATAGAGAGAAGAAATGCTTAGGAAAGCTTGATGAATAAAATGAGGAAATAAGGTGGGTATTTATAGGTGGGAAAGAGGGACCTAACAATAAATAAAATAATTATAAAGAAAAATCTGAAAATTTAATGGAATATATTGATGTCATGGATGATGTTAAATGGAGGACAATTTATGTCATGCATGATGTCAAATACATCTAGATGTTTCCATGGTAGGTAAGATGAGTTCTTTTTAACAGAATACTCATTTTCGAAGCTACGTTTGAATAAGATAAATTCCTTATTAGGATTTGGTTTGTTCATAAGAATTGTAGATATGGAAGTCTAGTTTCATATCGTTCAAGAATCAACCAATTTGGAGCAACCTACAGTGAGATATGAATTTTCTTCTATCAACACTCAATTTCGTCACAGCACTATATCTTGCAAAGATTAATTTATTTGACCTACGTATACTCTGAATTTGAAGTTATGTTCTTCATGAAAGTTGTAGGTAAGGATGTTGTGATTACTCAGAAATTTGAATCACCTAATTTGGACCAACCTATGAAAAGTTATGCCCAAAATACAGAGGCTGTATTATTTTTGTCGAGAATTAAAATACCGACATACAACATTTTAGGGGTTGTTACAGAGTAGGGGTGAATCTAGAGGTTTAGTTATGAATTTATATATGTCAACTAATAACTTTTACTCTGATCATATAACTATATTAAGATATTTATTAAATATCTCGATAAATATTTATTTGTCAATTCAATTATTATTATGATATTAAATTAGAATCGCTGTAAGATTTCATAAACTTTAAATATTGAATTCGTTTTAAGCTTTAAGATTGTGGTAGTTATTACTCTCTCTGTTTCAAAAAGAATGACCTAGTTTGATTTGACACGGAATTTACGAAAACAACGAAGACTCTTCCATCTTGTAGTCCTAAACTAAAGTTACGTCAAATGTACCAAAATATACTTTAATCTTGTGGCCTTAAACATGTCACGTGAAAAGTTAAAATTAAAATTTTATCAAAATAGAAAAAGGTTCATTTTTTTTGAAATAGATTAAAAAAAAATAAGATTTTTTTTTTAAAACAAAAGAAATAGTATTTTTTTTCGAGGGTGGGGCGGGGGAAGGAGGCATGTGGTTCAAATTTAAAGTCAAATACACATGAGAATTGAAGTATTTGAAAAGACCTTTTTTTAGCCGGTCACATGGCAAATGCAGAGAAAACACAAGTACTAGACAGAAAGTGCAAAATGTCATGGATCAGGTTAGGATCAATCGTTTAGTATCATATCAAAAGTTATATCGAATAACAAAAAGGTAACTTTATTTTTTAACTAATCCCATCAAGCAAGTATGATGCTCGATCATGACACCGACTCTGACCGCCCCATCCCCCTCGTGAGCCATGTCATATGTATGATGTTTGCGTAATTCAACAATTCTCCTCCCAGCGCATGCTTCATGCAATATGTTGCTCTTGAAAATCGAACCCATAATTTTTGCTCTCATATTACTTGTTAAGATCAAGTAAACTAATTATTATGTCAAAAGCTATAACCTATGAAAAAATATATAACTTAAACGTCACATTTGATCATGATTTTGACCCAAATTACCCCATCCCCTGGTAGGCCTTATCAACTCATCATAGGCAAGATATTAACATTATCCTACAGGTCATATACATAAAAATAGAAAGTGCCTTTGAAACTATCGCAAACTAATTAGAACATGTGAAATTTGTCAAACAAACCTTGCAATTTTCAAATTACATTAATTTCTCATGCATAGGTATCTTGAATTCTATTTGTTATATATCAAATTTTTGAATCCAAACAGAAAATTTCCCTATTTGGTATTCAATATAGTATTTGGTCTATGTTTTTTAATTTGATTTTCTGTTTGGTGTTCAATACTCATATTGAAGTCCAATTAATTTAAATTTCCGTCATGAAAAACTCATTTAAGAGGTGAAGCCATTTAAATCTTATTTGTCACTCTCTAAAGCGAAAGCAAACTTTTGACAAAATATCCTTTAATTGAAATTTAATATGAAAAAAAATAATCAGAAAATTTACATTGAAATTTAAACATTTATTAGTTTGAACTCCATGAATCATATATCATGTTTGAAACTTCACCAAATTTTCATTGTGTTGAATCTCCACTAATTAGAACTTTGAAAGAAACACTACACGTTGGAGTTGTTTCATATTTTACATAGTTGACCCTACTTTAAAAAAAAAAAATATATATATATATATACACTACTCAATTTCTAGGAGTTTTCCCACTTTTGTTTTCTGGATCCTTTCATATGCTGACTAAATTATTTTAAGATTATAGTTGTGAACTTATAATTCTTAAATTTATTTATATATTATATTTGTAATTAACGGTATAAAATGTATATTTTATCCCATATATTAAACAATTTCTAATGATTTAAACTCATAATTTTAGAATTGGGGATAAATAATATTTATCATTTGAGCAATTCTCTCTCGTCGAATATTGACCCTACCTAGCTGTTCCTCTGGCAGAAAAAAAAGGAAAAGGAAAGTTGTATGTATAGAATCCAAATAAAGGTCCTTTTGCTCAAGGTAACACTTGCCCAATACCACTCAATCTCCAACATGGTCATCTTCCACATGTTTTGACAGTACATATATTACTATCTCAATTTGACCAACTGTAATATCTTCCTTGCAATAATGTTGGTGGAATCTTTTTCCTTTTTTGTATGGCTATAAATTATCTCACAAGAGAATTATCAAAAAATATGGTACGATTGATGCTTAAAATCTATCGACTCTGGTTTAAGTTTAGAGATGTGGAGTTCTAAACACATAAAGTACCCTCTGACCTAATTTATGTGACGATCAATGTTTGATTGAGTACGAAATCCAAAAAGAAAGATTGATTTCTAAAATTCATGATTTAAAATAAGTCAAAAACATTTGAGTATATAAATCCATGCTATGTGTCGATATGTTACAACCTCCCCTTGTGGTTAAGGGGTTCATCCAAACCCCCATCGGTAGAAAAATATACTACTTATATATAATTAAAATAATTTTGTATGTATATATAGTAAATGTCAAACCCTCTTCGACTAGCTCGTGTGTCTCTCTCTTCAGATTTTGAACTTTTTTAGTCAAAATCGTGGCTCCACCACTGGTCATCCTTATATATATAAACATATACAAGTAGTTATTAATCAGGAAAAAGTTATTTATATATAGAACAGTAAAATATCTCGAGGATGGTTCATTGCCACTTTACAGTCAGCGATTTTATCCGAACACCCTTCGGTAAAAAATTATGATATTTATACATGATTAAAATAATTTTTTATGTATATATAATAAATGTCGAACCCCCTTCGACTAATTTATTAATTTATCCTTTTTAAATTTTGAACCTCTTACTAAAAAATTTGACTCCGCAACTATTCGATACTACTGATAGGTATCGAGCGTGTGCCCTGAGAATACATGCAAAACAAACTCTTGGTTGATAGCATTTTGTTCCCTAACGAGCTTATCCGTTAGTTGGATCTATACATTCATATTCATCCAAATTATTGTCATGATGGAATGCTAGCTCAAGGGTTTATATGCTGGAAATTTTAGGGTACCAGAGAGAGAATTAAATTATAGGTTATAATATAAATATGAAAATGAAAGTGATATGTATGTGTGGATAAGAATAGAAGGTACAAAAGGAGAAACTATATATTCTTATGACATTGATAGTACAATAGCTATAGTCTATGCTATATATGTGTGTGTATATATATAGTGAGGGGGCCTAATTGGTACAAATTATTAATTTGCCACTGCATTTTTGATAAGAACCATTGGTTAATTTGTCTAGTATTGTGAGTACGAATGATTCTCATGTTTCCTTAACCCAATGCATTTATCTTTTTTCAGACATCGTTATAACATTATCATTATATTATTGTGTTCTGTGTCCGATACAATTAATAGCAGAATCAGAATATTTAATAAGAAATTTAAAATTTTATAAAATAAACACAAAACTAATTTAAGGGAGTTCGAGATTTACTATATATACATAAAAAATTATTTTAACTTTATATAAATAGTATAAAATTTTGTCGAAGGAGGTTCGAATCCTCACTATAAAGTGGCTCCGCCCCTAATGCACTATATAAGGATGCCCTACAGAATGAGGGACGGAGTTAAAGGGATGTAGGGGGACCGGGATAGAAGTGGGATGGGATAGGGAGGAAGAAACGCCAGTCCCGTCTCATCGATCCCACTAAGCTTATGAGATAGGATGAGACGGGACGACTTTCATGCTTAGGCACAAGTACCAGCTCCATATCAACACATCCTAAATGATAAAAATATTTATAAAAAGATACATGCCATTTATTATTATTTTAGTGTAAATAATATTACTTGGTACCAAACAATCGTGTTGCGCCACGTACCCTAAGAATAAAAGAAACGAGCCAGTAATATATTTTGAAATGATTAAAAATAAATAAACATATAACCTATAGATAAGCACTACAAAAAAAAAATTGCCTCTGTGTAAAAGGATGATTTTTTTTAAAAAATATATCATTTTAAATTTATTGTAATATTTGTAATGCAAAATTGCTTTTTAAATATAATTAAAGTGATTGATATATCGGACGAGCTCATATGTTGAGAACTGTAATACCCTTAGTGATATATCTTCAACTCTATATGTGTCACATTATGATATGTTCAATTGTCAAATTTTGATTTCGACCTATATAATAAGATTTTTAAAAATATAAAAATGTCTGTACCATTCTAAATATAAAAAGATAAATACGTCTTTTAACAAATTAATAAAAATTAATGTTAAACATAATAGTGAGTATAATATTTTAAAAATATTTTAAACAACATGCTGTTATGAAGGACAAGGGAGAAAATGTAGTAGATGTTCCACTTTGTGAGACTCACTTAAAAATAAAATATTGTTTCCTCTCTTATCCTTTTAATTCATCAGGTTATAAATAGTCTTATTCACTGTGTGATTAAAATGTACACTGATCTTCTTAACTCTCTTTTTCTCTTACTCTCTCCTTTTTATTTTGCTAAGTTAGTTTATTTTATAACACGTTATCAGCATGAGCCTACGTCACTTTGAGCTATTTTTAAAAAGATAACAAAAGGGTAAGAATTTTATTTTCTTAAAATGTCTAATATCTCTAAACTTTAATTTGTTGCTCTTGATATATCTAGAAAATACTATTCATCATGGGCACTAGATGCCGAAATACACCTAGAATCGATAGGTCTAGCAGACACCATCAAAGATGACAATATAAAATCTAGTCAGGACCGTGCCGAAGCCACAATATTTCTCTGCCACCATCTTGACAAGGGGTTAAAATTAGAGTACATTACATTAAAAGACCCCCTTAAACTGTGGAATAATCTAAAAGAAAGATATGACCACCTCAAGTTGGTTATTCTTCCACAGGCACGTCATGATTAGCTCAATCTGAAATTAATGAATTTTCAAAATATAACTCAATATAATTCTGTCTTGTTTAGAATTATATCACGGTTAAATTTATGTGGAGAAGAAAACATTGAGAACCACAAACTTAAAAAAAATATACTCCATATTTTCATCCGCGAATATGCTCCTGCAGCAGCAATATCGTGAAAAGGATTTTAAAAAATATTTTGAATTATTTTCTCACATTGTTATTGCTGAACGTCACAACGAACTATTAACAAAAAATCATGATAGTCGTCCCGTTGGTTCTTTGTCACTCCCTGAAGTGAATCAGACAAACTTTAACCAACAAAAAAGAGGTTATGGCCCCAGTCGTAGTCGTAATCATGGTCGAAGAAGAAATTATAATCATGATCCTCGTCTAGCACCGAGAAATGATCAGCAAGACAAAAAGAAGAGTGAAAAGCAAGAACTTGTACCAAATAAAAATTCAGAAAGTATATGTCATAGCTGTGGAGATATGGGGCTCTGGTCTCTGATCCGTCGGTTATCAAAACGTCTGGTTCAACTATATCAGGCATCCTTGAAAAGGACAGAAAATAATCCAGAGATAAACTTTATTTCTGAAGATAATATTGAGCCTATGCATCTGGATATAGTTGATTTTTTCAATTTTCGAGAAGGAAATATGAATACTGATAACCCTGATAATATTTAAATAAATTTTTTTTACTTATCTGTACTAAATAATATGTTTATATTTTTCTAATTCATGTAATAAATAAAATTTGTATAATAAGCCATGTTTTAATTATAACGTTTATCTTATTTCTTTTTGAAGAAAAATATGAATATGCCTCAAATTTTATTTTGATCAATGATCAATCACGAGAATATTTGTATAATTGATAGTGGATGACTCATGCCAATTTTAAAGACAAGAATTTTTTTCCTACTTGCTTAGAAGAAAAACAAATGTTAACTACAATTTCTACTAATTCAAAAATTATTGAAGGCTCCGAAAAAACTACTATATTTCTGCCTAAGGGGACAAAAATTGTTATAGAAGATACACTACTCTCTTCTAAATCCCCAAGAAACTTGTTACGTTTTAAAGATATCCGCAGAAATGGATATAATGTTGAGACACTAAATGAAATGAATATTGAATATATTGGTATAACCAAGAGTGTATCAGACCAGAAATATATTTTGAAAAAATTATCAACTTGGTCTCTAGCCTATATTATGCAAAAAATAGTGCAATTGAAGTATATTTGATCGTAAACCTGAAGTTTACTGATCTAAATACATTTGTGCTATCAACGAGACATCCGTTAAAGAACCTGAAAATTCTTACGAATGATGAATTTTCATGTGCTGCTTATTATCAAGGCAAATTAATTGTTAGACCATCAACCCTGAAGGTTCGCATCGAATCTCCTCGCTTTTTAGAGCGTATACATGGGGATATATGTGGACCTAATAGATGCATCATTAAGATGGTCTCATATATGCCTAGTATAATCTCGCAACCTCGCATTTGCGAAGTTATTAGCACAAATAATAAGATTATGGGCGCAATTCTCAGATTATCCAATTAAGGTTATTCGCCTTGATAATGTTGGTGAATTTACATCTCAAGCTTTTGATAATTATTGCTTATCAATTGGGATAAAAATTGAACATCATATTGCTCATTTTCATACTCAAAATGGCCTTGCAGAATCATTTATTAAGCGCCTACAATTGATTGCAAGACCTCTACTTACGAAAACAAAATTGCCGATTACTGTTTGGGGTCATGCTATCTTAAATGCAACAACACTTGTATGTCTCAGTCCGTCAAATTATCATAAATACTCTTCGTTGCAATTAGTATTTGGTCATGAGCCAAATATAGACTATCTACAATTTTTTTATTATGCAGTATACGTGCATGTAGCACTACCACAACATACAAAGATGGGCCCTCAACGAAGGTTGGGCATATATGTTAGGCTTGACCCACCCTCTACAATTTGATACCTTGAACCATTGACAAGAGACTTATTTACTGCTCGATTTGCAGATTATCGGTTTGATGAAATAACTTTTTCGCAATTAGGGGGAGAGAAAAAGGAACCCAAAAGAGAAGTTGCGTGGAAAATTTCACCACTATCTCATTTTGATCCACGTACCCGTACATGTGAGCAGAAGGTTTAACAGATCATTCACTTATAGAAAATAGCAAATCAAAAATGCATTTACTGATATGAAAAGGATAACTAAGTCACATATCCCTGCAGTGAAGGTGCCTATCCAGATTGATGTCCAGAAAGCACCATCTACTAGTATCATAGCTTCTGAATCCAAACACGCCTGAAGCGTGGCAGACCATTGGGTTCAAAGGATAAAAATACTAAAAAGAGAAGCGTGAGAAATAATAAAGATAATACTACAAAAGAACCTCTTGAAGAAGGTCAAGATTTGAGTAATCTTAATATTCCTGAAGAAATCAGTGAATCGAGACTCAAGTGAATGAAGAACTTTTAATAAATTCTACCGGTGATGAGATAAATTTAGATCAATCAAAAATCATGATTAATAATATTTTTGCATATAATGTTGCACTTAACCTCATGCAAGATAGTGAAAGTCTTGAGCCTAAATCCGTTGAAAATGTCGACGTAGATGTGATTGGCCAGAATGGCATAAGGAAATTCAATCAGAATTAGATTAACTTGCTAAACATGAGATTTTTGGACCTGTAGTCCAAACTCTTGAAGGTGTAAAACCAGTTGGCTATAAATGGATTTTTGTGCGAAAACGAAATGAGAGAAATGAAATTGTAACATACAAGATACGCCTTGTTGTAGAAGGATTCTCATAAAGACCCAGGGTCAACTATGAAAAAACATACTCACCTGTTATGGATGAAATAATTTTTCGATATCTCATCAGTTTATCTGTACATAAAAATCTTGAAATACATCTAATGGATATAGTTATAACTTACCTTTATGGTTTACTTGATAATGAAATTTACATGAAAATTCCAAAAGGATTAAAATTTCCTAAAGCATATACTAAATCTCGGGAGATATACTCAATCATATTGCAAAGATCATTATATGGTCTGAAACAATCAGGGCGTATGTGGTATAATCTTCTTAATGAGTACCTGATAAATGAAGGTTATATAAATGATGTCATTTGTCCATGTGTTTTTATTTAAAAAATAGAATCAAAGTTTGTTATACTCGCCGTTAATGTTGATGACATAAATCTCCTTGGAACCCTTGAAGAGGTCTAAAAGACGATTGAATATCTAAAGAAAGAATTTGAGATGAAAGATCTTGGATAGACAAATCTTTGTCTGGGTCTGCAAATTGAACATTTATCAGACGGGGTCTTTGTCCACCAATCTGCCTACATTGAAAAAATCTTTAAACGATTTTACATGGACAAAGCACATTCATTAAGTACTCCAATGGTTATTCGATCCCTTAAAGTGGAAAAAGATCCATTTCAACCTCTAGAAGAGAATGAAGAACTTCTTGGTCTTGAAGTACCATATCTCAGTGCTATTGGTGCACTTATCTATCTTGCTAACGCAGACAGGCCTGATATAACATTTTCTGTTAATTTTCTGGCAAGGTATATAGTTTATGCCTAGCGCGAAGACATTGGACGATATCAAACATATTTTGAGATACCTAAAGGTTACCATTGATATGAGTTTGTTTTATACTAACAAAGTTTGTACATACCTTATTAGTTATACAGATGCAGATTATTTATCAGATCAATATAAAGCTCGATCTTAAATATGCTATCTATTTACATACGGAGGAACTGCTATATCGTGATGAACTACAAAGCAGTCTATTGTTGCTACTTCTTCAAATCATTCTTAAATAATAACAATTAATGAAGCAAGTAGAGAATTTGTTTGGTTGAGATCGATGATACAGTTCATCAAAGAAAGATGCGGCCTCGAAAATGATGTCAAAGTACCCACAGTTATATTCAAAGACAATGTCGCGTGCATAGCTCAATTGAAAGATAGCTTCATAAAAGGAAACAGAACGAAACATATTTCACCAAAATTATTCTTCACACATGATCTCCAGTAGAATAGTAATATTGATGTACAAAAATTTCGTTCGAGTGATAATCTTGCAGATTTATTCACAAAGGCATTACCAACATCAACTTTTGAGAATCTAAGAGATAAGATTGGAATGCGTCGTCTCCAAAATATAAAATGAAGTTTTCATCGGAAGAGTAAAATACATGTTGTATTTTTTTTCTCTTAACCAATGTTTTATCCCATTGAGTTTTTCTGGTAAGGTTTTTAATGAGGCAGCACTCAAGACGAATTACTAGATGTGTGTACTCTTTTTTCTTCATTAGACTCTTTTTCCACTGAATTTTTACTAGTAAAGTTTTTAATAAGGCACATTACACGTGGAGATTCAAGAGAGAGTGTTATGAAAGGACAAAGGAGAAAATGTAGTGGATGTTCCACTTTGTGGAACCCACTTAAAAATAAAATATTCTTCCCTTCCATATCTTGTTAATTCATCAAGCTATAAATATCCTTATTCAGTGTGTGATTAAAACGCATACTGATCTTCTCAACTCTCCTTTTCTATTACTATCTCCTTCTTATTTTGCTAAATTAGTTTATTTTGTAATACATGCATAATTTTCTCTATGAAAAGATTAAGAATATGCCTGGATCAGGGGCATTTATAGCTTGGTTAGAAATCGATCAAAACTGAAAAATTAAAAAAATGAGTAAAATCGATTCAATAAATTAATTTTGACTTTATATTTTTAAAAATTGATAATATATGATTCGATTTTGATTTTATTTAAAAAAAGCCCAAAGAAATACTAAATTGAATGGACAAAATTGTATACATATTTTTTTTATACTTATATATACATAATACAATATTTTTATGAACCTATTTTTTTGGCGTAAAATACAGCACACTAATTAAAAGAGTAAGACATGATACGTCTTTTATTTATGCAACAATATCAATAGTTTATGCATTATTTAGTGAGTTTATGGTGTTTAATATAATAGATTAACTAACAATAAGTAGAAAGTTAAACATAATTGAAGTTCTGGTGTAATAATTATAAGATCCAAAATAGGACAAAGACAATTTATTTTCTTTTAAGTAAATTATTGTTGTTTTTTCCTCCTTTAATGGTTCGTTTCTTCTATATTTGTGTAAAATTAATAACCGAATAACTATATCTGGGGTTATTCACAGGTCGATTGAAATCGGTTGTTGGTCAAAATCAAAACCAAATCATTTTAATTGTTTTTAAGTTATTAAAACCAAATAAATTATACATCCATCGATATGATTTGGTTTGATTCGATTCGGTTATTAACCATATGCAAAAATAAAATAAACAATTCATTCAAAAACAAATAAATTATTTTTGTACCATTTTAGATCTTATAATTTTTATACCAGAACTTTAATTATGTTTAACTTCTTATTTATACTGTTACCTAATTCAATGACTAAACAACATAAACTTATTGAATAATGCATATGCTAATTATATTGTTGTACAAATAAAAGACGTATCATACCTTACTTTTTAAAATTAGTGAGTCTGTTTTTTTTGCAGGAAACAGTGTTCATGAAAAAATAATATATTATGTAAATATAATTATAAAAAATACGTATATAATTTGTTATCTATGTTATTTCTTCGGTTATTTTGAACAAAATCAAAACCAAATCAAATATTATTATTTTAAAAAAAAATAAAAACCAAACCAAACCAAATAAAAATCAATTTATTTGATTGGTTCGGTTTGTTTTGATTTTTCAATTTGAATCGGTTTTTATCCAAACCGTGAACACCCCTATGTCTATGTCAGATTGAACAGATACTAATAATCCGTCAATTTAAAAAAGAATGACCTAGTTTGACTTGACCCTGAGTTTTAAAAAAATCAATTTTGTGGTTTTGATTTAAAGTTTTGTTAAATGTACCAAAATGCTCTATAATTTTGTGATCTTAAACATGTCACACAGAAAGCTGAAATTAAATTGTTGTACAAAGATTTTTTTTTTAAATAGACAAAAAAGAAAAGTAAATATTTTTTAAAAAAATGAAAAAAAACTAATAACTAACTGATATATATATATATATTTAATTTAATTTTAATCATTTAAAAATTAATCCAATTAAATTTAATTTTTATTTTAATCAATAATCAATTCAAATCAACTCGTAAACACCTTCAACGGTTGGCACAAAGTATAAGTATGCCTGAGAGAAAAAATTAAAACCAAAAAAAAAAAGAAAAAAAAAGAGGAATTTCTTGAATATGTAAAAGTGATCATGTCATGGAGGATGCAAATATGGACCGGATCTACTCGAGCCCAAGGCCTGTACATCCATCTACTTTGTTAAAGGTAAATCACCTAAATATACGATATTCAAGAAATATTTACCACATACAGTAACATAATTATTTTAACCATAGCAAATTATTTGAATTAAATTTAGTACAGTTCTTACTTTTATAAAACTTTCATCTGTGATTTTCTCTTCCCCTGTTTATCTCCAAATTTGCTACACCAATTTTCTCTCCAATCTTCTCACCCACGATTTTCTCAACCAAGACTTTCTACAACATTAATACTCCAATTTTGAAATTAATGTGGTGTATTCAGTAGTTATTGCAGAAGAATTGCAAAATTTAGGTGAATGCAGATTTGAATCAATTGAAGAATTATGATTTCTGAGTAGAGATCTGTGACTACTTAAATGTTTGAATGGTTGAATGTTTAATTGTTTGAAGGCTTGAATTAAATTGCATGTCTAATTCATTAGCAATACAGGATTTGTATTCAGTTGTGATTCAACATGAAAGTTTATCTCTGTTTCTATGTTTATCACGATTACTTGTTTAATGTGTGTGTAATACATTTGTTGTTCAAGTTTAATTCATTTTTATGGCCTACAGATTACTGAAGGCTGATTTTGTTAGCTACATGTTTCATTCGTCTTTAATTCTCTTTTAATTCAAGTTTAATATGTGTGTAATACATTTGTTGTTCAAGTTTAATTTATTTTTGTGGCCTACAAATCACTGAAAGCTGGTTTTGTTAGCTGCATATTTCATTCGTGTCCAATTCTCTTCTAATTCAAGTTTAATGTGTGTGTAATACATTTGTTGTTCAACTTTAATTCATTTTTGTGGCCTACAAATCACGGAAAGTTGGTTTTATTAGCTGCATGTTTCATTCGTCTTTAATTTCTCTTCTAATTCAAGTTTAATATGTGTGTATTACATTTGTTGTTCAAGTTTAATTCATTTATATGGCCTACGGATTACTGAAAGCTGGTTTTGTTAGCTGCATGTTTCATTCGTGTCTAATTCTCTTCTAATTCAAGTTTAATGTGTGTGCAATACATTTGTTGTTCAACTTTAATTCATTTTTGTGGCCTACAAATCACTGAAAGCTGGTTTTGTTAGCTGCATATTTCATTCGTCTTTAATTCTCTTCTAATTCAAGTTTAATGTATGTGTAATACATTTGTTGTTCAAGTTTAATTTATTTTTGTGGCCTACAGATCACTAAAGGCTACTTTTATTAGCTACATATTTCATTCGTGTCTAATTCTCTAATTCTCTTCTAATTCAACCAAAAAAAATACAAGAAACAAATATGGCTAATCTGGCTGTGCTGCTTTACTTCAATGATTGATAGGATTCAAGTAACAAGTATATTAATTACTTGGCAGATGGTGTATTAATAAATACCGATTCAACATTTGCTAGCCTCGTTTCTGTGATTGTTGCTCAATTGTCAATAGGCACATCAACAAGTAAAGTTGAAATTAGATATAAGATTGATGAAAGGTCTCCTCCAATTCAAATTCATAACGATATGGAGTAAAAGTGTATGTTGAAACCAAAAACGAACATAGAGATATGTCAAAATACCCTTTATGTGTAACAACAATTGAATCAATCAACTTGGAGAGTAATTCCACCTTAATTCAGTTCAGAAGATATGAGGATTACACACAATTCATATTTTTCTAATGCATTTAGTGGTATTGTAATACACTAGAATTAATTGCCTTTGGATCATGTGACGAAGTTGATGAGCAAGAAGAAATACAATCAGGCATCATTATTAACCTCAATCAATCTTTCTTTGAGATAGATCAAGTTTACAAAAATAAATATGTCCTTACCAGTACACTAAAAAGACATTCCATTCTTAAACACTTCGAATTCAACACATTGAGATCAAGCTCAATATGGTAAGACTCAAATTCAAGTTATTTTATATTATTGATTGTATATTAATAAAAAAAATCAACAGTATTCAATACAATGCCTCAGAGAAAACTGTGCTTCAAGCGTGAATAAATCTTAAATATTCGCTATTAGATATTTTAAAAGGGAACACACGTTTTTGTTGATAGATAATTCATTATCAGAAAGACAAGCAACCAAGACAGTTGTTGAAATAATTATTATTGCCAAATGTATTGATCTAGATGCAAACTACACACCAAGAAATATACAAAATGACATGTTACAGGAATATGGTGTGTGGTTCACATATATGCAAGCTTGGAGAGCTAACGAAAAAGCTCTTGAATTAGTCTGAGGTGATCCAACTCAATCATATGCAAAGTTGTCAAGTTACTTTCACACACTAGAGGCAACTTACCCTGGTTCTTATATAAGATTGCACAAATCAGAGGATGACCATTTCCTATATGCATTTGTAGCTCTGTTTACATCGATAAAAGCATGGGAGCATTGTAGATCAATTGTAGTTGTTGATGGAACTTTTCTAAAAGAAGCATACAAAGGGGCAATGCTAACAACTAATATCTTAGATGCAGTAGTTGAGACTTTTCAAATACAATACTAGTGCTTATATAAATGAAATTCTAATTTGTATTAAAAGTCTGCACTATTTATTAAAAGTGTATTATGTATGAAACAGAATATATTAAAAATGTATTAAACATTATACCTGATGCAGGAAGTATACTGCCGCTTGCTTATTCCATTGTTGATTCAGAGAATGATGCATCTTGGAGGTGTTTTTTTGAACAATTCAGAGATGTATTTGGTCAAAGATCAGAGATGTGTATCGTTTTGGATAGGCATGCAAGCATTATTAAGGCAACTTCAATAGTCTATGATGAAATACCTCATTTTGCGTGCATATGACACTTCTTGTTGCAAAACATAATGAAAAACTTCAGAAAGAGTCAGCAAAAAGTAACAAAATTATTCTACTCTACGACAAAAACATACACCATGGTAGAGTTTAATCAACATATGACAATTGTTGAGAAGATAGGCAGGAGGATTAAAGATTACTTGCTGAACATTGGATACAACAAATGGTCACGTGTTCATACTCAAGTAAATAGGACTTAGATGATGACATCCAACATTGCAGAATCAGTCAATTCAAGAACAAGACTTGTCAAAGTTCTTACAGTCTTGCACCTCCGAGAATTAATGAGACAACTTGTTCAAAAATGGAATAACAATAACAGGTCAAAGGCAATATTTTCAGGATTTTACCTTGGGAAAAGTTTGAAAAAATTCTACAACATAACAAAACTGCATCGGAGAAATTAAGAGTATGATATTTGTAAATTTCTTTTTGCTAATATTTTTTCTTCTCATTCACAACTAACATCTCTCTTGCTTATATTTCTTCTTATTTATCATAGGTTAGGGAGGTAAATGAATATGTGTTGTAACAACCCCTAAAATGTTGTATGTCGGTATTTCAATTCTCGACAAACATAATACAGCCTCTGTATTTTGGGCATAACTTTTCATAGGTTGGTCCAAATTAGGTGATTCAAATTTTTGGGTAATCACAACATCCTTACCTACAACTTTTGTGAAGAACATAACTTCAAATTCGGAGTATAAGTAGGTCAAATAAATTAATCTTTGCAAGATATAGTGCTGTGACGGAATTGAGTGTTGATAGAAGAAAATTCATATCTCACTGTAGGTTGCTCCAAATTGGTTGATTCTTGAACGATATAAAACTAGACTTCCATATCTACAATTCTTATGAAGAAACCAAATCCTAATAAGGAATTTATCTTATTCAAACGTAGCTTCGAAAATGAGTATTCTGTTAAAAAGAACTCATCTTACCTACCATGGAAACATCTAGATGCATTTGACATCATGCATGACATAAATTGTCCTCCATTTAACATCATCCATGACATCAATATATTCCATTAAATTTTCAGATTTTTCTTTATAATTATTTTATTTATTGTTAGGTCCCTCTTTCCCACCTATAAATACCCACCTTATTTCCTCATTTTATTCATCAAGCTTTCCTAAGCATTTCTTCTCTCTATATACTTCTTCTCAAATATAGTTTTAGTTTTAGTAGTATAAAAATACTACTCCGGTTATTCTTATACTCCGGGTAGTACACAAAACGCTCCGGCGAGGAGAAAAGGCTAGGGATCCAAGAGTATTCCAATTCGGAGTAAACCTTCGGATTTAAGGTATGTAAGGCTTTCATAGCATTGGATTGAGTTCGTCCATGCGCCCAATATTTAAATTTATTATAATTGAGTTATAGTTGAGTTTTATTCAAATCTTGAATTCTAGATGAATTAATTCTTCTTCTATTGAGTTTGATATATTTATGCATTAATATTATTATTATTGTTATCTCTCATATTATTGGAATTATTGTTCATGGCTACTTTCCCATGAATTCTAATTGATTTGATGTTCATGAATATTTTTACATATGTTTTGAGTAAAGATGTTGGCTTTTTATTATTTTTATTGATAAAAAGAGAGTTATATGAATTAATACTATATATGTATTTTATTGAGTTTTGAAAGAGTAAAAGAGTTGAATTTGAATGAATTTGAGAAAAATGATATTTTGAGCAAGATGTTTTGATGAGATGTAAATGATGTTTTTGGAAGTATAATGATTGATGAACATGAAATGAGATGAGTTTGATGATTTAAATTAAAGTCCAATGAGACTAGATGATGAGTTTAATATGAGCACATATTTTGGGAGTAGTATTGAGCACCGAGTTGGGTAAGAGTTTAATTGACTCAAACCCCAGAACTACGTAGCCAGCGTAGGATGGAGGCTATGCCTCTTAAGTCCCAAAAAGAGGACTTTGATGAATGGATCCAAGATGGTGATGTCCTTTACCCTGGCAAGGTATTGGATGGATGTGGCAACGACATCGCTTCGTTGTATCATCGCTAGCTCATAAGTGATGGTTGTCGGTTAGAGAAACTCCCAACTGAGTAAGCATTGCTTATTACTATTATTTTTATTATTATATTTTAAACTTGCATTACATATTCATGTTGAGATGATGTTGAGTTCTGAGCTGAGTTTTATTGAGAGGAGTATCTTGATATCTATTCTTACCTTCCTGCCATTTTACATACTCGTATATTCCACGTACTGACGTCATTCGACCTGCATCGTTTTATGATGCAGATACAGGTGTTAGAGATCCTCAACAGGCGCATCGTTGAAGATCATTTTTTTTCAGCTATTTGGTGAGTCCTTCTTGTATTCGAAGGAACTCCTTATCCTTTTATTATTGTTGAGTGTGATGTTTCTTTTGAGGTAGCCATGGACATGTCATTGGCACCATCTAAGAGTATTAGAGGCTTCATAGACAGAGTCTGATGATGTAATCGGAGTAGTTCTCCTTAGAAACTACTTCTTCTAATAATTATCTATTTTTCCTTTGATTATGACAAGCCCACATTAGTATTCTTAAGTCTTCCGCTCATGAATAAATAATAAATGAGACCAAGTGGTTCTCTCAGAAGTCAGAAATGGTTTCTGAGTGCCGGCCACGCCTAGGGTACCCTCTCGGGGCGTGACAAACTTGGTATCAGAGCCCAGAGTTCAAGAGTCCTAGGGTGTCTATGAAGCCGTGTCTAGTAGAGTCTTGTTTATAGGTGTGTCGTGCACCACACTTATAATCAGGAAGCTATAGGACATTAGGAATTATTTCACTTCTTTCATAATCTGAGTTCGTGCGATAGAGTTTAACTCTATAAAAGCTTTCTTTCTAATTCGTGCGTTTACACATTTCAGACATGCCTCCTAAACGTTCAGCTAGTCAGAGGAACGCTCCCAGCACTGAGGTTCCACAGTCAGTGATGCCTCCACGGAGAACTAGGGGCCGACCTACAAGGTCTACTGAGGTACCCCAAGTACCTACTGTTCAGACCACTCCTACTTCTGAGGATGATTTTCGAGGAGCGATTGCTATGCTCACCCAGTTGGTGGCTGCTCGAAATAGTAGCCAGAGTTCACCAACTCCTAGCTCTAGTTATCAAGAGTCGTCTGCTGCCACGAGGATCAGAGATTTTCTGAGAATGAATCCACCGGTCTTCACGGGTTCTAACGTTGATGAAGACCCCCAAAATTTCATTAATGAGATGTGGAAGATACTAAAAGCGATGCATGCTACAGAGATTGAGGGTGTTGAGTTGGTGTCTTATCAACTCAAGGATGTTGCAAATATCTGGTATAACCAGTGGGAAGAAAGTAGAGGTGAAGATGTAGAGCCTGCTCTTTGGGATGAGTTTGAAAGAGCATTTCTTGATAACTTTTTTCCCCAAGAGCTACGTGAAGCAAAAATTGAGGAGTTTGTGAACCTCAAGCAAGAGAGTATGACTGTGAAAGAATATAGTTTGAAGTTTATTCAATTGTCCAAATATGCCCCAGAAATAATTCCCCATATGAGGTCTAAGATGAGGAAGTTTGTCTCTGGCCTAGGCAAACATGTAAAGAAAGAATGTAAGGCAATGCTAATGATTTCTGACATGGATTTTTCTAGATTGATGATGTATGCTCAGCAGGTTGAGGATGATAAGAAAAAGGACCGAGAAGAACACCTAAGCAAGAAGGCTAAGTCTGCTGGGCATGAGAATGAGCAGAAGCAAGGGAAGGGTAACAAGTCTTTCTTTCAGAAAAGGTCTTCCAATTATGCACCTTCCCCAACAAATACTTTTACACCTAATACCAGGTATGATCAAAGATCTCTAAGTCACCAAAACTTCCGATCTCAAGGTTCTCAGTCCCAATTAAGTATGGCTCAAGGTTCTAGAGGGAAACCACCATGTGCTAGATGTGGAAGGCTCCATTTGGGAGAGTGTCGTGTGGGCACCAATGCTTGCTACGGATGTGGAAAGATAGGTCACTTCCAGAATGAGTGTCCTTCAAAAAGGCAGGGAGATGGAAGTAGTAGAGCTCCGTTTTCTTCTGCAGCTCCACAGAATAGAGGTAATCATAGAGGTGCAGCTTCAAGTGCAGGTGGGGGAACCAACCGTCTGTATGCTATGGGTAGTAGCCAAGACCAAGAAAACGCACCCGATGTTGTTACTGGTATGCTTCGAGTCCTTTCTTTTGATGTGTATGCATTACTTGATCCGGGTGCTACATTATCTTTTGTGACTCCTTACTTGGCTAGTAAATTTGAGATCCTTCCTGAGTGTCTTCTTGAGCCTTTCAGTGTGTCTACTCCTGTTGGTGATTCTATCTTAGCTGACATGGTCTATAGAAATTGTACTGTGTCAATCTATCATAAGGATACCATGGCTGACTTAGTTGAGTTGGACATGGTTGATTTTGATGTGATTCTTGGTATGGACTGGCTTTATTCTTGTTATGCTTCGGTTGATTGTAGGACCCGAATTGTCAAGTTTCAATTTCCAAACGAGCCTATCTTAGAGTGGAAGGGGAATTCTGTAGTGCCTAGGGGTAAATTTAATTCCTACCTTAAGGCCAGAAAATTAATCTCTAAGGGATGTATATATCATATAGTTCGAGTCAAAAATATTAATGATCAGACTCCATCTCTTGAGTCAGTTCCCATTGTGAATGAGTTTCCTGAAGTCTTTCCTGAGGATCTACCCAGAATTCCTCCTGATAGAGAGATAAACTTTGGTATTGATATCCTTCCTGATACACAACCTATCTCTATTCCTCCTTATAGGATGGCTCCTGCTGAGTTGAAAGAGTTGAAAGAACAACTGAAAGACCTCCTAGATAAGGGGTTTATTAGGCCAAGTGTCTCACCCTGGGGCGCTCCTGTCCTATTCGTGCGAAAGAAAGATGGGTCCCTTAGAATGTGCATTGATTACCGACAACTAAACAAGGTCACCATTAAAAACAAGTACCCTCTCCCCAGAATAGATGATTTATTTGACCAACTTCAGGGTGCCACATGTTTCTCTAAGATAGACCTCAGATCAGGCTATCACCAGTTGAAAGTGAGAGAATGTGACATCCCGAAGACGGCTTTTCGAACCCGCTATGGTCATTTTGAGTTTCTTGTTATGTCCTTTGGATTGACAAATGCTCCAGCAGCTTTTATGGACCTCATGAACCGAGTATTCAAGCCATACCTAGATACGTTTGTAATTGTCTTCATCAATGATATTTTGGTCTACTCTAGAAGTAAGAGTGAGCATGCTAATCACCTTAGGAGTGTCCTTCAAACTCTTAAGGAGAAGGAGTTGTATGCTAAGTTTTCAAAGTGTGAGTTTTGGCTTAAGTCTGTAGCATTCCTAGGTCATATTATATCTGGGGATGGAATCCAAGTTGATACTCAAAAGATTGAGGCAGTTAAGAACTGGCCCCGACCCACCTCTCCAACCGACATAAGGAGTTTCTTAGGTTTGGCTGGTTACTACAGGAGGTTTGTTGAGGGATTTTCATCCATATCCTCACCATTGACTAAGCTGACTCAGAAGAAGGCTAAGTTTCAATGGTCTGATGCTTGTGAGAAAAGTTTTCAAGAGTTGAAAGCTAGATTGACTACTGCTCCAGTACTATCCCTACCCGAAGGAATGGATGGTTTTGTAATCTATTGTGATGCTTCAAGAGTTGGGTTGGGATGTGTATTGATGCAGAAAGGTAAGGTCATTGCCTATGCCTCCAGGCAGCTTAAGACTCATGAGAGGAACTACCCCACTCATGACCTTGAGTTGGCAGCTGTGGTATTTGCTCTTAAGATTTGGCGTCACTATCTTTATGGTGTACATGTGGATGTGTTCACAGACCATAAGAGCTTACAGTATGTATTCAGCCAGAAGGAGCTGAATTTGAGGCAAAGGAGATGGCTAGAGTTGCTCAAGGATTATGACATGAGCATTCTCTACCACCCAGGTAAAGCAAATGTAGTTGCTGATGCTCTTAGCAGGTTATCTATGGGGAGTACAACTCATGTGGAAGAGGAAAAGAAGGAGTTGGCAAAGGAAGTGCATAGACTTGCGCGTTTGGGAGTTCAACTTATTGACTCTAGTGAGGGTGGTACAATACTACGAAATGGAGCCGAATCATCTCTAGTTGCAGAGGTGAAAGAAAAGCAAGATCAGGACCCTATTCTTCTTCAACTGAAGGATGAGGTTCACAAGCAGAAGGTAATGGCTTTTACCAAAGGGGGAGATGGAGTGTTGAGATATCAAGAAAGATTATGTGTTCCAAGTGTTGATAGTATTAGGGAGAGAATCATGAAAGAAGCCCATAATTCTAAGTATTCCATCCATCCAGGTTCAACAAAGATGTATCATGACTTGAGAGAAGTATACTGGTGGAGTGGAATGAAGAGAGATATAGCAGAGTTTGTGTCCAAGTGCCCAAATTGCCAACAAGTTAAAGTTGAGCACCAAAGGCCTTGTGGAGTGGCTCAGAATATAGAGATACCGGAATGGAAGTGGGAAATGATCAATATGGACTTCATTACCGGTTTACCACGAACCCGCAAACAACATGACTCTATTTGGGTGATTGTGGATAGGATGACCAAATCGGCCCATTTCTTGCCGGTTAAGACTACGAACACTGCAGAGGATTATGCCAAACTATATCTTAGAGAGATTGTTAGACTGCATGGAGTTCCTTTGTCTATCATCTCTGATAGGGGAGCTCAATTTACTGCTCAGTTTTGGAAGTCATTTCAGAAGGGTTTGGGTTCAAGAGTGAACCTTAGTACTGCTTTTCATCCGCAAACAGATGGCCAGGCAGAGCGTACGATACAGACTTTGGAGGATATGTTAAGAGCCTGTGTCATTGACTTCAAAGGTAATTGGGATGATCATTTACCTCTTATTGAGTTTGCATACAATAATAGTTTCCATTCGAGTATTCAAATGGCTCCTTATGAAGCTCTATATGGGAGGAGATGTAGATCACCAATTGGTTGGTTTGAAGTTGGTGAAGCTGAGTTGATTGGACCAGACTTGGTTCACCAAGCTATGGAGAAGGTGAAAACCATACAAGAGAGGTTGAGGACTGCTCAAAGTCGCCAAAAATCCTACACTGATGTTAGAAGAAGAGATTTAGAGTTCGAAGTGTACGATTGGGTATACTTGAAAGTTTCACCCATGAAGGGTGTGATGAGATTTGGAAAGAAAGGGAAGCTTAGTCCCCGCTACATTGGTCCTTATCAGATTATGAGGAGGGTAGGTAACGTAGCCTATGAATTAGAGTTGCCTCCAGAATTAGCTGTTATTCATCCCGTGTTTCACATCTCTATGCTTAAGAAATGTTTGGGAGATCCTTCACTTGTTGTCCCAGCTGAGAGCATTGGGGTGAAAGAGAGTTTGAGTTATGAAGAGATTCCAGTTCAAATTCTTGATCGTCAGGTTCGCAAATTAAGAACTAAGGAAGTGGCATCTGTCAAAGTCCTATGGCGAAATCAATTTGTTGAAGAGGCTACATGGGAAGCTGAAGAAGATATGAAGGCTAACTTGTTACATTCCGTATTTTTGCATTTTGGATTATTCGTACGCTAACGATTATAAATTCAAGGACTTTTAATTTTGAATTTTAAAAGGACATAATTTGTTGTATATGCCAAGTTATATGAATAATTTATGTGTAGTAAAATACATCTCAAGAAGGACCCTTAAGCCAAATCAAAATAGAAGCCATCAAATATGTTTTTCTTAAAGTTACGTTTCGGGTAAGCTGACTTCGGGAGGCCATAACCTCTTTATAATTTGAGAATTTGGGAAAACTCTCAACATGAAAGTTGTAGATAATTGAAATATCTTTCCAACCATAGGTCGTGGGACGAAATGTGATATCGGAGTAATAAGATATAGACGTTTTAAGTCTGACAGGCCAAACTAAATAGTGAATTCGGCCCAACCCAATTTTAATTCGGGTCAGGCCCAATACCCACGAAATTAATCAAAATTCTATGTCTTCCTTCATAGTTTAGACCAAGAAATATCTGGAAATTTCCAGAGAGAGTAAGATAAGGGAAAGCTAGAGAGAAACACCAACATCCACCACAATTAAAGCCCCGAATCTCAAAGCTCTTGAAGAGAAAATTGTTGTACGTCTCGTTGGCTTCAATTTGAGCTAGAAATCAGCCAATAAGGAGAAGATTTTATGTGGTGCTGCAAATTTAAGGTAATATTAAAGTCTCCTTTTCATTGTTAATAAGTTTAGTTAGAGTTTTAACGGATTAGAACGGAGAAAATAGTGTTATAAACTAGTTTGGTGATTTGTTGAGAGTTATGGGTTAAAGGGTTGATTTAGGTAGATTAAATAGATGGAATTATCTTAGTGATGATTTATAATAATGTTTGATATTGTTTTGATGTTGTTGATGAGTTGTTGTTCTTGAATTTGGAGGAAAAAGGTGTATGAAGATTGTGAATGTTCAAACCCGTTTTTGGAATTGAGTAGCTGGTAGTAATTTTGGAATATCTCATTGTGTAGACCTTCGATTTTAGATATTAAACATGTTTTGGAAAGCTAATACACGTACCTACAACTCTTATGTTTATGTCTTAGTCTATATCTGCTGTTATTATGTCAAAAACTGAGCATGAATCATAAGACAAATTCTGTCCAGATTCTGGATTGAAAATTCCTTCATGTATAGCTGTTCGTATTTTGATGATATCTCTTTGTAGAAAATGAATTTTGAGTTGATTTCTTTTGCATTGGAAACTTAAGACATAGATCTAAATGTTTCATGAAGGTTATAAAGTCCAGTTTTGCCGTTTTCATTTTCAAATTTTAGATACAACGTGAGGTACTTGACTTTCCGAATTTACTGCTTTGGTAACATGAATAATAAATCTTATTTTGTGTCAATATTTTGGATTGTTGATGTTGGTTGATGATTATATGGCTGGTTTGAAAGTGGGAAAAGTGAGTGGTATAGGGGAGGTGCTGTCCAATTTTTTTAGAAATAACCTACTAACGATAGACTACGTTTTATTCTTGTCCATAGCTTAATCATAGTGCTTAACGTTTTAATATAGGTTGAGACAATATTGGACAACATATACGTATAAACGCTAAAGGTATGTAAAGTTAACATCTTCTTCTTTTGGCATGATCCATATGAAACGAACGAATGACGTATGCTTAAATTCCAAAGAAACTCGTATTCGTAGATATACTCGGATGGCTACCGTTCTTGATTTTCAAAATTTATATTGTTATGTCTTGACTCATGTGTATGATTCCAGCCATCCTAGTTGGTATAACTCATGTTGTGGTATAATTCATATTTTAGTATAATCCATAATTGATGTGATTCATAATGACTATTGTCTTGGTTTTCAAATGATGAACTATTTTGCTTATTCTATTAAGTCTCCGATAATGATCAAATTTCGCAAGGTTGCTAATGATACCTTATTCGTGCATATTGTTATGGTATTATTCACCGAGTCCTACGATAGGCCGGGTATGTTATCATGTATGGATTCCACTACATTATTCACCGAGTCCCTTACTAGAGGGCCGGGTACGTGATATGATAATATGATATTATGATGATATGACGATATGATTATGGCACCGAGTCCCATAATGGGCCGGGTACGGTATCAGTGTACACTACTCTATTCACCGAGTCCCTTGCTAGAGGGCCGGGTATGGTATATATATACATATGACGATATATTGATATAATTGTGACACCGAGTCCCATAACGGGCTAGGTACGATATATGATGATATGCATGTCTTCATTTTATAAGACACAGGTACAGTGATTTATTGATTATGATACTTAACTCCTGAATCTTTATTTCAGATGTGATCTCCTTTACGGTATTTTATGCTTTATATACTCAGTACATAGTTCGTACTGACCCCCTTTTGTTCGGGGGGCTGCATTTCATGCCTGCAGGTACAAATACTCATTTTGGAGAGCCGCCAACTTAGGATTCTACTCAATGAGTTTGAAGTGCTCCATTGTCTCGGAGCCCAAACTTTGGGTACTAATCCTTATAATGTATATATTTGTGTATTTAGGGGTACGACGGGGCCCTGTCCCGTCATATGCTATTGTTAATTCTCTTAGAGGTCTGTAGACATATGAGTGGGTTGTATATAGATGTTGTCCGGTGTACTAGTATGACTTATGTTTTTGGACGTTTACATTCAGAATGGAAGCCTTGTCGGCTTACATATTATGTTATCTTATTTTTGACAATTTAGACTCCCCAAGAAATAGGTGATTTTAGTATATATATAAGTAACAGTTTGAGACAACGTGCTATCCATATAATCCTTTATCATGCTTAATTGCCGATTGACTATAGATAATATGTGTGTATACGAGGGTCCAATTTGGACACTAGTCACGGGGCTAGGTCGTGACAAAAGTGGTATCAGAGCAGTTCATCCTCGGAGTGTCTACAGATCGTGTCTAGTAGAGTCTTGTTTATCGGTGTGTTGTGCACCACATCTATAAACAGGAGGCTACAGGACATTTAGGACGTTGCCTTTCTTTCATATCTAAGATCGTGCGATAGAGCCCAGCCATAGGACATGAAATTCTTTTTTTCTATCTTTTGATTTCAGCTGAAGAACGACATCGATAGAAGAAAACGATTGATGATATTGGAAGCTACACAATAAACGGGTAAGTAATGATGCGAAAGAGGTATGGTGGATAAGGTAAGCATATTGAAGTATGATTGAAATGTAAAGTTGAAAATTGAAAGAAAAAGTAGACATGAAAGTGTAACAGGTGCAGTTCGAGTCGGACATAAGAGGTAAGTCCATCATTTTCATACTGTTATTGATATTGGGTGCCCTGTGTGGCTGCGATATGATATGAATATATATATGTTGAACCTGTGAGGCATTATTGGTATTTCTACGTGCAGATTTTGGGATAGTAAGAAATACAGAGGAAACTCTGCCCAATTTTTTATTTTTTTCAGAAAAAAAAAATAGAAAAAAAAAAAAAGTGGGACATAAGTTCATAATATATTTTGAAGGTTGATACCCATGAGGTAAATTTATTGTGTTGTAGTAAAGAGTTAAGAAATACCCCCATGTCATCATTAAGGGACACCATTTTTATTTGGGAAATTTTATTTCGGAAAAAACCTATTTAGAATTGATTTAAACGAACCAAGATAACTTCCAATCGCATGTTTTCCTTAAAAGAAGCTTTTGTTGAAGGAAAAAAAAATACGTCTCATAATTAAGTTTTACTTCCATTGAGAAGTACAAGGCACTCAACAATTAGTTTGTGAATTAAATAATTCATTCAAAATTTAAGAATAACCTTGGAGGTAAACCAGGTGCATCAAGCATTAAGAGGTCCGGTGGTGCTCGTTGGATTCTAGCTTCCTTTTGGTGGTGGTTGAAGAATGCCTTATGATAACATTTTATTAGTCCTTAACCAATTAATTGGAGATGGAACTGGTGAATGGAAAACATAAACTTGTGGAATATTCAGGATCATGTATTTCATGTGTTGTTCATGAAATGCTAGGATGATTCGAAAGGGATTTTGATACTAAGGGATAATTTACAAAAAGGTTAAGTACGCTTAGTCCACCGAGTATAATTGACCCTTAGTAAGAATCGTGAATAAGGTTAAAAAGTGTTACACTATGGGATTGAGTAAGAACAGAATATAATGTGAGTATGATGAGAATCGTTATGAAAATAAGTAAAGTCTAGCGGAAAAGTGGCTAATGGATATGATTTTGAGTAAGATTAAAAGTTAGTATTGGGTACACGACAAGGGTGAAAGCGTATAAGGCATAAAGGAGTATTGTGTATATGTGACTTCACCTCGAAAAATAGTGAAATCCTTAGATGATAGGAAATGTAGATTTGCAAAAATAACGGATGTATTGTGAGTTTACTAGAGGAACATGTGATATCTATTGAGATAAAGATAGCGTTATAAGAAAGCTTGGAACACTGATCACTAGAATATAAGTGCTACCGAATAGAGAATTTAAAACGATTATAAACACTAGCTAATTACTGATTAGAATGAATGGAATATGGCTTTGAATGAATGGCTACATTAATTATATCATTTGAGTACCATTTATCAGACGAGATTTTGTACTATATATCGGGAATTCTCATCACCTTCTGATTGTGTTGAGGTTTCGTACATGGGTAATCTAAGTTATTGATGATATAAAGAAAGACAGAGATAATGTATTGGAAAAGAATCGCATGAATTTGAAAATTTGAAATGGGGACATAGAGTAGAATATAAATAGATAATGTTATGGGTACACCCTAAAGGGGGGAAGTGGATGAGAAAAATATAACTGTAAAATGAAATTAACTGACACTGCAACACGTTAAGGTGAACACCTAAACTTCATATGAGATCCCATGCTGGAACAAGTTAGAAAAATTTGAAAGTCAGCAATAAATGGAAAAATAAAACCAAGATGATATTTGAGATGGTGCTCAGAATTATTGGTAAAGATCTTGGATAGTGTGACATCAAAAGATGGATGCTTATAAAAAGGACGAATACAACATGAGAATAGTAACAAGTAGCTCGAAGATATTATAAATGATAGCAAGGTTATACTGGATTAGAGGTTGAGATGTTGGCAACGTAATTATCGGCTAATAAGATTGGGATATACAAGTAGCAAAGGAGAGAAATCTCTCATATGGTAGAATATGAGAAAACTTAATAGTAAGTAAAGGAAGGAATGCAAGTATGACAAAATAGACAGCAAGTGAGTGTTAGTACAATAAGAAATTTATAGCAGAATAAGCCAAGAGAAGGAAAGACTATGATTAGAAGTGAATACACGTTGTACAAATTCTACAAGATTGGTTATGCAGCCTATGAATATTGGTATGCTAAGGGTGATATCAAGTGATTACTTGATAAGTAGAATAAGAATTTAGTAACCACAATGCGATTGCAATATTCCGGATACATCAAAGAAAAGTATAAGATGGTTTGAGGAAAAAAACTATAGAGATATAATTAGTATTGGGGGCAAAAGCCATAGGTGAGTCCTGATATCAACTGAAAGAGGTAAGAGAAAATATAGGGACTGCATAAAGACTAACGTGGAGACATTTAGGTATTTTCTGGGCTGATTTAAGCACCTACACATATTCGTATAAAGATTGCAATAGTATGTGTGGTAAGAGAAGTAAGAGAAAATTAGAGTAAAGGGGCAATAGAAAAGTTTGAGTCAAAAATAGAGAAATGACTCAAGATATTATGCCTAAAATATTGCCAGTTAGGGTAAAGGAAATTATGAAATGACTTAACCGAGACAATCAGAATAGGCGGGTTACTGGTTACTGGATGACGGTAAGGTTATAAGATGAAGGAACCTTAACACTAATTGATAACCAACCCAAAAGATCAAGATCAAGAGGTAAAAACAAATGATAGTTAAAGACCTTCAAGTCAAAGTCAGAAAGTTACACATGATGCCGAGGATTCCAGAATACGGATTGTCATAGTAGGGTAAAGAAAGAATATTGGAGTACCAAAATATTACCCTGGTGAAATTTCGATTTACTAGTAGAACTTGGAGTGCGTTATAATGAACTAAAGCGAGTCGACAAACGGAGGAGGTCTATGAACGGCATAATTAACTAAGAGAACACTTGAGAAAATATTGGGAAGCAATTAATATGAATTTTTTTTTACAGGCTTACCTAGCACTCCACAGAAGTATGATTCCATATGGGTGATTGTAGATAGGCTGACAAAATCAACCCACTTTCTTTCAGTTAGAACTACATATTCAATAGAGGACTATGCGAGGTTATTTATCAAAGAGATAGTAAGACTTCATGGGATTCCCATATCTATTATCTTAGACAGAGGGGCTTAATTTATAGCTAGCTTCTGGAGATCATTTCAGAAGGGATTGGGAACACAAATAAATCTTAGTACAACATTTCACCCTCAGACTAATGGGCAAGCTGAACGCATTATTCAGACGCTAGAAAATATGTTACGGGCCTGTATTATTGACTTTAGAGGTACTTGGGATGACCATTTGCCACTTATTGAGTTTGCCTATAATAACAGCTACCATTCTAGCATTCAGATGGCACCGTATGAGGCTTTATATGGCAGGAAGTGCAGGTCACCTATTGGTTGGTTTGATGTTGGTAAGGCTAAGTTAATCGGACCTGATATGATTCAACAAGCTGTTGATAAAGTCAAGCTTATTCGGGAAAGGTTATTAGCAGCCCAGAGTTGACAGAAATCATATGCAGATAATCGACGTCGACCCTTAGAGTTTCAGGTTAGTGATTGGGTATTTTTGAAGGTGTCACCCATGAAGGGGGTAATGAGATTCGGTAAGAAAGGAAAGCTTAGCCCGCGCTACATTGGCCCTTATCAGGTTACTCGTAGAATAGGCAAGGTTGCATATGAGTTGGACCTACCATCTGATTTGGAAGCAGTGCACCCTTTTTTTTCATGTGTCGATGCTTCGCAAATGCATTGGTGATCCTTCTAAAGTATTCTCCATGGATGATATCCAGGTGACGGAGGAGCTTTCTTACGAGGAAAACCCTATAGCTATACTTGATCGCCAAGTCAGAAGGTTACGTACTAAGGATGTGGCTTCCGTCAAAGTATTGTGGCGAAATAACAATAGAGAAGAGATGACCTGGGAAGCCGAGGAAGAGATGAAGGATAAGTATCCTCACTTGTTTTCTACGCCTACAGGTAATCTAAACCTCTCGATTAATTATATTGATTGACATATGAAACTATTTGTTGTTGCAAAAAAAAAGACTATTCCCCCAAATTTCTTATAAGACTTTATGAGGCGGGTTTAACATTCGAGGACGAATGTTCTAAAGGGGGGAAGAATGTTACATTCCGTATTTTTGCATTTTGGATTATTCGTACGCTAACGATTATAAATTCAAGGACTTTTAATTTTGAATTTTAAAAGGACATAATTTGTTGTAGATGCCAAGTTATATGAATAATTTATGTGTAGTAAAATACATCTCAAGAAGGACCCTTAAGCCAAATCAAAATAGAAGCCATCAAATATGTTTTTCTTAAAGTTACGTTTCGGGTAAGCTGACTTCGGGAGGCCATAACCTCTTTATAATTTGAGAATTTGGGAAAACTCTCAACATGAAAGTTGTAGATAATTGAAATATCTTTCCAACCATAGGTCGTGGGACGAAATGTGATATCGGAGTAATAAGATATAGACGTTTTAAGTCTGACAGGCCAAACTAAATAGTGAATTCGGCCCAACCCAATTTTAATTCGGGTCAGGCCCAATACCCACGAAATTAATCAAAATTCTATGTCTTCCTTCATAGTTTAGACCAAGAAATATCTGGAAATTTCCAGAGAGAGTAAGATAAGGGAAAGCTAGAGAGAAACACCAACATCCACCACAATTAAAGCCCCGAATCTCAAAGCTCTTGAAGAGAAAATTGTTGTACGTCTCGTTGGCTTCAATTTGAGCTAGAAATCAGCCAATAAGGAGAAGATTTTATGTGGTGCTGCAAATTTAAGGTAATATTAAAGTCTCCTTTTCATTGTTAATAAGTTTAGTTAGAGTTTTAACGGATTAGAACGGAGAAAATAGTGTTATAAACTAGTTTGGTGATTTGTTGAGAGTTATGGGTTAAAGGGTTGATTTAGGTAGATTAAATAGATGGAATTATCTTAGTGATGATGTATAATAATGTTTGATATTGTTTTGATGTTGTTGATGAGTTGTTGTTCTTGAATTTGGAGGAAAAAGGTGTATGAAGATTGTGAATGTTCAAACCCGTTTTTGGAATTGAGTAGCTGGTAGTAATTTTGGAATATCTCATTGTGTAGACCTTCGATTTTAGATATTAAACATGTTTTGGAAAGCTAATACACGTACCTACAACTCTTATGTTTATGTCTTAGTCTATATCTGCTGTTATTATGTCAAAAACTGAGCATGAATCATAAGACAAATTCTGTCCAGATTCTGGATTGAAAATTCCTTCATGTATAGCTGTTCGTATTTTGATGATATCTCTTTGTAGAAAATGAATTTTGAGTTGATTTCTTTTGCATTGGAAACTTAAGACATAGATCTAAATGTTTCATGAAGGTTATAAAGTCCAGTTTTGCCGTTTTCATTTTCAAATTTTAGATACAACGTGAGGTACTTGACTTTCCGAATTTACTGCTTTGGTAACATGAATAATAAATCTTATTTTGTGTCAATATTTTGGATTGTTGATGTTGGTTGATGATTATATGGCTGGTTTGAAAGTGGGAAAAGTGAGTGGTATAGGGGAGGTGCTGTCCAATTTTTTTAGAAATAACCTACTAACGATAGACTACGTTTTATTCTTGTCCATAGCTTAATCATAGTGCTTAACGTTTTAATATAGGTTGAGACAATATTGGACAACATATACGTATAAACGCTAAAGGTATGTAAAGTTAACATCTTCTTCTTTTGGCATGATCCATATGAAACGAACGAATGACGTATGCTTAAATTCCAAAGAAACTCGTATTCGTAGATATACTCGGATGGCTACCGTTCTTGATTTTCAAAATTTATATTGTTATGTCTTGACTCATGTGTATGATTCCAGCCATCCTAGTTGGTATAACTCATGTTGTGGTATAATTCATATTTTAGTATAATCCATAATTGATGTGATTCATAATGACTATTGTCTTGGTTTTCAAATGATGAACTATTTTGCTTATTCTATTAAGTCTCCGATAATGATCAAATTTCGCAAGGTTGCTAATGATACCTTATTCGTGCATATTGTTATGGTATTATTCACCGAGTCCTACGATAGGCCGGGTATGTTATCATGTATGGATTCCACTACATTATTCACCGAGTCCCTTACTAGAGGGCCGGGTACGTGATATGATAATATGATATTATGATGATATGACGATATGATTATGGCACCGAGTCCCATAATGGGCCGGGTACGGTATCAGTGTACACTACTCTATTCACCGAGTCCCTTGCTAGAGGGCCGGGTATGGTATATATATACATATGACGATATATTGATATAATTGTGACACCGAGTCCCATAACGGGCTAGGTACGATATATGATGATATGCATGTCTTCATTTTATAAGACACAGGTACAGTGATTTATTGATTATGATACTTAACTCCTGAATCTTTATTTCAGATGTGATCTCCTTTACGGTATTTTATGCTTTATATACTCAGTACATAGTTCGTACTGACCCCCTTTTGTTCGGGGGGCTGCATTTCATGCCTGCAGGTACAAATACTCATTTTGGAGAGCCGCCAACTTAGGATTCTACTCAATGAGTTTGAAGTGCTCCATTGTCTCGGAGCCCAAACTTTGGGTACTAATCCTTATAATGTATATATTTGTGTATTTAGGGGTACGACGGGGCCCTGTCCCGTCATATGCTATTGTTAATTCTCTTAGAGGTCTGTAGACATATGAGTGGGTTGTATATAGATGTTGTCCGGTGTACTAGTATGACTTATGTTTTTGGACGTTTACATTCAGAATGGAAGCCTTGTCGGCTTACATATTATGTTATCTTATTTTTGACAATTTAGACTCCCCAAGAAATAGGTGATTTTAGTATATATATAAGTAACAGTTTGAGACAACGTGCTACCCATATAATCCTTTATCATGCTTAATTGCCGATTGCTTAATTACCCATATCATGCTTAATTGACTATCCTCATCTATTTATGCCTTCTGATGACGATATTCAAGGTAATATTCCTTACTTCTACCTTTGAGTCGATGTTTATTCTTGAGTTTGAGTCATTAACCATTTGAGTATCGGAGTTGATGTATTGATGATATTCATTCTTTATGTCTCCTATTTTCATATTCATTCGAGGACGAATGATCCCAAGGGGGAGATATTGTAACAACCCCTAAAATATTGTATGTCGGTATTTCAATTCTCGACAAACATAATACAGCCTCTGTATTTTGGGCATAACTTTTCATAGGTTGGTCCAAATTACGTGATTCAAATTTTTGGGTAATCACAACATCCTTACCTACAACTTTTGTGAAGAACATAACTTCAAATTCGGAGTATAAGTAGGTCAAATAAATTAATCTTTGCAAGATATAGTGCTGTGACGGAATTGAGTGTTGATAGAAGAAAATTCATATCTCACTGTAGGTTGCTCCAAATTGGTTGATTATTGAACGATATGAAACTAGACTTCCATATCTACAATTCTTATGAAGAAACCAAATCCTAATAAGGAATTTATCTTATTCAAACGTAGCTTCGAAAATGAGTATTCTGTTAAAAAGAACTCATCTTACCTACCATGGAAACATCTAGATGCATTTGACATCATGCATGACATAAATTGTCCTCCATTTAACATCATCCATGACATCAATATATTCCATTAAATTTTCAGATTTTTCTTTATAATTATTTTATTTATTGTTAGGTCCCTCTTTCCCACCTATAAATACCCACCTTATTTCCTCATTTTATTCATCAAGCTTTCCTAAGCATTTCTTCTCTCTATATACTTCTTCTCAAATATAGTTTTAGTTTTAGTAGTATAAAAATACTACTCCGGTTATTCTTATACTCCGGGTAGTACACAAAACGCTCCGGCGAGGAGAAAAGGCTAGGGATCCAAGAGTATTCCAATTCGGAGTAAACCTTCGGATTTAAGGTATGTAAGGCTTTCATAGCATTGGATTGAGTTCGTCCATGCGCCCAATATTTAAATTTATTATAATTGAGTTATAGTTGAGTTTTATTCAAATCTTGAATTCTAGATGAATTAATTCTTCTTCTATTGAGTTTGATATATTTATGCATTAATATTATTATTATTGTTATCTCTCATATTATTGGAATTATTGTTCATGGCTACTTTCCCATGAATTCTAATTGATTTGATGTTCATGAATATTTTTACATATGTTTTGAGTAAAGATGTTGGCTTTTTATTATTTTTATTGATAAAAAGAGAGTTATATGAATTAATACTATATATGTATTTTATTGAGTTTTGAAAGAGTAAAAGAGTTGAATTTGAATGAATTTGAGAAAAATGATATTTTGAGCAAGATGTTTTGATGAGATGTAAATGATGTTTTTGGAAGTATAATGATTGATGAACATGAAATGAGATGAGTTTGATGATTTAAATTAAAGTCCAATGAGACTAGATGATGAGTTTAATATGAGCACATATTTTGGGAGTAGTATTGAGCACCGAGTTGGGTAAGAGTTTAATTGACTCAAACCCCAGAACTACGTAGCCAGCGTAGGATGGAGGCTATGCCTCTTAAGTCCCAAAAAGAGGACTTTGATGAATGGATCCAAGATGGTGATGTCCTTTACCCTGGCAAGGTATTGGATGGATGTGGCAACGACATCGCTTCGTTGTATCATCGCTAGCTCATAAGTGATGGTTGTCGGTTAGAGAAACTCCCAACTGAGTAAGCATTGCTTATTACTATTATTTTTATTATTATATTTTAAACTTGCATTACATATTCATGTTGAGATGATGTTGAGTTCTGAGCTGAGTTTTATTGAGAGGAGTATCTTGATATCTATTCTTACCTTCCTGCCATTTTACATACTCGTATATTCCACGTACTGACGTCATTCGACCTGCATCGTTTTATGATGCAGATACAGGTGTTAGAGATCCTCAACAGGCGCATCGTTGAAGATCATTTTTTTCAGCTATTTGGTGAGTCCTTCTTGTATTCGAAGGAACTTCTTATCCTTTTATTATTGTTGAGTGTGATGTTTCTTTTGAGGTAGACATGGACATGTCATTGGCACCATCTAAGAGTATTAGAGGCTTCATAGACAGAGTCTGATGATGTAATCGGAGTAGTTCTCCTTAGAAACTACTTCTTCTAATAATTATCTATTTTTCCTTTGATTATGACAAGCCCACATTAGTATTCTTAAGTCTTCCGCTCATGAATAAATAAGAAATGAGACCAAGTGGTTCTCTCAGAAGTCAGAAATGGTTTCTGAGTGCCGGCCACGCCTAGGGTACCCTCTCGGGGCGTGACAGATTGTCCATGTTCATATAAGTAAACTATTAGTCCATTCTTCAATCAATGTGAGATTGTAATCTACTTTTACACTCCATTCACTTCTAGACCTGATTGAAACATGGATCGGGAACTCAAACGAGAAAGAATCTAGCTCTGATACTATGTAACTTAGGTCTTGTGCCTAATTCACCTTCCAAAAGCTAGTTCAAATGAGAAGACTCATTACACTGACAACTGATATTGAACTTTTTTTTTATTCCTTAACAAGATGTTGCCTTTTTCTCTTTTTAAAAATAAGGTTTATTAATTACTAATTATAATGAAATGTATTGATTTTGTGAATCTTTTTTTTTTTAATAAAACTATATATCAAACTTTTCTCGCTATTTTTCTTTGATGTTTTCTAATTGCCATTTTTACAAGTACCTAGCTACTAAAATGACATATATATATATATAATGAAGGAAATTAGTCTAGCTTCAATATTCACGATTGAAATTATTATTGTTCCATGCTCCACGAGGGAAAAAAGTATATATATTAATGGAAATACACTGCAAATATCACATGGACAAAGTTTCAATCTTTGACCATTATATATGATACAGGAATTCCTTTCTAGGCAATAACGTGGCTTGAAACCAACAATTTTCATACACACAAACTTATACAGTATATATTCGACCAACTAATTTACCAACATAATTAACAGTAGTGTATATGTTATATTATATATATAAATATATATGTATATTTAGTATAAAAGTATACATATACTACATATCTTGTAAATTAAATAACAAAATGGTTCAAACCCATAATTATTCATTAGTATTTTTTTTTTTGCAAAAGCAAATTCCCAGAAATAGCCTTCCTTTTTGGCTTGGTCTTAAGTCTTAGACTTATTCAACCTTTCCATGTCAATATAGTACAATAAGCAAAAACAGACGACCTATTCCTCTTCCTTATAATATTTGTATGATTATTAGACTTTTCAAATTTATAATATTAAACATGTCATAATTTTTATGTGACTATAATAGTTTCAAACTTTTTTTAAAAAAAATAATATAAAAATATATTAATCTCATCATAAATATAATATAACTCTTGCATAACTAATTTTTATCTTACTTATAATATGATAATTATTTATATAATTAACTTGTCTCCAAATCAAACGATTCCTTAGACTTTCAAATATTTTGATCGAAGAAATTTAAAAAAAAAATCAAGGGCTCGTGTAGTATGCAGGATGAGATAAACAAGAACATTAGTAAAGGTCAAACTGAGATATGAAAATGGTTTGGAGTATTGAAGTCAAATACTAAAGAAGTCAAGAACATGACAAACACAATAACCTTTGACCATAAAAAACAACACTAAAGAGTTGTATTTTTTATTTTCAATTCAAGTTGTTAACCTAAAAAGGCCATATTCACACAGTTGATTCAAATTGTGATAGGTGTATCCTTTTTATTTAATTTTTAATTTATTTTAAAAAGATTTTTTTTTTAACTTTTTAATTGTAATTTTTCACATGATATGTTTAAGATCATAAAATTAAAAAATATTTTACATATTTTTAATTTAAGACTGCAAGATTTAAGAGTCTTTTTTTGCTTTCTTAAATTTAATGTCAAATTAAAACCAGACAAATAAATTAGTATGATTCGAACTAAAAATCAACTTGAACCAAAATCTTTTATAGTCAACGACCATGTATATACACATATATCACCTCATTTGGTTACTGTTATACCTTGGACTTATTATTTATGATGATATTATACACATATTCATTCGTCAATTTTTATTTTTATTTTTACGAAAATTAACAGACATATGTCGATCTATAAAATGCAAAATTGTGAAGAGCATAAATAAAAATATAAAAAAAAATGATAAAATTAGTATTTTTTATTTAGATGATACATAGAAAAGGGATTGAAGGATTAAAATGAAACAAGGTTAACATAGAATACCGAAATGAAAAAAATGAAGAAAAGTTAAAGAGGTTATATATGTGTTTGACCTTTTCTTTTTCAACCCTTTTTATGCTTTGACGGTATACAATTAGGTCATAAATGAGGTAAGTGAAATTTAATTAAAAATCTAATCGAAGGTGCAACTTAGTGATCAAGAGTCATAATTCAAGAATAGTCATTAATTTGAATCTTCTTTAAAACTTCTTTGGATGGTTATAGTATTATATTGTGTTGTTAGTTTAAATATAATACTTGTTTTAATTGTTATTTAAATTTTATCGTATTATATCATTAAAATCTTCATTATATAATGATCAAAAGTCTTATTTTATGTAACAATTGTACATTGTGGCTTATGTTTGACATCAATTAGTGGTGGTGTTGCTCCTCACCTTTAAAATTATCAATGTGACAATAAGCTTGCTTGGCATGATGGAGCTTATATTTTCAATAAGAAGTGAGAAAAGTGAAAATCAATTTTCAATCATTTTCATTTATATTGTCCTAATAATATTGGTGATGAGCCGTTTTTCAACACATTTCAGCTCAAGTAATTTTTGAACGAGTTATTTACTAATTCGGATTATTTTGATTCTTCCAAATTCAACCAAACCGACCCATTTAATATCTCTAGCGGGATATTCCACATTTAAGATTATAGAAAATTTTGCATGACATTGCAAAGAAGAAGAAAAACAATGGTTAAATTATAAATAATATTAAAAGGAGGATTATATTTTAAACAGTGTAGTATCATAAGCAATTATTTGGTGGCCTTCCTACCTTTGTAAAGTTACAAAGCCCAAATAGTAAAACGAGGCTTACATTTCATATACGGCCCAGCCAATTGAATGAGCCCTTTCCTCCGTTCCTCGGCCCAAAGGATTCCATTTTCCTGAAAGAAGTTTCTAGCAGGATTGGTGTTCCAATCGAAAACAAATCAGCGGGGCATATCGATACGACTGATTATGCTTTAGAAAGGTTAATTCTTCTGTACGACAAAAAAAAAATTGGCCGAACTTCTAAACTGTCCGCTTCTATAGAACAATCGTGGCAACGTGGATCTCAATTATTATATTGGATAGAATTATCATAAATACGGCTGATCTATATATTTTAACGAAAATATCGCATCGTACTTGCAACTGATGATGAGAAAAGTTTAAATTAGTCTTTTAACTTTGGATCTAGACTCAAAATCATCCTAATGTTTTTACATGCAGCGTTAATAGTCCTTCGTGTTTATGATATTTATGCATTTTTGATCCACTCTAAAAGTCCAGTCATTTTTTTGACATTGAAAAGTTCATCATGTCATATTTGGGATGTAATATTATAAATTTTTCCTTTTCTTGCAATGTTAATTATATACAATAAATTGATATAGTTTGAAAAATAAAGACTGATTTTTGATTTTGATGTAAAGATATTTGAATTGAACAAAACAAAAACACTATTCTTCTCATCTTCTCCCACATAGAGTTATTGTTTCTATTGCGGATAAAAAATTAAAAGTGAAGTAGACAACTGACATATCTTGAATCTATCCTGCAATCCTTTCGCGGCGATTGAATATTTCATACATCAAATTATGAACAAAATCAATATTAAAAAATAGTCAAAACATTACACCAATACTATAAACATGGAGATTATCAGTATTCTATAATGAAAAAAGAGAGGATAAATTTGAGTACTAGCTTGAAGATAAAAGGTTCATTTTGAGCGTTTTTTCGCTGATACTTTCTCCGTTTCATATTATTTAGTCATATTATATAAAATAGTTATCCTAAATTACTTGTCAATTTACAAATTAAAATAAACTCAATTTTTTTTATCTTTTCAATTGGTTCCTTCTTATAATATAAACAAGTTTATAAAATTTCAAAAATATTTTAAAGGACCTAATAATACACGTAGGGGTGAACAAAATTGGACAAAAAATTGATCCAAACCGCTAATCAAGTCAAATCGAAAAAAGAATCGGACTAGTGATTTGATTTGATTTGGTTTGATATTGAAAAAAATTCGACTATACTTGGGTAGATTTGGTTTTAACTAAAAGTTAATCCGAGGCCAAACCAACCTGACATTATGTATATATAATTTTTAAAATTTTGGTTGTTTGATATAATTTATAAATATTTTTTTTTATACTTTTCATAGTTTTTATCTCTAAACATATTATTTAAAATTTGAGACCTATAATATTTAATAGTCCAATAAAAATTATAGTCCATAAATATTAGTAACTCTAATACAGCTCAAATCAAAATCAAATCGATACTAATACTAACAAAAAAACAAATCAATTCTACATTAATAATGATGATAATGCTTAATATTTGTTCTTTATTTTACATTGGTTTAGACAACTAAAATACATAACCTAATTTTAGATTTTTTTTAAAAATATTTAGTCATGTAATTAATATTTAGTAGACTTATTTTAACATGATTTAGTACTTTTTAAATTATGATCATTTTTATCATAATTTATTAATTTACAATATTTACTTTGTGTGATTTCATTATTATTTTTTTTGTTGAATATTTAAGTGTTCTTACTCATTTCATATTTTGTGTTTTTTTCTTAAAAAAATCTTAGATAGTTATATTTTAGTAGGACTAAATTAATATTTATAGCATAAATTAATTATGTATTTCTATGAATACTTTACGGAAAAACACGAAAAAACTCAAAAATTTGAAAAACCAAAAAAAGTCCGGAAAAACTTGAAATTAAAAAAATCAAGTTTTATTAATTTAATTTGACTTATAATTTAAAAATCCAACATGATAAATTAGTTTGATATTTGAAAAATACTAACCAACTGTTTACACCCTAAATACACAGGCAAAAAAAAACACAGCTAAATCATACCAACAGGCAACAGTGCTCAAAATTTCTGGGGGAGCACAGTCATCGTCTCCGGCGAAATCAAGCATTTTAGGTACAGGAATCCTAACCCCTTTTTTTCCGATGATATTTTGTGGAATTATTTGAATTTAGTAAACTGGGGTTGTAATCTTTTTGCCTTTTTATCATCAAGAAACTCTCAATTTCGATTTTTTTTTCTTTCTAAAAGAATGATGAAATGTGTCAAAGTAAGCGTCTTTATACATGCTATTCGTTCTTATAAAAGATTTTATCACTTTGAATCCAAATCCCATTTGGGTTTTGGTTCTTTAGACTCACCAGTTAGAGCTAGTGTTGGAATTTTCTGGGATTTGGATAACAAACCACCTAAGTCAATTCCACCATTTGATGCTGCCACCAAGTTAAAGAAGGCAGCTGGGGAATTTGGGGTTGTGAGATTTACAGTAGCTTATGCTAATCGTCATGCCTTTAGTTATGTTCCTCCTTTAGTTAGACAGCAAAGGAAAGAGCGAAAAACATTGAATTCGTTGGAGAAAAGTGGAGTTGTTAAGGTTGAGGATCCTTATATATGTAGGGTGTGTGGGAGGAGATTTTATACTAATGAGAAGCTGGTAAATCATTTTAAGCAAATTCACGAACGTGAGCATACGAAAAGGTTGAATCAGATAGAGTCTGCTAGAGGGAAAATGAGGGTGAAATTGGTGGCTAAGTATGCAATGAAGATGGATAAGTATAAGGGTGCTGTTAAGGATGTTTTGACCCCGAAAGTTGGGTATGGTTTGGCGGATGATTTAAAACGAGCAGGTTTTTGGGTTAGGACTGTCTCGGATAAGCCACAGGCTGCTGATATCGCGTTGAGGAATCATTTGGTTGATGTAATGGATAAGAGGATAGTAGATTATGTGGTTCTTGTGTCTGATGATTCAGATTTTGTGGAGGTCTTGAAGGAGGCAAGGTTGAGGTGTTTGAAGACAGTGGTTGTTGGTGACAGCAATGATGGTGCTCTTAAGAGGACAGCGGATGCTGCTTTCTCGTGGCAAGAGATCATGATGGGAAAGGCCAAGAAAGAAGCTGTCTCTGTTGTTCGCCGTTGGAAGGATCGAGATGTTCTGAAAAGATTGGAGTGGACATATGATGCAGAGGTAGAGAAAAAACTGTATTATTCTGAAGTTGAGAGTGATGATTCCGATGGAATCTTTTCTGGGCAAGATGATAAAGAGGATGTTAGTGCTTCCATCTTGAAGGAAGATGCTGGTGCGTGGTGGAAGCTGGACTCTCGTTCAGGTACTTTTGAATTTTTGTTACTTTATGATGCAAAGTTAATTCTCTGACGATGAAGTTCTCCACTTTGGACTTCAGAGAAATCATTTTACGTTGTACTTTATTCAGGACATGATTGATGCAGCAACTGATCATTGGCTTCAGCTTCATTCTTATACGAAGGAGATATGAACTGGTGATTCCACCATTGTCAGAATGCTTTCCTAACGTTGAGGTTAACACTGCTGAAAGTTGTTAGCTTAGAATTCTCAGATCAAAATGAGTGCAAAGGAATTGATGCAGACTGAGCCCCAGCAGCTATGCAACGTACTAAATGAAAAAATAGAAAATTAACCTTGTGCCTAATAGCCTCCAGAACTTTCATGAATTAGGTCCGACGAGGAAGAATCTGGAAACTCACTGTCATGTCTATGTCTTCTTATCTTCGTATTTTTCAGCTTTTAACTCTTTGGCTAAAACTTTTATATGCTCTTTTCCTTTAATTTCTTTTGTAAGTGTATAATGTTATAACAGACTAAGAAGTATAATTGCTGGCTCAGATTTCAAAAGTGAGAAAGCTGTCATCTAAGTAATGTTCTTAATATGAAAACATGAGATTGACCTAGTATTGCTGATAAATTTATCTAGTGACTGTTGTCTGATGTAGGATCCTGGTCTTCACTAGTATTATCAGTAGTGCTTCATTGACGGTTCAAAGTAGAAGATGAACTGCAGCATTAGGATTCATAACTGTTACTTCTTGTTCAGTTGAATAAAGTGGTGATTGTCAACTTACTTATTCTTCGTTAAAAAGAATGTTGGTCTGAACTCACACATCAGAAGAAGCTCAAGTCCACCTTAGTCGCAGATAGAAGCTTCAGTCTTTCCAATTATTGGCTCGGTGTAAGGAAAAAATGTGAGAAATGGATTACTTGAACCTGACATCAAAACGTGAAGTAATTCCCATCGGTGTTAATAATTTCAACACTTTTAACATCTTGAGAACCTTCTCAGATAGGCCTTTCATAGATTTCTTGAAATCGGTAAACATTCAAACAAGACAATCTTGCATTTGTGTTTGCATGCTTTCTGTTTGTAACAGTCATGAACTTTTAGCATATAATATATTTTGATATCTTGTGAATTATGTGACTGAATATAACAAGGATACTGCTGGTCAAGGCATGTAATATTATGAAGCTGGTGCATAGTTTCTCCTAAGAGTAGTTCCCCTACCCCAAGTAAAGAATCCAATTGACAGTGCCTATGCCTTGCGGTTCACTGGTTTTCGTCATCATTTAGTGTGTTTTCTCTTGGATGTTGGATTTCATGAGTTGATACACATCTAAGGATAGATCCTCAGCAATTGAACAAGCTAAATTAAGTGGACAGGCTTCTCAAATAGTAGCCATTTCTTTGTTATGGTGTGTTTCTTCAGCAAGTTATATATTAGTAACCGATCTTCTTTTTCTTGTTAGTGTTATCAACACCTAATTTGTTGTCTATTTTCTTTCCTTGTCACAGATTTTGAATCATGAGTGAAGAGGAACCTTTGAAACGGAACAGAGAACTGAGAAGCTCGTCATACATCAAAACTGGAAATTTGTAGCTATAACAAGGAAAAAGCCCGGGGTACAAGAATACAAAATGATGTTCAAGCACCACAAAAACCATGAATAGAAACAGAAGCATGCCCATTTTGTACAACAGTGCAACTGGATTCGACCACTCCTGCAAAAAATGAACAAGATGAATAACAAAGCAAGTACAGATATATTGTGATGAATAATGTTTATGTTGAAAAACTTTTTTATAGTTATTTTAATTGAGATCTATTTTTCTTCCCATGTAGAAACTACAACATTTTCATGTCAATAATTCTGATGTTATTGCTTAAACAATTTATGCTCCAGGTTGGTCTGAGCACCTATTCCTTCTCATACTTATTTTTGATATGTTTCACTTGAGTCGAGGTCTATCAGAAATAATGTCTCTACCTTCACAAGGTAGGGGCGAGGCTATGTACACACTATTCTCTCCAGACCCTACTTGTGCGATTATACTGGGTATGCTGTTGATCTGATCACCCAACAGTCTTGTAATTAGAGAGTTGTGGAATTAAACCAACATCATTTATCATTTTCATTAGTTATTTCATTGAAAACCTTTTCCTTTTGATGGATCACTGAGTTAGCAAAGTTGTATAATTTGCAAGTACTTGGTAGAGATCTTGGGTTTAGTTTTTTCTAGTTCTAGTTTCTTCTGTTACATCAGAACAGTTTTTTGAGTTAATATACAATAGTTATCAGGTAACTCTATCTAAGCTTTGGAGAACAGAGTTACCTAGTACTTGTTGCTGGTGGGAGATGACAAGTATCTCGTGGAATTCATCAAGGTGCGCGCAAGCTGGTCAGGACACCACGGATATAATTTTTTTTTAATAACAACTGAGTTCATTGTCAAATTTTTAAAAATATTGTGAATTTTTAAAATACATATATAAGGTCTAGGTTAAAGCTATTGGACTCTCATGAACTGAGAAGTTGCATATAGATCCGCCTCTTTTTGCAAGTCAATAGATAAAGCAATTATTGTTGAGCATTCATATAAAGATCGTTTTTTGTTTAACCCTTTGACATTCAAAACGACAAAACCCATTGATCTGATTAATCTATATTTGCATTGCATAGTACCCATATGTCCAATTAAGGGGGAATTTCTCCTGTCACGATCCAAACCGGGCCATGAGTGGCACCCACACTTAATCTCCTAGGTGGAAGAATCAATGATACAAACCCCCAACTAATAAATATGACAATAACGCGAAAGCTCAATTAAATACGTTTTCTCAAAACCTGAAAGTCATCACATAAGGACATCTAAATTCTAAAACTAAGTATGAAAATGTCAAACACCAGAATAAATAAATAACAAAATGTGTCCAAAAATTAAGGACACCATGCCATGACCGAGAGAATCCATCACGAGCTAGAAGGATAGCTCACCCTAAAATCTTATGAGCTGGAGACTGACTAGAGCTGAGGTCGAGTCGAAGTCGGCGGAACACTCGCTGCACTCCACAAAATAAAACAAAAAAAGATACAAGTAGGGGTCAGTATAGGACAACATGTACTGAGTAGGTATCATCGGCCGACTCAAAATAGAAATCAATATGCATAAAGTAATAGCGAGAAATCAACAATAACACTTAACAAGTGACAACCAATGAACAATTACATAACCAGACAACAATAGCAAGATCACACATGAGGACTCAAGCCTCCACATCACACTCTTTTGGAAAATGAGTTATTGGAGATTGAGTAGTATTAAGTGATTTTAATTTATTTTTCTTTAATATTACTGTGCCGGAACGTGACACTCAATCCAAATATACCGTGTCGGAACGTGACACCCGATCAAAATATACCGTGTCGAAATGTGACACCCGATCCAAATATACCGTGTCGGAACGTGACACCCGATCCAAATATACCGTGTCGGAACGTGACACCCGATCCAAGTATAATTAATTTATCATTCTTTATGATTACATTCCACTTCATTAATAATATTTCATCAAGCCTTCTTTATTCAAGACACTATTTTTGATAGGGCAAGTTCAAGATTATGGATTTCACAGTCTTGGGTTTTCAGACAAATCACAAGAACATACCAACCATCCAAACCACAACAATTAAATGCATAGTAAACTTCACGCATTACTCAATGACTATCAATCACTATTAAGAGTCTATCTATGATATAGAATAAACCATAACCTACCTCAACCGAAGAATCGAAGTAAAACAAGCTAATCTATCAATGTCCTTTCTTTCTTCAATGCCTCAGACCGTTTTCAATCTATCAAATATATAATATTTATAAGTAAACTAGTCCGTAGACACCAATATTATTTATATGTTTAACCTAAACCCAACAACTCACCCAATTTTATAATCAATTTCTTAAAATCTCAAGCCTAAGGTTAAGTCTTAATTCCTCCAAATAACATAACTTTAATGATATTCATATAATACAATACACCTACTATTTAATGATCTACCTCAATATATTTAAACTTGAATTAAATTGTGATAATTATGAGAATAATTACTGCCGAAACTAACAAATTTGAAAGCAGTGGTGCCTTTTTTTTTTTACTAATTTTACTTGTTTCATCCAAATAATCTCTAATTTTTCTCCATATATCATAATGTTAACGCAGCCATTTCAGTTGATCGTGTCAAATGTTATGTATCTTTATTCCTCTATACAATGCATGTATAAACAGCAAAAAAACAAAATAACAAACTATTTGCTGAACTAATTTTTCCTTCTTTCTAATGTTCCAATCAATACTCAATCATAAGCCATTCATTATGCCATCATAATGGCTATTGGCTACCATCATTACTTTATTACTTAATCTTCAAATGTATGGCACTGTAGTACTATTTACACTAAAGTGATCTCTACCATATACATATAATGTAGATTTAAGGCATAGTTACCTTATGTAGTCGGCGCTATCTCTTCTCTTTTTCACGTTTCTGTCTCTTTCTTCGTTTCTTTTCTTTTATAAATTAGGATAATTAATTATGAATCAATAAATAAATAATAGTTAAATTTCACAACTTATTTTAATAAATATGGATAAGTGGTATAACATATTAATTAAATTATCAATTTAGTCTACTAATTAAATTAATTATCTAAACTTACCCCTCAACTAAATAACTGTAGTTATCGACTAATCCAAATACCCATTAAAAATTTACGGGATAAGTCTTTTATGAAATAAAAAGCTCTAGTTCTCAAAATGACCTAATGAGTCGTTACATCTCCCTACTTGGAAGTTTTTTATTTTCTAGATTTAAACTTGAGATTTTTGTCAAAGACAGAAATTGCATTCATCCAACCGTATAATATATGTACAAGGATCTACTAAATCATTTAGCAAGTAGATTATACAAGGAGAATATATTTTCTTTAAGAAAAAAAAATAGGTTCAAAGACTAGTCAAAGTGGGATTGATAACCCAGTTAGGAGTTGGTGTTAGTATATATTAATATCAACAAATGTCAATCATGATCTTAAATCATTCGTAAACATATTTAATATTTAGTTGGCGTGTGTTAATTTCTGGTGGTGGTGTAGGTTGTACTGTATATCTATATTTGGTCCTCGTTGACTTGTCACAATTGTGTTCGAATACGTCTTCCGTCTCAAATTATTTATCATAATTTTTAAAAATAATTGTTTCAAAGTATTTCTTCTATGTATTTTTATTTGTCTACTATTTTAAAAATAATTTTTCACTTTTACTTGTCGTTTTTAACATATTAAGAAAAAAGAATTATTTTTTCTCATATTTTATCCTTAGCATTAATTACACGTTTTTCAAAAGCTAATACTAAAAATCAATTAATAAGGACATTATCGTAAAAATTTCATATTAATCATTGTTTTTTAAGGGGCGTGCAAAGTCCAAAGTGGCAAACAAAAGTAAATAGAGGGAGTATTTGTCATTTCAGAAATTCAAAATGAAATTAGTTATCTTTTTTTCATTTTATCTTAGTAGTAATTACTTTTGAAGACTGGTAACATCTTAAAGTAAATACACTAGTATAACAAAAATAACTTTTAGCGGCAATAGATATGCATATTAACAAAAAGTGCTAAAGCCTTATCATTATTAGTTAATTGAGATAAGATCCACTAACGTCATTTACAAAAAAGCAAAAATATAATTATCACTAGTAATTGTCTCTAAAACAATATATTTAGCCATAGTTAAGCTATTGTCGTTAATTAATTACTGCTGAAGATCATTTTTGATGTAGTAATATTTAATGAGGAGAGGCTATATCTTAATTTAGATATAAATGACGTTATAATAGTAAAAACTTCCTCCTAATTAATGTTTTCTTATAAAAATATAATACAGAAACACAACAAATAATTTAAAATGGAGGCGGTAGTTTTGTGAAGATTTACTTATGGTTACTTCATAAATATATTTAATAATTTTATTTGATCATCACTCAACTAATTGGAGGATTAACATTAGCTTTGGAAAAAAATGACTTTATTTTTCTTTTAAACTATTAAATATTTTGAAAATAAAATAAATTCAATTTATCAAATCGATTAATATGTTCTTCTATAATTAATGTAATTCGTAGTAATCCTTGCTTTACTCGTGAACATGACATACTTTATGGAGAGGACAAATGTAGTTTTCTTTTTTCTTTAATTTTTTTTTAAAATAATTTCTCAATTAAAATAATTATTGTTTCTGTTTAACGGTATATGTCAAAAAAGAAAAAAAAAGAAATTAATCCAGCTTTCATAATAAATAATAAATTGTTTTTTTAATAGTGAAATTAAAGTTAATTCATTATTTTTTGGGCTTATTTTGTATTAATTAGATGGTTGTGACGTAAAATTAACTTGTCTTTTGCTTTTTAATGAGAGGGAAAAACAGGTTGGGGGTTGTTCGAGATATGTGGGAGAGTTGTTTTTATTTTTATTTTTAAAATATAATTTATTTTATCCGTCTCAAAATAAGTGTTTTTTAAAAAATAAATCAATAAAAATAACGTATAGTTTATTTAACTATTTATATTTAATAATATTTCTTGAAAATTGATCACTATTAAAATATAATACTAATTTTTGTCTTGAATTTCAAAAATAACATTTATTTTGGGATAGTTATTTTTTTTGTTGTTGCTACAATAACACTTATTTTGGATGGGAGAAGTAGGGAGATCATTTAAAAGAATCACGTCTACCACATTAAGTGCTGAACTCGTACAATGGAAGTGATATAATTGGTTGAAATCAATTGCCTGAAAATATTGGTATCAACATAATGCCATTAATTTTTCCAAATGATATTTATTTTTGAAGGTGGATTCAGAATTCAAAGGTTATGAATTTCTACCATGATCTAAAGTTAATTCTACAATAAATAGAGTCATCAAAGTCAAATATTTCTTAATATAAATATACAAATCTAAACAAAAACTATTGAATTTAGGTGAATTTGTAACTGAAGTTCTAATAGTAAACTCGTAACTGAAGTTTTAATTGTGCCCCGTTTCTTAAAATGTAGAAATTAAGTTTTAATTTACTACATTTTTAAAACTTATTTTGTAGTTTTATTAAAATGTGTTAGTTTGATTACATTTTGAAATATGTTTTGTGATTATATCTCTAACATTTTAAATAGATAAAATTAAAAGAATACTTGATTAAACTTTTTTTTTTTATCATTTAGTAGGATATCTATAAAATTTTATATGCTTTCGTAATTTGATACTTTAATGATCTTGCCAAAATTCTTCCTAAAAAAATAAGCGATTACTATAGATATCTCTGATTAAAATTAGAATTCAAAATCAAATCAATTAGCTCATATTAAATTATACCTAAAATGGCAACGGGGAGGAGCAGGTTTCACCTAATGTGGGGCAGGTTGTCCTTTCAAGGACGGCTACGAGACGGATTGAAGTAATTTTTTAATTTTTTTTTGCGGGGCAGAGCGGGTTGTAGGTTTCATAAATCAATTCCTTAATGTATTACTACTAATTTTAAGTTTTCAGTCCTACTACTACATTACTTCTGTTCCAGTAGTGTACTACTATGTTGTACGAAAGGCCCTCTTTTTTTGACGAGTATTGTCACGTAGTTTAATATTGAATCACTTCTTAGAAATAGAACGATAATATAATATATATCAAAAAAGAGAATACCCCTTTTATTATAACAGCGTCACTCGAGAGCTCAAAGCTAATCGATACTATCCACGTGCTTGCCCACTAGCATCCCATTTCAATTTTTTAAAAAAAGACCAAGTAAGCAAAAGACAAAATAAAATAAAATAATAATCTTGTACTCCTTTGTGAAAACTGAAAAGTTTTAGTCCAATGTTTTATGTTAGACCAAGCAACAAAATTCAGACAATTTATGATTTTTTTTATAATAAGAATAGTTTTTTTGTTTGAACTAATAAAATAACTAACAAATAATAAATCCATAAAAACAAGCAAATAAGTAGATAAAGGTGTGTTTTAATGACAAAAAAAAAAACTAGGATGGTGATTAGTTTCCTCCACTATTGGCAGGAATTAATTAATGACGTGCTTCCTATAATTTCGTTGAATTAATTTATAATGATTATAAATTTTTCATTTATCGTTAATATTTCTTGAGTAATAACAATAATTAATCATAATTGATTTTAGGTAGCAATTCAAGTGATTCAAAAAGAGATCGTGTTAAAGTTGCGTTATTCATAACTTTCTACTTTTAAATTCTTGCAATTAATCTCTTAATTACTTGAAAGTGATGTTCAACAAAAAGATAAACCTAATTATATAATTTTTCCCAAGCAAAACAAGATGTAACAACCCATTTAATTGAGAGCTCTTTAATTGATACAATCGACACATAATTAAATAAGTAAAATCTAAAAAACGGCTCAATTATAGAAAATATTGTCAAAATAATTTACCCAATAACTAGTTCTATCAAAATCCTAAATGATAAATCTAACACTCATGTTAAAACTTAAAAAAAATTGTTGTCAAAATAATATCCATATCAACAAAAAGTAGAAAAGTAGAGAAAACTTTTTTAATTTGTCTTGTAGGATGGACTTGAGGATATTTCCGGTTCAAATTGTCTTGAATAATGGTGTACATAGAGACAGATGTAAGTGAACATGAGTTGTGGTGGAACGGTGAAATTATTTTATTCTTAATCAGAAATTTTAGGTTCGAGATTTGGGTATGAAGAAAATCATATTGGGAGCGTCATCCCCTAAATGACTCCTACAATATGCAATTTAAATTTAATCAGAGCTCTAATGCAGATACCGAACATCGACCGAAAAATTTAAAAAACGGATGTAGTCCTTCGAAATTGGGACATTTGAATCCACCACTTTAGCGTAATGCATAAATTTATATGTATAAATTCACTACAATTGAAATAAATAATAGCTATGGGCTTATAATTTGAAAGACAATGAATTTGGCGGTACGAAATATTGATCTCTTGATCTGCCTCTGGGTATGCATCACCTTCCTATGTCGAGTATGGACTAAAATCAGGGTTAAAAGCCTTTATATTACACTTTTTTTAGTAAGTCCTAAAATGAAAGACATGTTGTTATATTTATAATAATTTAATTTTAATATGTGTATTTTATCTTTGATGAGAGGATTTATAGTCACACAAAATGGCATGTTTTAGAGCATAAATATCAAAAATCTTTTTTTTTTATTGCTTAAACTTCATGTCAACTCAAACAATATCACATAAATTAGACGAAAAGAGTACGTCCTAAGCCAATTACCCGTAAGTGAAGCTATATTGAGGAGTTCATGTAACGATCTGTCCCCGTCGTTATAGATAAGTCAATGGGAAAAGAAATCGGGCCAAAAAACTTCCGGATAGTGACTTGAAAATATTAAGCCTAGGTCAGACTTAGACGAAATCTGAGTCAGGTGAGGTGTTGGGTAATCCGATAATGGATGGGGGACTGAGTTTTCAGCCCGATGGATTGAGTTGATAGCGATATGGAGCCTGTACGGCTTTACAGAATCGTATTCGGGAGCGTAAAACTCCCAAAATTGAACTTGACGTGAAAAATATATGTTAGAACTTCATGGGAAGAGAGTGTATTGTAAAATGGGAGGCTTGGGACTCAAACATGGAGATTCTGTTTCCGTGCATCCCGCCAAAGAGGGATTAATCGTGCCAGGGCGGGGCCGCTGTAGCGGGATGGTCCCGCTGTGGCGGGACAGTCACGTCTTTAATCAGAAAAAAGTCCCAAAATAGTTTTTAATTATCCCACTTCGTTCTTAAGAGACCAGTAGCGATGTAGGGCGATTTCTTGCAGATTTCCACCATATTTTGTGCTAAAGGTAAGTTAATAGTCACTCTCCTAACTTGTATTTTGATTGTTAGTACCTAGAATCCATGAAGGATAACTTATGGGAGGGTTCTTGACTTGAAATTAATGGTGGGAAGTAGCCTTAGATGAGGTTATGATCATAGGTTTGACCAAAGTTGGAAATTTTGCTATAAGCCGAACGAATTCAGAAAGGGAAAGTTCCAACAATTAGAGTTTCAAAAGCTTGATTTCGAGGTAGGTGATGATTTTATCTTTCCGTATGTGTTATCTATTCTTGATAGTTGCTTCATTGGTATACATATATGTATGTGAATAGGGGAAGATGAAATGAACTATGCGAAATGACTATTTATTTTCTATGGCTTGCAATCAACCTATTATTGGTAATTATGACTGTTGAAACCCTTCACTGTATTTGTGGTTGTGCTGTGTTTGTTTGATCGGGTGTCATGTTCCAACACATATCTAAATCGGGTGTCACTTTTCTACACATTTGGATCTGGTATCACATTCCTATACAAGATTGGATGGGTGTCACATTCCGACACACCAATAGTTGAAGTGTGAGTTCCATAAGAGGACTATTCCTGACTGTGTTATGAAACTAAGACTGTTAACTTATGTATTCTATATATGTGTGTGCTTACTAGAGTTGTAAGTTCTTATTCATAGCTCACTTACTAGCTAGCCGCGTGATCCTACCAGTACACCATTGTTTTATGTACTGATACTGCACTTGCTCTTTTTTTGTTGTGTATAAGGCATCTTCAGGCGGCTGCTGAGAGACCTCGAGTAGACGATCGTTGAGCTATAGAATTCAAGGGTGAGCCATGTCTTTCAAGCTACCATGAGTTCTTCTTATATCTTGGTCTATCCTTTCTGGGCTTAGATTTTCAGACGTTGTTGTTTTATGACTTTCGGGGTTGCACCCCTTTTTTTTTTAGACTTGTTATTTTATTAGAGTTTTAGTATAATGACCTTCAGGTCCTAGGTGTTAATTTTCGCATATTCTAGTTGAACTGGTTGAGTTTATGGGAACCCAACACTCTATATATATTTAAACCTATTTTCGTATCTTTAAATGCTTTTATTCCTTTGAGAATGTTGACTTTAGGGTGTGGTATCGATTCTCCCACCGGAGGTTAGTGTGGGTGTCAATCACAGCGGGTCATGATCGAAACAGTTCAGAGCTAAAAGGGTCACATTTTAAAGCAAAAATGTCAAAAGGGACAATACCTTTTGAGAAAGACCGAAAGGGACAAGGCACTTGAAATCCATCGACAAACACTGAGTCTGGTCTCAAAACGGATATTTTTTGGGCATAATATATCAAAAAGGACTCTCCCTTAAAACATAGATCAAAACGGATACTTAGTCCACAAATGGGCAAACTGTCTCTTACCACCATTAACGTCCAACTACTACCACCGTAATATAAAACACAAATATTCTAAGGGATTCACTCATAAATAGACAAACTATAATTTTTTTATTAGCATTTTCAGGTGAAGGAATCTCTATTCTAAATTTTAAGTGTATTGTCACTTCTAGTTTAATACATAGAATAATGAGCTTCTTCAATAATAACTATGTGTCCTTATTCACTTCATGACATTCTCTCATCCATCTTTTATGTTCTTCTACTAATATAGTATTTTGATCTTGAATATAATTACAAACACTCAATATATGAAATCTCTTGAGCCAATTGTACTAGGCGTCGTAGAAATGAAATGGACATTACTCCAGGTCTCATGACACAAAGATGTAATTGTTTAGGGAAACCAATTATCCACATCGACCTCAATAATTTTTTTACTATTGATTATAAGCAAGTAAATAATAAAATTCATTTCATGAAAAAAAAGTACTCAATTTTTTTTGTGTATTTATTGTTGAAGAAGTTCACGATTCTATGTATCAAACTAGACGTGACAATGCACCTAAAATTTAGAACAAAGATTCCTTCACGTAAAAAAGTTAATAAAAAAATATAAAAAATTATAGTTTGTCTATTTAGTTATGGGCGAACCCCTTAAAATATTTTTATTTTATTTTTATAGTGAATGTAGACAACCATTTGCGAGCGAAATGCCCGTTTTAATATATATTTTTAGAGAGGTTTTCTTTCGATATATTATGCCAAAAAATATCCATTTTAGGGCCAAACTCTATAAATAATTTTCTTATTGTCTAGTGTCAAACGACCGCTTGACCATTAATCTTTTTTTGTTTGTTAGTTTATCGCTCAACTATATACAACTTAAATTATTATTTTTTAACTTCATTGTAAAAAAAAGTGTTGTCCCTTTTTATATCTTTGCTTTAAAAAGTGTCCCTTTGAGTTCTGGATTCCTACGTTGAGTTATACATTACAAGGACTAAAATTAAAATTTATTAAGACCTTGCAAAATATATTCTAATGTAAAAAAAAATTCTTATCCTAACTTTTTTGTTTCTTTTGTGGGGGTGGGGTATGTGTTTAAGGATAGTCTATTAATGCAGTAGTCAAAGTAGCTGCAACCCTCAATTTGACTAATTTGTTTAATAATTTGTACAACACAATTACACTATTTGATTTACTTACTATTTCCATGTATAAACTTAAATAAGTAGTTGATATATTCGTTGGCATTATTTATTTTGATCACATGGAAGCTGTCTTCTCCGCTAGGCCTTAAGTACATCTGAACTACCCCTTCCCCCTACCTACATTAATAAAAATAATACATATATACTGTCACTAGATATTTTGTTGTTGCTAAAAGTGTTCAAACAACAAAATCAATGAGCTATTTTTTTTGTTGTAAATATTTAATTGTTTTGACAAATTGATTTTTTATTAAAATATATAAAGTTTCTCTTTTAAAGAAAAATGTCATTTATTATCCAAAGATACTTTTTAATATATTGTGAAATTGTTCACTTTGAATCATACCGTACGATTTTTCCATAAAGCTTCATGCTATTAAGAGTATCAACTTATGCTACACTTTATGAGTGTGTTGTTTGATATGAAAGGAAATTATTTTTTAATTTTCTCATGTTTGATTGGTTAAAAAAAATTAAAAAAAAATTTTCAAAAAAAAATAAATTCTTAAAAATAAGAAAAATGACTTCCTGAGTAAGAAAAAAAGTTACACAACTGACATTCCATTCCTCCCTCCCCCTGCACTCTTAACTCCCGCTTTCATAGTATTTTTCTAAATTTTATATTAATGTTTTTGAGACAATATTTTCTGTTTACTTACCAAACATTAAAACATAATTAAGAAAATATTTTCCTTCATATCAAACACGCCATATATGTGGCTTCCTTTTCTTTTCAGCTTCTAATGTGAGAGCACACCTAAAAATCTTCCCCTTGCACTAAGTCTTACGCTACCCATCACCTCATAAGCTTATTTGTAGATTAACTGTATGCCACCTACATCAACAAAGTACTTATGGTCGCTAAAGTCCACTACTTCTTTTGTGTATGAGTCTCAAAGCTATGTATAAAGGTTGTAAATCAGCTCATAGACAGGCAAAGGCAATAAACTAGGCCCCATTCCATCACTCCATCATATTCATTTATAGTCGTTCCACCAAACAATTGTCTCTAAAATCAGTTGTTGATTTAAAACAATTTAAAAATACTCTTAATGTGATGTAATATTATCCACTTTGCACTAACCCGTACATTTTTTCCTAAAAGACCTCATAACATTAAGGATATCAATTACACCATATATGATCTTTCTCTTTTCAAATATCACTATGAAATTTTATTCGCATACCTAACGAGAATTACCCTTATTAGAAGAGTATTAGTCGAGTCATCTATCTATAGAGAGATAAGGAATAATTTTAGACAAATACTTTAACGATTGATGTTATTAAATATCTTTCTTAAGGAGTGTATACGAATAGTATTAATACGGATATCATAGAGTATAAAATGTAAAAGGTTTTTGTTAGGCTTGAAAAATAATAGTTTTTTTTTTGTCTTATGATTAGAAATAAATACAATACAATACTACCCAAAGAGTCTTCAACTGTCCAAATTGAATACTTCAAACTACCACTATACTCTTTGCTCTTTCATATTTGGTTAATTTGTGGTCCAATTTTTCCTTCTTTCCAACTGTGCCAACTTGGTCCATTTAATTCACTCACCCCTCAAAGTTATAACTCTCTTTGCAAGGTTATATATATACACATGTCTAATTGCTTATTAGCAAGTGTCTCAACAAAAAACATCTTAGATTTTGTAACAACACTTTTGCCAAAATGGCCACACCTAGCTCTACTATTTCCATTAGTTTGAGCCTTTTGTTGATTTTGGGAGTGGCTATTTCCCAAAGTGAAGCTAGGGCATTTTTTGTATTTGGAGATTCACTTGTTGATAGTGGGAATAATGATTATTTGGCTACAACTGCAAGGGCTGATTCACCTCCTTATGGCATTGATTATCCAACTAGAAGACCAACTGGTCGTTTCTCCAATGGCTACAACATTCCTGACATTATCAGCTGAGTCCATTTGCTCTTTTTTTTTATATATATATTTTAAATAACGTTTTCTTCATATGACTTATAAGTCACAGGCATTGATGCTTCCATTAGTGTAGAGCGCCTATCATAGAGTGGTGATAGTCGTTCACTAGACTCTGCGTGAATGCGGTACATATATAATTAGCATTAGGCAAGGGCGGAATCACAATTACGATATCGGATTTATTTGAATCTAGTACTTTCGACGCAGAGTATATATTTGTGTGTAGAAATTCACTAAAATTATAACAAATTGTAGATATGAACCCTTTTCCCTTAAAAAAAAATATAAGTTAATAACTTTAAAGTTTGAACTTATAGAAATTAAATCTTGGTTACGCTTCCGACATGGGGAGAATTATGGAGCAATTGTAAGGTTATCTTTATATGACCTATATGTCATAGGTCGAGCCATGAAATTGATCACTAATACTTGCGTCAGGATAGATGACCAACATCTCACCCTTTTAAAGTGCGACCCTTTCTTCGACACTACATTAATGAGAGATTCTTCGTGCATCAAATATTTTTTTACAATAGCGCCTAATTGCGCGCATTTTGGCTCTTTCATGAAAGGATCTAACTTATATAGACACTAACATTATAACGTTTACTTGTTATAGAAGACAGCCTATCTTATTTTATAGATTATTTATCCTACTTTTTAAGACGGCTACCTATAGTTTTCTTTATATATTGATAATGCAAAGAATTTTCTCACTATAAGATAATCTAAAAGTACTAGCTACAAACGGTCCACAAAAAAGTAGGACTTAATTAACCTGAAAATAAGACAAGTTACTTGTTACTGTATGTTTTAAGCTTAATTAACCGGAAAATAAAACAAATTACTTGTTACTACATGTTTTAACTATATTGTTAGCCTACCAATGATCTAGTAAGTTAAAAGACTTTTTTTACTATGTCAGTATTTGTAAATTAAATTCGTAAAATGATTTAACTTATATACACGGATATTGTAATTTTTTTTAATTTATAATTTTACCCTATTGTAGAAAAAGCAAACATATGTAACATTACAGATTTAACTTATATACACTGTCGGTGGAGACATTTGGGAAAGTCAAGTCGATCCGGTGACTTTATTCAAGCACGATACAAAATAAGAACGAAATGAAGTGAGAGGTTGGTACCGGAGAAAATTCGGGAGAAGCAAAACGAAATCAGGATTTGGCCAATAGTGTAACATTTACGTGTTAGACATACAGTTGATCAACTTTGATTATTTCACTTTTTTCAGGTCAAAGAATTGGTTCTTCCGAATCACCACTCCCTTACTTAAGTCCAGAACTTACTGGACAAAGGCTTCTTGTTGGTGCCAACTTTGCATCTGCTGGAATTGGAATTCTAAATGACACTGGAATCCAATTTGTACATACAAAACATTAGTCCAATTAAACAGAATTATTTTTTCTACATTTAACAAGCCAAATTCTCTTGTTTAAACATTTTAAATATATCATGTGCAGGTGAATATAATTCGAATGCCACAACAATTAGATTACTTCAGGCAATATCAGAGCAGAGTGAGTAGACTTATTGGTGAAGCAAGTACTCAAAGACTTGTAAATCAAGCTCTTGTTCTTATGACTCTTGGAGGCAATGACTTTGTCAACAATTACTATCTCGTGCCCAATTCTGCACGATCGCGCCAATATGCAATTCAAGATTATGTCCCTTATGTGATAGCAGAATACCGTAAAATCTTGTTGGTAAATGTCCCTCTTGAATTTCCCCCAACACCACGTGTAATACGATTTGTTAGTACACGTTTAGGTAAAATTAGGGATAATTTCAAAGATTTTTCATTCAATATAACATTTATAACAAAGTAAGTTTTCACCAACATAATTGGTTGTCAACTAAAATTGCTAGCTGTTTTTAAAAAGGACATGCCAGTAGAAAGATTCAGATAATATTGAATGCACATTAAAGTTATGTAGTCTTTTAAAGGTAGATAATACCTACACCAAAAAAAATAAATCCCTTTCTTTTTTATTCGTACGTAGAAAATATAGAGAACTTTTAGTATTACATAAACTAATCCTCTTTTTCTTCATAATGTTATTGCAGAATGTGTATAATCTAGGAGCTCGTCATATCATTGTGACTGGTACTGGACCGTTAGGTTGCGTCCCAGCAGAACTAGCTCAACGTAGCAGGAACGGGGAATGTTCACCCGAGTTGCAACGAGCTGCAGCCCTGTTCAACCCACAGCTTGCACAAATGCTGCAGGGCCTAAACAGTGAAGTAGGCAGCAATATTTTCATTGCTGCAAATACACAACAAATGCAATCTAATTTCATTACTAATCCAGGAGCATATGGTAAGCAATTTAATTTTCCTAAAATCAATGCAAGATTTTGAATTTACATGTCCTGTCATTTTGACAGAACCAGGACTTTGACCTCCTTACCGTCAGTACCCTGGCTCCACCCCTGGTTGTGTTATAATATTGACAATTCATTCTGTTGTTTGGCAGGATTTATAACATCAAAGGTAGCATGTTGTGGGCAAGGACCATACAATGGTCTTGGCCTATGTACACCGCTCTCTAACTTGTGCCCGAATAGAGATCTCTACGCGTTTTGGGATCCGTTCCACCCATCTGAGAAGGCAAATAAGATAATTGTGCAACAAATCCTAACTGGTTCATCAGAGTACATGTCACCGATGAATCTCAGTACAATTCTGGCCATGGATTCAGAGGCATAATAATATGTATACATATCTGGAATCTGTTCACTTGTACCACTTTTTGTTTGTTGTTAAAAATTTTGGCTATAGATTAATAAGCTGGTTGCAGCACCTCATGATGTGCTTCTTTTAAATTTTCAAAAGTTTGTCAGTGTGCTATGTTTATTCACATAATTAAGTAATCTAATGTGTAGGTGGAGTGTGATAATGTTGAAATGTAAACCAAGTGTTTTTAATATATCAAAGTGTAACAGTTTCATGGCATGTAATTCTAGCACTTTCATTTGATCAAATTTGGTGAATGTCACTATATGTTAAAATTAAAAAATATCCCTCTACTTCTGATTATCAGTTAAGTTTGTCCCTAGTTATTATAAGACAAAATATACCATTACAAAATATGCAAAAATGTCCCTATTTTGGATGAATTACCCAAATCAAACAAAAATACCCAATTCCCCCTAAATAACTCACTCCCATCTTTTAACTCGATCCGACCCACTAAACTAAATAACTCATATCAAATTAAACCTAATTATAGATATGTAGTATAACTAGGGATTAACTTAGCTTATAATCGAAAGTAAAAAGACATTTCTGATCCTTGTTCTTCTTTGCTTTTTAGGAATAGTGGTAGAGAGACTTCTGAGATTTGGGATCACTTCTTCAAATTTAAAGCTAAAGGAGGTAAAATTAGGGCAAAATGCAATTACTGTCCAAAAACGTTTGCCGCCGAAAGCAAGAATGGGACTACTACATTATGGTCACATCTAACAGTTAAATGTAACAAATCTCCCTTTAGAATCGTTGATAAGAGACAAACAACGTTAAAATCTATTAAAGAAGGGTGGACATAAGACGAAGTATGTAAACTTCACTCTTTCCAAAGCATATGATCCTTTGTTAGGAAGATTAAAGTCGGAAGATGGGGCAAGTGTTTTAACGTGTTTGTATGATTCTTACAGTAACTCTGTCGTTGATGCTTCTTCTAATGAAAATATTGGAGGTGATACTAGCATGCTTGAAACCGATGATTTGTTGGAATCTGAGTGGGAGAAACATTTGGCAGACGAGGGAAATATTTCCAAAAAATCTGATCTTCAGATATACTTGATGGATGGTGTGGTGAAGAATAAAGATTTTGATATCTTGTCTTGGTGAAAAGTTTCGTCTAGTAAATATCGAATTGTTTCAAAAATTGCGAGAGATGTTCTTTCTATTCCTATTTCTACTGTTGGATCTGAGTCGGCATTTAGCACAAGTGGTTGAATTCTTGATTCTTACCGGAGTTCTTTATTGCCAAAAACAGTAGAAGCTCTAATTTCTACTCAACAATGACTACGATCACCTTCTAAAGAATACAATTTTCACGACAGTTTAGAAGAAGTCCAGAACATCGAGCAAGTTGATGAAGGTATTGTTAATTGGTTTATTGTTTATTCTATAACTTTGGCATTGCTTAGTATAAAATACTGACATAGTGAAGGCTTTGGCATTACAGTAACAAATTTTTTTTTCTTGTTTTTGTGATTAAAGTGCTACTTACAGGGGACTTGTATTAAAGTGCTACTGCAGACACTGTGTTATAAGCACTACTTTAGGCCTTAGTGTGTTATTAAAGTGCTGGAACACTACTTTAGGCCTTAGTGTGTTATTAAAGTACTACTGTAGACACTGCTTTTGGTCCTTTATTTAAAAGTATATTCTCTGTTCAATCTATTATCCACTGACAGGGGACTTGTATTAAAGCATAAGTCCTTTAAATGTTCTACTCATTCTTGAAAAACTACATCTTTATGTTCAATAAACCAAATGTACTTGAACATATATTCAGTTTTTTAGAATCTAGATATATTTTATATTATTTATCCAATATATTAATTTATTTATTTTTCTTGCAGAGTATCGAGACTCACCTTTGAGCATTAATTAGCCAGTTTCATTCACGATTCACTATCTGTGTGAGAATTGGTATGTTAATTGATTACACTATTCTTTTACAAAAGTTACAAACTTCTTCTACCAAAAGTTGTTTTGTAAAGCTATTTTTTTTATAGTTATGAATTGGGTTTATTCTCCAATATTATTTCAGTTAGTAAATGCTAAATTAAATTTCTGCATATTTACATTAATTTAGTTTCTGCAAGAGAGGCTGTTCATTCAAGTATAATCATAAGAATGAGTAAATAAACCAAGATCGTTATAAGCTCCTTTGGAAATCTTTATATCTCCTCTAGAGCTACATTTGACTTAGCTTTTTATTTTGCAGATAAGGAAATAGAGCCAGATATGCAGATTGCTTCCAACATTATGTTTCTTGAGTTTAATTGAGAGATGAAGCAACTTCAGTTGTAATAGTCCAGATGATTTGGAGTATACTCAAACTCTAAGGTGGATTTTTGTTTTTGTGACATCTGACATACCATTTTGTCTAAAGCTGTAGCTTAATTTATGGAAGAAACTATATTAGGTTTTATTTATGTGTGATTAAGTTAATTGGCAGAAGTGCAGAACATTTGATTTCATTATGACTATTTGACATTTTAGTTATATTATTAGTGTTCTGCCTCTGTTTATGAAAAACCCGAGAAATCCTAAAAACTCGAAAAAATCCGAAAAACCCGAGAAAAATTGATATCGAAAAATCTGACTTTTATTGATTTGGTTTGGTTTAGTTTATAGATTTAATAACCCAACACAAATGGTTTGGTTTGGTTTGTAACAAATCCGAACCAACCCAGTCTATGTACACCCCTAACTAATAGTATCATTTCTTTCTGCTTTGTAGACTTCATCTTGAACTTGAGAAACCAAGGATCAATGCTCAGCGGCGAAATCAAAATTTGAAGTTTATTCGTTCGAGATTCTAGTCTTTTAGTGCAATTGGGTTCTAAATTCCTAATTCGTACATATATATTTAGTGATTTTCTTAAAATAAATATAAAATTTGGACTAAAATTACAAATTTTTGGCTAAATTATTTTTGATTACTCTTTAGAGTTGAAAATAGTTGTCAATATCATACAAAAAGTTACAATGACATACAACGATTCTTCAATATGAACATGAAACTCCGATCCTTATTACAATTCAAAATATTTATGACTTTTTATTATCGTAGAAGTTGCGAGAAAATAAAATGTACCATCCTATCATAATCACGAGTTTAACAAGCATTTTCAAATATCACTATGTTAATAAAAATTACATCTTCAAAACCTTCAATGTAACGATAAATTTCTTAATAAACAATAATCCGATAAAAACAAAAATTCATACTATTATGGATTAAAAGTTCACTAATTAATAGTGTAAACTATTGTCAGTTTATATATAACACAATGCACGCCTTGTACTAGATAATTTTGTTTAATCTCCACTTTTTCTGATGAAATTATCATGTTTATAAGTATGGGTCTCACGTGATCTTTTTTCCAACCAAAAGTAAAGATTCCCTAGCTGAGATATCAATTTTAATTTCTTTAGAGACATGTTAATTTTTTTTAATTAATCTAATTTAGAGTATTTTCAAATTCAAATTCTAGCAGATAAAATAGTAAGTGATATTTATTAAAGGGGTTCAAAAAAGTTTTCAAAATATAAATGTAGTAGCTAGGGTTTGGAATTAGAGCAAGGAAAATTTTGAACCCCATGAACCACCAAATCAATCTTTAATCTTGTGTTATATATACACTAATTTTAAAAAATATCAGTGTATTTTTTGTCGAGATGGATCGGGTGAGCACTCCGACCCCTCCAAAAATTTGTCCCTGGTTGCACTTATTCTGTGCAATTAATTAAGGTACGTGTAAGTTGACTCGAATACCACGCTTATAAAATAATAATAATCCCACCCCCTCCCCCTATATCTATATATACCAGTGTTTCTTAACTCACTTCCCACCTTGAACTAATTAAAGCCTTCTAAAAACATTCTCAGCTGAAATCAAGTAAGATATGGAGAAGAAAACTTTTGGGTTTTTCTTTGTGGTTCTCTTGATTTTTGCCTCACGTAAGTCTCCTTTATGAGTAGCCTTTTTTCTTTATTATTTCCTAAATCTACTTGTTCACTCATTCTTTATCTCATAAGTCAGTCAATCAATCTTAATTGATCAGTTGGAATATAATATATGAATTATTAACCGTCTAGTTAGGTCGTTAGTATTCATCATACTAGATTTATTCTACAACAGTACTATTTCTCTGAAAGTTTCATGACTGCTACAGTGATGTGTTGTTATATATATTATATGTATGTTGATATTTGACGTTTAAATCTTATTTAACTGTTATAAATTAAACAAAAGCATGCAATTTTTTTAAAACTTCTTATGTTATAAATGAAAAGAAAATATTTGTTAATCAATTTAACTAAAATAATAGAATAAAGAATGAATGTAAAAATAACAAACACGGATAGCTTTTCCTCGTGAAGTTATGACCATAGAGAAATGTTATTATAATAAATGACCATTATAACGAGGTTTAACGGTAATCTTAACTGTCACTAAAAAAATTAGTGATTAATAACTTTTGTCCTTAAATAATAAAACTTTGTCACTAGTCCTATTTAACAACATATTAGATTAGATGGATTATCAAAAAAATCATGTTAGCTATGAATTATTTAACGATAAATTTTGTATCTAATTAATTCCTATTTTTCTTTAGTAAGTCAATTTATCTCAACTAATTAATAAAGTTTTTTAACTGTTTGTTTGTTGGTAAATATGGATTATGCAGAAATGGGAATAATGATGCCACAAGTAGAAGCAAGAGTTTGTATGTCACCTAGCCATAGCTATCATGGTCCTTGTTGGCATGATCACAATTGTGCTCTTGTTTGTAGAAATGAAGGCTTCTCTGGTGGTGATTGTGTTGGTATCCAACGCAAGTGCTATTGTACTAAACTCTGTTAGTTTTTTTTTACCCAATGTGGTGTCAATCTGTCAGGGATCTGTTTTGGAGTTTGACTAATTTCGAATTCATGCAAGGAAGATATGCTGATTTTTGTTTTCTTTCCTTTTTTCCTTTTGGAAGTCCTCAAAACTTTTTCCCTTGAAAGTCAAATATAAGTAGATGAATGTAATGCATGCATCTATGTTTCAATTTGTGTTTAGTAATATGGTCAAGTAGTTTAGGAAGAAGAAATCGCGAATTCACGTTCAAAATTAAACTATTTTGACGCTCATACTTCAAATTGTGCCACATAAATTGCGACACAAGGAATATTATTTTAGGAGGATAATATATCGTGTAAAAATTATCAGACCCCTGAAAATCTTTTAAAATAATGAGCAGAGTGGTTCAAATTTTATAGAAAATAATCCTATGGATGCCCTTTTTATACCAAACATGGACACTATATATGACTCAAACACCCTTCCTCATACAGTCACATTAACATAACTTAGGAGTTTCAAGTATATTTTAAACAAAAAGGGACTTGCCAAAGGATGATTTTTGATACAAAAGGATCTTTATTTTCAACATCTTCATACACCCTTTTCACATGTGATGTTAGAAAATACACTCAGACACTTCTGTATAACATTCATTCTCTATAATAACATTTCATATAATGGTCAAAATTTCTTAAAAATCTATTTTTTTTTATATTACACTATATTATGTGTTCTCTACAACATCAGGTGACACATTGTGCTGCTACCAACTTCTTACATTGTAGAAGTGTTATTATAGGATGGAACTTTGATACAAAGTAGTACATCATTCTTTCTTTTCTTTTTTTCTAGAAAACAAATGGAATTAGAGCCTTTACATCCTTAGGAAAATTTTCAAATTTGGAAAGGTACCATTTCCTAGTAGCACAACTCCTTCCCATCAGATATAAAGATGAACCTACAGCACAACAAAACGAAAACAACGTCTGGGAGATGAACGAAATCCCTATAAAGCTAAGAATTTCGAAAAGATGATGAGGGCATACGACCATACTAAAAAGTCCATCTCGCGGGATTTTGTATCCCTTCTCTGTATTGTCTCTGAGGTTGGAAAGGAGGTAATGATGATAGAAGTTGCCACTGATTCCAAATAAGAATATCAGTAAACCGATATACTTCAGATCTATTTCTGGCTCCGTATTTCAGAGAGTTAAGTGTTGGATATAGGTCATGACTACAGCAAACATAGAATAGGAAGATGCAAGAAGGATCACTGAACCAAGAATCATACCACCACTGTATTTGTGAACAAATAGGACCTGCAAAGTAGAATGTTGGACTAGTATAAGCAGCAGGGAAGTCTGTAAATAAGTTTGATATGTTTCTCAGGGGAGCCTTGACGTAACAAGTAAAGTTGATGATATGTGATCACTGATCAGGAGGTCACATGTTCGAGTTGTGAAAACAGTCCCTTGCAGAAATGCAAGATCTATAAGGGTGTGTACAACCGATTCTTGTGGTTTGGACACTGGGATACAAAAATTATATCTCGCAATTTCATAATCCAGTTTCTCAATGTTTAAGTGACATTTGGATACAAATCAAGAGAATGTGTATTTGTTCTGTCTTTTTAAAAAAAAGTTTGATATGTTTCTCCTTGTTGACAGAAGAAGCAGAGGAAAAGGTGCTATCTAATGCATAATAAAATAAATTCCACAGTATTGAAATCTATGTTGCTCGGTCTCTCCAAATGTCGTTGTACTTGTGTCAGATCCTTTATAAATGCACCATATTTGGAGGATACAACACCCACACATCGACATTTTCAAAGTCCGAGCACATAGATTGAAAAATTAAGAATCTTGAGAGTTACATAAAACCACCAGGTAAGCAAGATTCAATTCTTGATACATAGAGTTACCGAATATCTCGTGAAATTAGTCTAAAATATGCACAAGCTAACTCGAACTCCACGGTCATTAAAAAAATCATCAAAAGTAACAAAGAAGAAGTTTACCTCAAGTACCCTCTTCAAGAAATGGATGGTAATAGCATATTTAAGCATCAAAAGATAGCTCATGAGGGGAAAGTTATTTAATTCCAACAAACTATCGGTGCATTTCTCAATCAATGCAGGACTCTAACCTATTCTGAACACTCACTTCACGTCCAAGTTCAACTGAAGCTAAGACCGACAATTCAAACGAAAATGAACCTGACTCTGGTATCATGTAAAGATATGACACTTAAGATTAACGCAAATACTAAAATTGACCAAATTCATATAAACAAACTACATATTTGCTCCCCAGCCAATATAAAACTCTAAGGGATTGTTTAGTAGCTGATTTAGAAATGAGTTATGCAGGTATTAAATTTTGTATAATTAATATTTGCCCAATTTAGTAGCTTGTTAGAAGGTAAGTTACTCATGTATCAAATTAATACAATGTTTGATTTGAAATTTAAAAAATTATATAATTAATATATGTATAAGTTATGAGGAAATCTATGTATTATTTTATGTAGGATAAAAGTTCAAATAAGTAATACATGAATAAATAGATGATGCATAACTAATCTTTGCATAAAATAATACATAACGCTAATCAATTATCAAATGACTTTTAAGGGATTGTTTGGTTGGATGTATTAGAGAATTTAGGAACGTTCCGTAGCTAATGAAAGTTATGCAGCTATTAATTACGAGATAATTTATATGTTATTTTATTATTCAAATTTTTATTAATTAACGTGAAACACACGTAAAACTTATTGCTTATCAAACTATCACATCCTTGGCTAGGGATAAATCTATTCCTCTATCTAAAATTTGGTTTGATCGGTTAGTACTTCCTTTTTGTCATCATTTGATTTTGGTAGGATTGGCCAAAGGATGACTATATCACATATGTTCATGATTTGAGTAAAAATGATTTTAATTGTAAAATTAAATTAAATTAATTAAATAAATTAATTTTATTTTAGTATGATTTTATATTTTTAAAAATCAATTATATTGATTTAATATTGATTTTGTTTAAAATTTTTGAATCGAATCGACAAAGTATATATTTATATAATTAGATATACGTAATATATTATTTTCTATGAACAATTCTAAATATTTTATATATGTTTTCATCAAAAATTTATAATTTATTTATGAAAGTAAAAATGTCAAATAAAGAAGTATTCCGAACATGTATGCTTTTCTATTTCTTCAACTTGTCTTATTTTCGTGTATGATTAATAACTAAACAATTAAACCAAAATCAATAACAATCAAAAAGATAAATGTATGGTATATTTGTTTTTTTTTTTTTATAATTTAAAATCGATTAAATTGATTTGATTTTGATTTTGACCAATAATCGATCCGTGAACACCTAAATTCACAATTATGATCCTTTTTCTACCACCACTATTATTTCATTAGGTGTTTGGACGGGAACTCGAAATTATGATTTAAAATTATTAATTCAAACAAATGTTGATTTGACATTCAAAATTTACATGAATATTTCAAATTACATAGACAAACGGATCCTTAATATAAGCATATTTTTTTCTCGATAAAAAAGATAAATTATTCCAAAATAACAAGCAAACAACGGTAATTAAATTTCGGTTTTGATTTGAAATCAATGTTTGCTTATGATATTTGAATAAATCTTCAACTTTAATTTGATTATATTTTAAAATCTCAAATCCTACTGAGAGGAAGGATTTTAATTTGAACAAATTTCGTAAAGCAAACTAATATATGGGTTAATTACTCAACTAACCAATAGATTCGAAAATTACCTATTTTGTTCGAATTTCGACCGGGATCCACGGTATTCGAAGCATGATTTGCATGTATCTAGGATACAATGCCTATCTCACTCGTCTATCTCCTTCTTTCATTCATCTCCTTCTCTATATTTGTGTTTCATGATGTATTCAATTTCACAATTTCATATATTTATATATTCAATATCAATTTCTATGAGTGTATCCAGAAGAATATGAAAGCATGTATTTGACTGTATATGCATAAGTTGATATCAATTTTTACGAGTGTATCTAGTATCAATTTTAAAAGCATGTATCTGACTCCCCCCCCCCCCCAATTATATTTAATGAGCAACTTTCTTACTCGACACAAAATATAAAAAAAAAAAGACTTTTGAAATTTAGTATAAAAAATAAGTAATAAATATTTATACGGTTATAAATCATCTCATTAAGTATGAAATAAATTTTTTACAAATAATCTATTTGTACGTATAAAAAATGCAACATTTTTGGGACAAAACTAATGAGTGAATATGGTCCAAAACCTTTATAAACCTCTTTGAATTATATATATGTAGGGGGAGCTAGTAGCCTCCATGTGGATTGGCCGAATCTAGTAGATTTTACTCAAATAGTGTATTTGTGTAAAGTGTAAACTTTATGCCAAGTGGTAAACCAAATAAATAAATTGAAACAGAGGAGTATTTATTTATATATAGAATGAGAGTTTATTTATAGAGTGAGAGTTGAATACAAAGTACAACATTTTTCAAACATATAAGCAGATTCTTACAAAAGAGCACTTTCAAACAGTATTTTCTAGAAAACAAAAGGAATCAGAGCCTTTACATTCTTAGGAAAATTTTCAAATTTAGAAAGGTACCATTTCCTAGTAACATAACTCCTTCCAGACAGATATAAAGCTACACCCACAGCACAGCAAAACGAAAACGATGTCTGGGATATGAATGAGATCCCTATAAAGCAAATAATTTCGAAAAGATAATGAGGGCATATGACCATACTGAAAAGGCCGCCTTGCGGAATTTTATAGCCCTTCTCTTTACTGCCTCTGAGCTTGGAAAGGAGGTAATGATGATAAAAGTTGCCACTGATTCCGACTAAGAATATCAGTAAACCGATAAACTTCAGATCAACTTCTGGCTCCATATATCCTAGAGTTAAGTGTTGGATATAGATCATGACTGCAGCCAACATAAAATAGGAAGATGAAATAAGGAGTGCCGAACCAAGAATCATCCCACCACTGTATTTGTGAATAAACAGAACCTGCAAAGCAGAATGGGCAAATCTCGTTACTCCTCAAAGTAATTTGGTAGTGTTGGCGCGTCTTGAAGAATAATACAGGTGTCGTACATGAACATATGATAACAGAATCGGATTAATATAAGTATTGGTCAAATCTATCAAAGCAACCAGTTTGGAACAAATTACGTAGTTCCTTGACTGAGATGAATACTTCGAATCACTAGATCGTGCTGAAGACAGCATTGATTGGTATGAATGTTGTATCATACCAATAGTTCATACCGTTGTGAATGTTGTAATTGGTATGAACAAAAATTACAATGCTAATTTGGTATGTAGATGCATCAGTTTACAGCAGTGTTAACGGCTCAGGTAACATTAAGATGGGGAAAAAACACCAAAATATTACTTACTGGATGATAGAAAAATCTGTATCTCCGGTAGAGGCAATATCAAGCAGCACGAATATTATTCGAAACAGAGGGAAGAACAAGTGCTAGTACCAAGAAATATGGTAGTCAAGGTGCAACAAACGGAAGGCCTACACAGCATGAGCCTCCTATACAAATGGCTATGTGGGTACAATAGCAAAAGAAGATTCTCTAAATGATGAAGATTGTTAACGCATGATTTGGCCATGGCCAAAATATCTGGTGTACACCCTTGAAAATATATCAAGAACTTTTTTTCCGGTGTCGTGCACCTCGACTAATTCCGCGAGATACATGTTACCTCCCACTAACAACAGATACCAGGTAACTCTGTCCACCAAGGCTAGAACGGCTGGGAAGAAATCACCTAGTGTTTTTGTTGTCTCCGCAGGGATTGAACTTGATACTTCATGGTTCTCAACCCACTTCATTCAAGAACTTATAGGAACAGTTTCATGAAAACATTTACTATAAAGTGAGAGACGGATGGAAGACTAAATTCTAGTGGGTTCATTGGCTTAGGCATACTCCTTGAGATTCATTGTCAAAAACATTCCATAATTGTTTTAGATTAACCTCATGCCCCTGAAGCTTACTATAGTCAAATGCAAAGGAAACAGTAGTGGGAAGTTTAGCTTCAAACAGAAGTCTAGACCTTGGCCTTGGCAACAACTACCGAGATGTAGAGCTTCCTCCAAAGTTTTCAGTTTGATTGGATAACTCGACCTGAAGCATGCCTTACTCAAGACAATTTGAGAAAAACAGAATACAATCAGTGCAATAGGTGCTATATGCCTAGACCAGTAATTGCAACATTCTTCAATTGGTTTGGAAGGAAGCAACGGAAATGTACCAGGAAATTTGGAAGACCACTCAAATTTCTATCTTGTAGACTATATGGAGGGAGAGGAAACTGAGATGCGGCCATGGAATCGAGTCCAAATGTTTCACTACTCCTGCTATTTGATGTAGCTTCAAGTATGCAAATAATGTAAATAGTTTGATCATCTGTTTAGTTACATATACAATTTTACAGAGGACTTCCTTTTAGTATGCATATTTCCACATCTTCCTTGGTGCTGTTCTCTTAATTATACACTAATTTTACTTACCAAAACAGCAACAACATATCCAGTGAAGTCTCACAAAGTGGGGTTTGAAAAGAGTACAATATACGCAGATCTTACCCTACCGTAGAGACCGTTTCCTAGTTTTTTTTTATTATTCCTAGCCAGAGAAATTAAACTAATCTCGAGATCCAGAAACCTATCTATACGCCTAGCCATCTATCGGCTCAAGGAAACACAGTCCAGGAAAACAAATAACGGAAGTATAAGAAACAATTACACATAATAACGAAACAGTATATAATAACAGAACAGAAACTACAACAAAATAATACCATAATCGAAGTGTAAGGATTTAACAAATAGTAAAAGAAATCATTAGACAAAAAACTCTACGAGCAATACTATGAGTACTACTAATATAAACGAACAACAAGACAATACACTGCTACTGTCTACCTCTACCTCTCCTGAAACCATCCATCACCAACCTTTCATACCTCCACACCAGCACAACCATTCATTCATCTCCTCTTCACATATCCAAACCATTTCAGTTATTTATTTTACCAAAAACAAAAACAATTACAAGCATAAGTAAAGGTGAAGAAAAAGAAGTTTACCTCAAGGACCCTTTTCAAGAAGTGTATAGTAACAGCAGATTTAAGCAACATAAATCTAGTTCCACCATCTGGGTACATCAAAAATGAAGCAAACCCCATAAGACAAGCTGGTGCATACAACATAAACATCCCAATTTTACTAGACAATTTGCCCTGCATAAAATTACTACTATGAGAGGAACCAGAATTTGTATTAACATTCCAAAATTTAGAGTATTGGAGATGTTTCCCGGCAATTTCAGAGATACCCAAATAAGCTAAATACAAAAAAATTATCACACTTATTGCGGTGATTATTGAAGATGGCTCTTCAAACACAAAACTTTGAAACATTTTTACAGTTTTTTTTTCTTTTCTTCAGATCTTCTTGTTTTCAATTTACATGGAGACCGCCCTAGACTATTTATAATGTTAATTTGGGGTGTGTTGAATCTCCTTTTACTGTCATCTTGATTTTTTAATTTATTTTTGGATCTTTCACCCAGTATTTGATATCTGAATTAAAAATAGACTAATTTAAATTCACGTTGAATATAGCTCTGTTCAAGAGATATAATTTTTTTTATACACCCAAAATCTCTAATTAAGAAAAAAGCAACCTTATTCACTTACATTATTTGGTGGTACACACATCTTGTTGTTGAATTAGTCTACATAGACATATTATGATGAAAATAAATATTTGATATATTTTTACAATGAGAATAATAATTTAATAGATAAATAAAAATTGAGATATAAGTGTTTTGATTCTTGTATTCTGAACATCTTTATATAAATTGAAACTCTCGAAATAAATATGAAGGTCAAATTTGTTGTTGGACTTAAAAAAGCTTAAATTTATTACTAAATTTTGTGAAATAATCCAAATTTAATGATATAATTAGTCATTATTTAAGTTTTATTTTAGACGGTTTGAAGTTTGAGAATGATTAATTTTGAGTTTGGATGATAAAAATATGATTATTAAAGGTATTAAGCGTCGAATAAAATGATAGTGTTTTCGTTGGAAAAATGATCTTATTATTCGAAGTTTAGGAATAAATCTATATTAAAGGACAATTTGACTTTAGACGTAGGGACAAAATTAATGGATTTATTGAATTTTATAGGAACAAAGGCTATATCATTCTTGTTGGACCATGCAATTAATGTTAATTGTCCCAAATCTAAATCGAATCAACCTTGACGCAATAATTGGATTGAATTTACACCTAATAATATTAATTTAATTGTATAAATATTTCATTTAACAGAATAATGTCATATTTTAAATATTTTTAGTAGGCCTATTCAAGTATTACATTAACTGAAAATTAATTAATAATTTGAATGTAGGATGACTAAATCCAAGAAAAAAAGGAGGAAAAAAAGATAATTATGTTTAAAGTCAATCAAAATCTCTTCTGGCAATTCTAGTACTCATCATTGTGTTAATGCTAATTAAGTACGATTTTCATTTCAATTTATGTGATATTTTTCATTTTTTTAAAGTCAAAATATATATATATATTTTAATTAATATTTTTTATAATATTTACTCATCATATCGACGTGAAAAGAATTACATCTTCTAATAACTTTTTTTTGGGTAGCTTTTGAATGTTTTAATATTAAAAACATAAATATAGTATTAATTTTCAAACCTTAAAGTTCAAGGCTTCAAAAGAAAACACGTGATTAGGTACTGAAGCTTTAAATAAATGAGCTGTACTTGGAAATTGGAATCATCAAATTTTATAATTTTAATAAATTCTGAAAGACAAATGATTAAATTCAAATAAAAAAAAAACAAGATAATTGTTCAAAAAGTCTCTATCATGAATCAAATATAGAAATCAAATTCTGAGTTTCGTGAGTATGACAGGAAATAATTTTTAGGAATAAAATCTTCTCTTGATTTCCTTTTTTGTTTTCAATTTCTCACGAATATAATTCCATCACTCGAAATTATTTCGAAAATATAATTTTGGTTTACCAATAATAATCGTTTAGCTTTAAAAAGAAAAGGTTTTTTTTCGGTTAAATTTTGGTATTTTATTAATGATGAGTATAAAACATCACCTTACACCACCTCGGGCAAAGCCCATTTCCTACATGGCTCAATCGACTAGGAAAGAAATAAACAATCAACCAAAAGCAAAACACCTAACACTTTGAATCTCTTTGTCCCCTCTATCCCTTTGCTGGAGTTACTCTCAAATAGAGACATTTTAGTTTATCACTGTTAATGATATTTCTTTCTGCTACTTCCAAACTGCTGAAATCTTGGTAGTTGCATCCTCCTTTATCAATTGCAATATTTGCCTAGTAGTCTGCTAGTTAATTTCCTTCCCTGAGAATGTGCTGGAATGTATGTTGTTTGTCCTGTAAGCATGTTTTGATTTCTGTCACCATCTCTGTGATTATCCAGGGGCATGACCATTTTCCTTCTAGAATCTTGTACAATAGCATAGAATCTGTTTGAATGATTATATTATTGTGTTGCTCCTGCCTGCTATGTTTACATGCTTCTAGAATCGTTTTCGCCTCTGCTACAGAGTTAGTGGTGTTTTCAATAGTAGCTCTCTCTACATACAGTAAATCCCCGCTTTCATTCCTCAAACAAAAGGCGTAGGAGCTTATACTTGGATTTCCTCTCGAAGCCCCATCTATATTGTATTTTAGCCAACCTACTGGTGGGAAATCCCACAATACTCTTATTGCCTTCATCTTGGGACTGTAACTTTTCAATTCTTTAATCATATCTGGCCAATTACAAGGACATTTCATATTAGGCTTCCTCATTTGTAGCATCATGAAAATGTTCTTGGTAATATTATGAATGACTCTCTGAATTGATAACTTCTTTCCCTCATCCTTCATTCTATTCCTCCTTCTCCAAAGTTTCCATATTATAAAGTTAGGGATAGCTCGATAGTATGATCTTATCGCTTTTTTAACATCTCTCTCCCGCCACAGCATTATCACTTTCCTCAGGTGCAGTCCTTCAATGTTAAAACCTGCAAAAGAACAAAAATAACACCAAGTCCTGTTAGCTAAAAAATAACACAAAGTCCTGTGCAGCCCTATTTTTAACCGAGGTTAGATAAAACACAACATATGAATTCTGAAAAAAATTAATTATTGTATGGAGTCGCCACCTAATTTATTTAGGAAAATAAGGAAAATCTATTTGATGCATGACCTGTATGACTCACATTTCAATCTGCGAAAAATCAGTTTAGATTCTAGGTAAGGGTTTACATTATTCCAAAGGGAAGGTGTTAGGCATCCTTCGAAATCCACAAAATGTGGTACCCAGCTAGACTTAATTCATCAAAAAGGGAGGAGATAAAATTATTATTTGCAAGTATAACAAACATATATATAAAAATTATACACTAAAATTGTATAAGAATATATGTATAAAAAAAGTATGTTCTAAGTAAGTAAAGTATATTATCACTAATTATGTGTAGAAAAATACGAGAAAGGTATATGTATATAAAAAAGGTAGTTTTTATGCAATATTAAAAGAATAGTCCTTTATTCATATGAACAAAAAACTCTTTTATCATATGAAAAGAAAAATAATTTTGAATATCATTTGCAGAAAATATCTCCGATTACATGTACAGACACTTGGTAAAATATTAATAATTAATAAATTATTATCAAAATAATTTTAGAATATGTGTGTATATATACTACAAAAATAGAATTCTATTTTATAGTAAACTCAGAGGCGTAACTGCAATAAGTGTTACATTCCTATTAGAACGTCATGGTGATTCATAAAAAAAATCAATTCAATTGTAAAAGAGATTTTAAAAGAAAATAGTTTAATTTAAGGAGTCACCATAATTTTAGAATTATTACAAAACAATTAATTATTAAAAAATATTTATAAAACCAATAAATCTTAATTAAGGGGGTTCAAGTTATTCCGAAGGAAATGTATTAGACATCCCTCAAAGCCTATCTGAAGATAGTCCTTAAACTTAGTTTTAGAAAAATGATTAGGGATTTTTATTCATTTGTTCACTTTAGAAAATATTAAACAGAAGAGTTTTATTTAATTTTGAGAAAATCGTGCAAATAGAAGGTATGTTATATATATGTCTATAATATGAAAGGAGAAAATTTAATAATAATATATATTTATTTATATGGTAAAAATAATATACTTGAACGTATGAAAATTTTATGTATTGAAATATAGATGTATGTTTAAAATCATATGAATGAATAAGCTTACCTGAATTTGTGGTAACTAATATGAATGTCGAGTATTAGAACTGGTTACTTTATTTGTAGACACGATAAGAAGATAATAAATAAAAAATAAATAAAATAATAAATAAGTGTAGATGTATGAATAAGTAATGTGTCATAAATATAATTTGGGTGAAAACTTCTAATAAGATTAGTGATGCCTAAAAAATTATTAAAATTTTAAAAATATTAAACTACCCCCAAATATATACAAACAAAAATATTTAAAAGTCGAAAGGACATAAAAATATCTACATTCTTATCATCTTCGGATCAGCGCCGACTTATTAATCGAAAGACAAAACATATAAAGTTTGTCATTTTTTTCTGCTCGGATCGATTTCCATCATTTCCGAAGGGCCTATCTACCCCTACCCTTCCTAAATTTATTTATTATTATAATTCTAAAGCTATCTAAAAGAAATAATAAAAAACTAACGTCCTAAAAGGTGTCTAACGTCCCAACTTAATATCCAAGAGTCATTGGACATGCTATTAGGGTAGGTTTTAGACTAAAGAAAATATAGTCATCCTAATTAAATACATCGCCAACAATGTTAATTACAAACGCGATTGTAATAAAAGAAGACATGCTTGATAATTTAATGATTAACTAATAATGTTTATAAATCCTATTAATATGATTTTAGTTAATAACTTGCTAAAGATTTATTAATATACTATATATATGGTTTCTAAATAAAAATTTATTAAAATGTAGACATGATTTCAAAATGGAATAATACAATAAATATTTGTTAGAATCTTATCGGCATGGTTTCTATATAATAAATATTTATTAAAATTCTATTATGTCTCGATATAAAAAAAATATGATATCTAATCATTAGAATTATGTTGGTGTAAATTTTTAAATAAAATATCAAAGAGAGATCTTTTAACCCTATAGACATGATTTCTATATGACATACCAAAATATTTATTAAAACTACCTAATAATATTTTGCCAATATTTATCATATCTACATAATGAGTTTTTAAAATATTCAATAAGGCCCATAACACTACAAATACTTAAATGTTCATTAAGTCCTACATACATGATTTGCCATATGATGTTTGACATAAAATCCTATGCACATGATTTCTAAATGAAGCATGTTAAAATATTAATTAAAATATATATAGACATGATATAGTTAAAATTGTAAATCCTATGAACATGATGTCTACACAAAATGGCATTTAAATCTAATTATGATTATCACCACATTCAAAATTATTTAGTAGATCCTACATATATAATGTCTAAATAGTTAATATTATACAGCTATCATTTGAAACTATATTCATGGTTTTAGGCTTAAAATACAAGTTATAATGTAGAAATATCATCAAAAGTAATTATTTAATGAGATTTGTCATAAACAAAGATAAACACATAAAATAAACAAATTATTTTTTTAAACGTATATGATGATAAACGATATTTAACGAACTATTCTTAGATCATTTTTTTATTATTATTTTTTAATATATAAAGTAAATATCTTGTAAAAAATATAAAATTTTTATATATTGAGTAAATGGACCTAAGCATGTGGAAATGAGCAGTATAACTAGATCACATGCATTCAAGCACACATAAATTTATGATAAACTAAAAAATAAATAAATAAAGCAAGTAGCAAGTATATCCCCTCCCCATATATTTTCCCTTTTTATTATATACAGAGTTTATTATTACTTGCCAAAATAATTAAGAGAAATAATTTTCAAATAGAAATAATAAAACAGGGAACTAAAACTATTTGAATCCTGTTCCAAATGAACTCTTCATGTATTGAACTTTGAAATTCAAATCCTGCTAAACCATAAAGAAAATACAAGCAATATACAAATAATATAGAGGTATAACATGATCATATGATTTTACTCCGATAAAGTAAACAAACAAAGCAAGATCATTTTTAAAATAATAAACTAACATATAAAGAAAGATTGGAACTAACCTGAATACTTTAGTTAGGAAGAATAGACAAATAGAATCTAACTTGTGATGTTGAGAACAAGCAAAACAATAATAAAGTATGTAAGAAATTTTCTTATTATCTTTTGTTTTCGTTTTAGGTGTGTAAGAAATATAAAGTAGAATATATTTTTTGTTCTTTTCCTTTCTCTACTCTTTGTGTTTTTTGTTTTGTGTTGTTCTCTTTCTCTCTATTTGTGTCCCTTTTTGTCTTCCTTCTTAGATAAATATGAAGTCTCTTTTTATAGTGATCAGAAGACAATCAAGAAAGAAATCTCAGCCCAATTTAGTCCAACTTTTTTCCAATAAGTCATAGGAAGAAATGCATATTTCAAAACAAAATGACCAACTTTTCAACAACAAAATCAACCAAGATTCTTGACAGCACTATCAATTAAATTTTTCAAACACCAAATCAATTCAAATCACTGATGAAAAAAGTCAAGCTTAAAAGATCCTAAAAGTCCAAAACTCATACTTAGAGGGGGCCACTATCAATAAATTGTAGAAAAATTACATAATTCAATTTAGAGAAAATAATAGGAAGAACTTAAAGTAAGTCAAGGTGTTCTAGATATTGATGTTCAAATGCATGAAAAGTATTCAAGTAATAAAAATGTAAGTTTTTATTTTCCTAGTGTTTAGGGCCTATAGAGTGTAAAAATTATTCAAAAAGTGAGAAAAATGTATCCATGTAATACAGGAATCTGGACTAAATCTTAATATCACATGGTAGACCAATATTCAAACCCATAAATCAAGGAAGAAAGTCAGAATAAATCAAGAGACATTTCTTTAAGAGTATGAACCTCCTTGATTACAAAATCATATTAACAGATATAAAAAATAAAAAATAAAAAATTGTTTGTACTAAATAAGGTAGGAAAATCAATTAGGAATGACAACTAAATCAATTCAGTAAAGCTTACAATGACAAGATAATATAAAGATCTATTTTAATAAGGGAGGAAAGCAAAAAGGAATTATACCTTACTGTATATATAGTAACAAGTAACAAACGTTAGCCAAAATGAAAGAGTTCATATTTAGATATCAAAAGTGCAAGATTACACTTTACCATAATTAATTCTAGAATCAATAATTAATTAACAAATTAGACTAAGCAAGATGCACAAATTATTCTGATTTCAATGAGCTGCAAAAATCAGTTAAAAAAATGACATGTGCTAGAAATGATGAATTGCCTACCAAAATTAATAAAACGATCAAATACTAACATGTTGATTTAAAGCTAATTTAGACAGACATGAAGATTTTACAATAACATGATTAACACATTAAATTGGAGAACAATATTCTATCCGATCTAATTTAAAGTGGAAAGAGATCATATGTCAAAATCAACATATATATGGTCAAATAAAATATATACAAAAGTAGCAGCCCAGACATATAATAAAATATGAAATGTTAAGCTATGAGTGATTGAACAAACCTGGAAATCCTAAATCTAGCAATTGATAATAAAGTTATTGCCAGACCCCATATTATACATGTATGTAAGTCGAGCACGTAAACATGAATACAAACAGAGACAACGACATAAACAAGCTTAATAATCTGTAATTTTAAATGAACTAGACATTCATGAATCTCAAATTTAACAAATCACAAAGAACTAAAGAAAAAAATGAAATCGGAACATACCTGAGACGGATCTTGCAAATCCGCCTCTTAAATCACCGAAATCTCGAGTTTGGAAGGGTCTTTTGACTGCTGGCCAGCGAGGGAGACGGCGGCGTTGGTTGTTGCTCACCGACGTGGCTGCTGTCTCCTTCAAGTTGCTGTTGCAGCGATGGAGAGGCTGTTGCAGCTGTTGCTGCTGGTTTCGTCGGAAGATCGAGGAGCTGATGCAGCCATTGGAGCCCCCGCTGGAGGTGCTGGTTGTTCGTGTTGTTTCAGGTGGTGCAGTTGGTTGCTACTGCTGCTGTTGTCCGTCGTTGTTGCTGCCGGAGGCTGCTGCGGCTGCTGGAGAAGCTGTTGCGGGCTGCTGCAGCTGTTGGTGTTGAAGAGCCTCCGTGCGTGGAGGTGAAGACAGCAGCTCGTCGAAGATGTAGGAGGAAAAATAGCGACGTCATGGCTGCTGCGTTGAGCAGCTGGCGGCGTTAATGGTGAGGTGCGATGGTGGCGACGTGAGGGAGAGAAGAAGAGAGTGGCGGAGGGAGAGAGTAGAAGAGGCGGTTGAGATTAAAATTGAGTATAAAAATAGACTATATTAAAATTGATTAGGACATAATTATAAATAGTTATAAAAAATGTCATCTAATTAATTGTCAAATACATGTTGAATAAGTAAAATTTTAAATTTATCAAGTATTAATATTATATATATAAAATAAATATGCATGTACATACAATATAAATATATGCGTATATATACATATATACATATAAACGCCCATATATAATACATACCAAAAATAGATGTGTAATATTTATATATATACATACATATATAAACAAGTAGAAATATATAATAAACTTAAGTAATAACCCCTTTTATATACATATGCACATAAAATATATTAAAATAGATATGTAATACGTATATACCAATGTGAATAAGTAAAATTATAAAAAGGACTCGGTTAAGTGACATATATATATATATATATATATATACACGTGATGCAACATATATATATAATGCATACTAAAATAGATGTATGACATATATATTAATTAAAATACATAATAAACTTAATTAAGTAACAACTTTATATGGATGTGCATATAAGTCGTATTAAAATAGGTATGCAATATGCACAAATTAATATGAATAAGTAAATTGGTAAAATATACTTAGTTAAGTAATATATTACAAAGAAAACACACACACGTATAATATATACTAAATAATGTGAAAAAATATTTGAATGTACAAAGCTTGTTATTTTCACAAACGATAAGAAATGATGTTAATAATATTAACAAATAAAAAAATATTATAAGCTATGAAAATCCAAAATATATGATTTATTATTATTATTATTATTATTTTGGTAAAAACTAAAAAAATTAACTTTATATATATATATATATATATATATATATATATATATATGTAATACAAGAACATAATTTTAAAAAATGTCTATCTATTAAGATAGTGATTCAAAAAAATAAATCATAGGTCGGACAAAATTGGGTGTCAACAATAGTCTTCTCCTGTAATGGTGTACAAGTTCCATATTCCCACCCACTTATCATGCCACACTGATGTTGATTCCTTTCTTAGTAGCCAAAAAATTTCATGCTCAATAAGATCTCTGGCCTATAACATTTTCTTCCACACCTATGATCCTCCATTTCTTATTATCTACACCACTTCATTTGCATGCTCCTTTTGACAATACTTATTCCTCATATACTCACTCCATAGTGATGACTTTGTTCGAAAATTCCATCATAATTTACAAAATAGGACTATTGATACATCTTTCATTAATCTGAATCCCAACCCCCCTTCCTTTTCTGGCAAGCATAAATTGCTCCACTTTGTCCAATGTCTTCCTCTCCCTCCAACATAACTGCTCCAAAAAAATTGTGCCATCATTTTTTGAGCTTGATTCAGTACATTCATTGGAGGATTCATAACTGACAGACAATGAATGGTAGTGTTTTGGAGCACATGTTTTATTAAAATAGCTCTTCCTTCATAGGATAGTAATTTTTCTTTCCATGCCTGAATTTTTGAACCAATCCTTTGTAAAATCTGCTGATAATATGCTTTTTGCTTCCTTTTGTAGAATATAAGGCATTCCAAGTAAGTGAAAGGGAATTCCTTTCTTAGGATTCTTGTTGCTACCTCAGCTATCACTGCTTCTTCCCCTGCTATAGAATGATGCATATAAATAGCACTCTTCTCCATGCTTATTTTCTGTCCAGAAGTATCTTCATATATCTTCAAAGTATTTGTAATCATCTGCATTGTTCTCACTTCTGCCTTGCGCATTATAATCATATCATCTGCAAATGCTAAATGATTCACTTTGAGACTACCTCTTGACATTCCAAACCTCTTAAAGTCTTTCTTCTCCATAAGAGCATTTAGGGATCTAGCCATAACTTCAGCTGCCAATATAAATAGGGTAGGTGAGAGAGGATCACCCTGTTTAAGTCCTCTAGAGGATTTAAAGAATTCCTTTGGTTGTCTATTTAGTAGAATCGAGTACTAGTTGTTACTGATTAGTCTGAACACCATATTTAGTAGATTTTGGTCAAATTTTTTTCAGTTTTCGTATGTGTTAACCTATAATTTTTTTGGTGATATGACCTTGTATCAATTTTTTTATAAAATTTTTACAAGACTCTCCGTAGTGCCTAGGGGAACAATACGTATAGTTTTAGCATGATCCACGAAAGTTCTTAGTCTTTGAGGGCAACTCAACTGGAATTAAATGATTTTCTCCGTCAACAAAAATTAGGCGGTTTTTTCAATTTTTCATGTTTATTAGTCCATGAATATTTTGTTGATACAATTTTCGATCAATTTTTTTTGCAAAATCATTAGAGGACCCTCCGTAATAACTTAGGAGAACATTACGTGTTGCCTTGGCATAATTCATGATGTTTTCTTAATATTTAAGGACCACTCAATAAAAATTAGACGATTTTTTCAATTTTTCGTGTGTATTGGATTATGAATTTTTTTAGTGATATGCCTTTCTGTCAAATTTTTTGTAAAACCTTTAAAGGACCCTCATAATGACCTGGGTGAACAATATGTGTAGCCTTGTCATGATCCACGATAGTGATTTAGCATTTAGGGCTCACTGAATAGGAATTAGGCAATTTTTTAAATTTTTCATGTGTGTTAGCCAATAATTTTTTTGGTGATATGGTTTTCGGTCAATTTTTTTGAAAACCTTTACAAGACCCAACGAAATTACAATGTAGAACAATGCGTGTAGCCTCATCATGATCCACGATATTTTCTTAATATTTAGGGGTCACTCAACAAGAATTAGGCGATTTTCATATTTTTTTAATGTTTGTTAGTGCATGATTTTTTTGTGATGAATTTTGTTCAATTTTCTTGAAAAACCTTTACAGGACCCATCGCAATGACCTAGGGGAACTGTACATGTAGTCTTGGCATGAGCCACAATATTTTTTTAGCATATAGGGGTCACTCAACAGGAAATTGATAATTTTTTTAGATTTTTCGTGTCTGTTAGCCATAATTTTTTTGGTGATATGACTTTAGGTTAATTATTTTACAAACCTTTACAGTATCCTCCGTAATGACCTAGGAGAGCCTCGGTATGATCTATAATATTTTCTCAATATTTATGGTCCACTCAATAGAAATTAAAAGTTTTTCTTAGTTTTTCGTATGTATTAACTCTTGAATTTTTTGTTAATATGATTTTCGGTCAATTTTTTTATAAAACCTTTACAGTATCCTCCGTAATGACATGGACGAACAATACGTTTAGCCTCGGTTAGATCCACGATATTTTCTCATCATTTAAGGGTCACTCAATAGAAATTAAACGGTTTTATCAGTTTTTGTGTGTGTTAGCCCATTAATTTTTTGGTGATATGTCTTTGATAATTTTTTTGCAATATCTTTACAGGACCATCCATAATGACCTGGGGAATAGTACGTGTAGCCTTGACATGATCCACAATATTTTCTTAGCATTTTGAGGTCACTCAACAAAAATTAGGCAAGTTTCTCAGTTTTTTACGTGTTAATACATGAATATTTTGGTGATATGACTTTAGGTCACTATTTTTGAAAAACCTTAAAAAAACCCTTCGCAATGACATAAGGGAACAATAAGTGTAGGCTCGGCATGATCCAGGACATTTTCTTAGCATTTAAGGGTCATTCAACATGAATTAGATGATTTTTCTCAGTTTTTCTTGTGTGTTAGCCATGAATTTTTTGGTGATATCAGTTTTGATAAAAAAATTGCAAAACTTTTATAACACCCTCTGTAATAACCTGGAGAAATAGTATGTGTAGTCTCGTCATGATCCACAATATTTTCTTAGCGTTTAAGGGTCACTCAACAAGAATTCAACGACTTTCTCAATTTTTTTGTGTGTGCTAGCCCATGCATATTTTGGTTGTATAACTTTATATCAATTTTCTTGCAAAATCTTTAAAAGATCCTCTGTAATGAACTGGAAAAATAGTACGTGTAACTTCGACATGATCCACGATATTTTCTTAGTGTTTAGGGGGCATTTACAATGAATTAGACAATTTTCTCATTTTTAGTATATGCTAGCTCATGAATTTTTTAGTGATATGACTTTCAGTTAATTTCAGAAACATTTACAAGACTCTTTGTAATGACTTGAGGGAACAATACGTCTAGGCTCGACATGATTCACAACATTTTCTTGGCATTTTCTTTGTATTTAGGGCCATTCAACAAGAAATAAGTAATTTTCTCTGTTTTTCGTATGTGTTAACTAATGAATTTTTTGGTAATATGGATTTTGGTCAACTTTTTGCAAAACCTTTTCAGGACCCACCGTAATGACCTAAGGGAACAGTACGTGTAGCTTTGGCATGATACATAATATTTTCTTAGCATTAAAGGGTCACTCAACAGGAATTGGGCAATTTTCTCAATTTTTCGTGTCTGTTAGCCCATTAATTTTTTAATGACATGACTTTCGATCAATTTTTTTATAAAATCTTTACAGGATCCTCCATAATGACCTAGATGAACAGTATGTATAGCCTCGGCATGATCTACGATATTTTCTTCGCATTTAGAAGCTACTCTACTTAAATTAAGCGATTTTCTCAATTTTTCTTGTGTGTTAGCATAAGAATTTTTTGGTGATATGACTTACGGTCCATTTTTTGTAAAACCTTTACAACAACCTCCGTAATGATCTGGGGGAATAGTACGTGTTGCTTCAGTAAGATCCACAATATTTTCTTAGCATTTATGGGTCACTCAATAGGAATTAGGTGATTTCTTAGTTATTCGTATGTGTTAGCCAATGAATTTTTTGGTGATATGACATTCGGTCAATATTTTTTGCAAAACTTTTATAGGACTATCCGTGTGGAATAGTATGTGTAGGTTCAGCTTGATCCACGATATTTTCTTAGCTTTTAAAGTCATTTAATAAGAATTAAACGATTTTATCAGTTTTTCATGTGTTTTAGCCCATACATTTTTTTGGTGGTATAGATTTTGGTCAATTTTTTTGTAGAAACTTTACAGGATCCTCCGTAATGATCTGAGGGAAAAATACGTGTAGCCTCGGCATGATCCACAGTATCTTCTTAGCATTTATGGGCCTCTCAATAGGCATTAGACAATTTTCTAGTTTTTCGTGTTTGTTAGCTAATGAGTTCTCGGTGATATAGCTTTCAGTTAATTTTTTTGCATAACCTTTACATGACTCTCCATAATGATTTGGGGAGCAATATGTGTAGCCTCAGCATGATCTACGATATTTTCTTAGTATTTAGGGACCACCCAACAAGAATTATATGGTTTTCTCAGTTTTTTGTGTGTGAACAACTTCATTAAACCAAGGATCTTTCGTAAACTAGGTAAATATAGGATCTACGTACGCTCTACCTTCTCTAAATTGAGTTTTTGGCCAAAAACATCCTTAAACTATACCTCAAATTTAAACTACATCCTTAAAATATCTTTTTTGGCACACAATATCCTCAAAATATTTGAAAGTTAACAATTTTCATCCTTATGTTAGATATTGTCAAAAAAACTAAGGGATCCTACAAAAACATGTACAACTAGTGTGACTATCGACAAAAGTTATCTTGCATAATGTCATTACCTGCTATAAAAAGCTCATGAAAAAAAGAATATTAAAAATTTCGGACACTAGTGCTTGCTGAAACAAAAAATGCTAAGGTGTGATGATACATGATATGCTCTTCTTCTCATTTACCAACGAAAAGAAGTCAAAGCTTAATTATCTTTACCTTTTTAAAATCCAAATTATAGTTAGATCAATAACTTTTTGGGTCAATGTGATATAGAGGTGATCAAAATTTTGATTATGTCTCGTATTCAAATTTTATTCTCTATTATTTGACGTGAAAGTCTCCAACAAACACTGCTTTTAGCAGATTCAATTGAGAAAAATCATATTTCAACTGACAAGTTTTCTAATATTAAATAACACAAAAAATAAATGAAAAAAATTGTTAATTAAAAGATTTTGCATAATACTAAACTCAATTGCCGAAAAAATTCATGATAATGTTTTTGGCATATATCATAATACTAAATACGAATGGATGACTTAATTTTTGTGAGATTTGTTAGTTTCATGACAAATTCTAGTAGAAGGATGAAAGTTGTTAACTTTTAAATATTTAGAGGTTGTTTTCTGCTAAGAATAATATTTTAAGGATGTAATCTAAATTTGGAGTATAGTTTAAGGATGATTTTGGCCAAAAACTCTCTCTAAATTTTACTATATGAAATTTTACTGAATATGTTGTTGTTATTATAGAACAAATAATCTTAGTAAATGTGACAATAAAATGAGAACCGAGGGGTGGATATTGAGCAAATTTCCATGGGAAAAATTATTTGAATGAAGATTCTGTTTAGAGGGAAGATAAAATAAAAGAGTAATACCACTTTCTTTTTAAAAACTACACATTATAAATTTAAGATCTCATTTTTTTTTTAATTCTATACTCAGTCAAACTAAGACACTTAAACTGAGATAGAAGAATTATAATTTTTCAGAAAATCCCATGAACAAAGGAAATTAACTGTATCACACTTCACAATGAATTAATTGTCTAAAATACATTTTGCTTATTTGTGTATCTAAACTGGGCATTATGCACAAATGATTAATTAAAAAAATAATCAGTGAATCTAAGTTGAAAGGAGAGAAATTGAATTCTCAATTTTCTCCTTTAATTCAATGCCTCTCACGATCTTGATGTTTCTTCTTCTTCACCATTACTAAATTCTTTTTTTCTGCCATCAACATCATCATCACTTGCAGTTCTTGAGGAATCATTAGTCGAATTCGATCTTTCTTCTTCTTCTTCATGAGATTGGGCTGTCGAAATTTCATGATTCTCATTACTCTGTTTTCCCACTTGTTCCCCTGTTTCATCAGCATTGTTATCCTCTGTTGATCTCTTCAACATTTTACGACTCATTTGTTACGATCGAAAATAATCAGGTGTCATACGAAAGCTAGCAAAACAAATCTCGAAAGACCATGAATAAGAAGACAAGCGAGAAATATATCAAAAGAGACACAAACATTTAACGTGGTTCGGTCAATTGACTTGCATCCACAAGAGTAGATGAGCAATCCACTATAAATATGAGAGTACACAATATCGAGAAAAATAATTTCACATAATTCATTCGGAATACAAAGAAATTCACACAAGTGTTAACGTAACACTTGTGTCTTATCGTTTCCCCCCTACTCAAAACTCTCAAACCCACTAGGACTATATTGTGAATGCTATTATATTTAGAAAGAATGAGCCTCTATTTATTGAGTCATAAACCTTTTCCGACAAAAAAAAATGCTAGCCAAATATGAAAACCTTGTGTTTTCCTTTTAAGAAAAGAAAAATCCAATCATACTAGAAAAATCAGGGCAAACTCCCAACATTATCATCATCTTGTTGTTGAGAGGTATAATCTGAAAGAAAGTCAAAACTGTATAAGTCAAAAAAGGATAAAGCAAAAGGAAGGAAAAATTATACACATTTGTCAAAAAGTAAAAGCAAAAGGAGGAAAAAGAAAGATACGCGTTTCCTTTGAAAAGATGCAATTTACGCTGCAACTTTTGAGAGAAGAAAAGGAAACGCGTACCATACACGTTTTCTTCTCTTATAAATAGAGGGCATTCTGCCCTCATTTATATCATTCCAAAAAGAGAGAGTAAGAATACAAAGAGAGTTATACACCAAGATAAATTTTGTAGTCTTGAGTGTCCTCTTTAGTAGTTGTTCCTTTTACAAGAGAGAAGTGTTAATTATTGTTTTCTCCTTGTATTTGAGAGCAATGTACTCCATATTTTAATAGTGAGATCCTTCTACCCCGTGGTCTTTCCCCTCTATCAGTTAGAGGGGTTTCCACGTAAAATTCTCGTATCCAATTTACTTTCATATTAATTGTCATATCAAACTTTAGTTGTGGTGCTTTCTACCCCAAACATAATCATCATATTCTCATCATTTGTTCCTTCTTCTTCTTCTTCATCTTGTTCTAATTCGTCAGCGTAATGATCTATAACATCATGAATGGGTAAATGATTATTAGGGGAATCAATTGAATAAGGCGGAGATTCTACTGTTTCATCAGAAAAATAAAATGGAGTAACTGGACTCTTCTTTGACATTTCTTTTTTTGTTCAAGTGAACTCCAACAAGAAAAAGAAAGAAAGAAAGCTGAATGATTTTTTCTGGATTTTCTTTAAGATGAACAAGTTTCTTAACACAATATGAAAGATTCTCAGGTATATATATGTAGGAAATCTAGTTTAAATGTGTTGAGATGTAAAGACTAGTTAGGAAATTAGTTAGAAGTAGGGGTATTATGGTCAATTCCATCTTTCTTGCTTAAACAAACTAACTACCAATTAGTTAGTTTGTTAGTCTAAGTAACTGTGTATATATAGACATGTATATGTAATCAAAGTAATGAGGATTAGGGCATTCTTTCACAGAAGCCCCAATAATGAAAATATCTTCCTCTCTCTACTCTCTCTACTCGCTCTACTCTCTCTACTCTAACTTCTCTCAATCTTCATCTTCTTCTCTATACTGAGCTTAGATGTAAGAAGCTCAGTAAGAAGCTTAGAAAACTTCATGGTATCAGAGCTCGATCGCAGTAAGAAGCTCAGAAAGTTGAGTTCAAAAAGTTGAGTCAAAGACTCGGAAAAATCAGAGTCAAGGATTCAATCGAAAAATCAAGGTTCTAGCTAAGTTTTTTTACAGATCTGAGCTTCATTGAAGCTTCATCGAAGCTCAAACTAATTTCTGCAACAAAGAGCTAAAAGGACAAAAGGATGACAGGCGAAGCCACAGATTCAGCTCAACGAGTGGCTGCATCAGGTTCATCAAACTCGGCAGGTAATAATGGACAAAGTATTGACTATAATCATCCATTATTCCTTAGTCCCACGGATGTAAGTGGTGTCAGTATCATATCGTTCCAGTTGCAAGGCATTGAAAACTATACCTTGTGGAATCGATCAATAAAACTAGCCTTGCTAGGAAGAAACAAGTTAGGTCTTGTGGATGGTACATGCAGAAAAGAAATGTATAGTGAAGAGTTATGGGGCCAATGGGAAAGGGTAAATGCGATTGTGTTATCATGGCTTATGAACTCAGTAACAAAGAGCCTACTTAGTGGAATTGCATTTGCGTCAAATGCTTCAAGCGTGTGGTCTGACTTGCAAGAGAGGTTTGACAGGGTTGATGGATCTAGAACCTACAGTTTACACAAAGAAATAGCTACTTTACAACAAGGAACAGCGTCTGTTTCAACATATTATACGAGGCTGAAGGCACTGTGGGATGAGTTTGAAGTGTTAGTGCCTTCACCATGTTGTAATTGTGAGAAATCCAGAGGATTTCTAGTCCACATGAATAGACAAAAGTTGTATCAGTTTCTAATAGGGTTGAACGACACATATCATCAAGCTAGGAGTCAGATTCTCATGATAGATCCTTTACCTACTATCAATCAAGCATATGCTATGATAGTAGGAGATGAAAGTCAGAAGGCTGTGGTGACAGGCATCAACAATTTGGGGCTTTATTCATCAAATTCTGATTCAATAGCCATGTACTCTAGAGTTGGAAATGGTTCAGGTGTTAATAACAGGTTTAAGAAAAATACATTCTTAATCTGTGAGTTCTGTAAGTGTAGAGGCCACACAAAAGAGTCCTGCTATAAGGTGGTGGGATACCCCCCAGATTTCAAGTCCAAAAGGAAGGTTCAGAGTGCAAACATGGTTCATGCAGACACTAACCAACTACAGCAGTCAGGTCAGGCTAGTTTTTCTTATGGTTTGAACACAAATGTGAATAGTGAAGCAATATGGGATAGAAACAGCACAGGACAGCACAATGAAAACAAACTATCAGCATCTACCTCTAACAAGACAACTCAGAAAGAGGTCAAGCAACTACTGCAGGGGTGTACATTCACAAAAGATCAGTATGAGCAGATTCTTATGATGATGAATCAACAGTCAGGATCAAGAGCCAATGTACCTGATTGCAATAAGGCAAACAATGCAGGTAAGGCCTTGTTTGTAACTGAAAATAGTGATGTGTGGATTGTGGATACAGGTGCAACAAACCATATGGTGTCTAAGATGGAGATGCTGCTAAAAGAGTCTGTACTTAAACTTGACTCTTCGAAGGATGTGTGTTTACCAAATGGTGATACAACTCAAGTAACTCACATTGGATCTTATAGTCTACCATCTAGAAGTCTGATCACTAATGTGTTCCATGTTCCAGGATTCAAGTACAACTTAATGTCTGTTAGCAAAATAACCAAGGAGTTAGGGTGTTCAGTCTCTTTCTTCCCTGATTTCTGTGTTTTCCAGGAGCTCTACACTGGAAAGGTGAAGGAAGTTGGTAGAGAAGAGGGTGGCTTATATCTGCTATGGAGCCAATTAAATCAAGATATTGCAAGTAAGACTCAAGTTTCTGCCAACTCTGTAGATGCTGGTCAGTCAACAAACAAGGAATTCAATATGGAGCTATGGCATAAAAGGCTAGGACATGTATCTTCAGCTGTACTTGCCAAGATATTCAATATGAATAAAGTTAGTATGTGTAAGGTGTCTGAGTGCTTAGTGTGTCCATTTGCCAAGCAAACGAGACCTGTATTTTCTTCCAGCTTCATCAAAAGCAGTAGCTGTTTTGAGTTGATTCATGTTGATCTTTGGGGTCCTTATAATACACCTACCTTTGATGGTAACAAGTATTTCCTTACAATTATTGATGATTTTTCAAGAATGACTTGGCTATTCTTACTTAAGCACAAGTCAGATGTGTGTGTGTCTCTTAACCTCTTTCTAAAGTATACTAAGAATCAGTTTGGGAAGGTGGTTAAAGTTCTAAGATCTGATAATGGTACTGAGTTTGTTAACTCATTATGTGATAGTATGTTTAAATCACTGGGCATTATACATCAAAGGTCATGTCCATACATTCCTCAACAAAATAGTGTGGCTGAGAGGAAACATAGACACCTACTAGAAGTAACCAGAGCCCTCAGATTTCAAGCTAAAATACCTATCAAATTTTGGGGTCACTGTGTGCTGGCTGCTGCTTATCTAATAAACAGAACTCCTAGTACTGTGCTTGAGTTTCACACTCCCTATGAATGGTTGTATGGTAGAAAACCAGGTTTATCTCATTTGAGAACACTTGGTTGTCTAGCTCTAGCCAAGAACCTCACTGAACATGACAAGCTTATGCCCAGATCAAAATCAGCAGTTCACATGGGATATTCTGAAGTACAAAAAGGCTATATTTTGTTTGATTTGCACAATAGCTCATTTTTTGTCAGCAGAGATGTTCAATTTAGAGAAGACATATTTCCATTCTCTAAGAATGATAATTCTACATCTCCACAGTTGTTTGTAGACAACCTACAAAGTCTAGGTAATATAGCTCCACAACTCCATCAAATGCCTCCATTCATAGTTTCAGGTACTGCTCCACCTGTTCTATCAACAGAGGATACATGTGTGCATCCAAGAGGTGATGAGCAACACTGGGTGCCTACACAACCACCCACTGATGCAGGTGGCTCTGAGGTAGCTGAACCAACTATCACTAGAAGATCTGTCAGATCCAAACAGCCTCCCATTTGGCTGAAAGATTTTGTTTCTCTGACTGCCAAACAGGATGTCCATTATCCCCTGTCCAACTATGTAGCCTATTCACATCTTTCACCATCTCATCAGTGTTTTATTGTAGCTACATCCTCTGTGATAGAACCCATAAGCTATGCTGAAGCAATCAAAGATCCTAGATGGGTTGAAGCTATGCAGGCTGAGATCCAGGCCTTAGAAAGCAACAACACCTGGGAGATCACTTCATTACCTGCAGGAAAAAGACCTATTGGCTGTAAATGGATATACAAGGTCAAGTACAAATCCACATGAGAAATAGAGAGGTTCAAAGCAAGGTTAGTTGCAAAAGGTTACAGCCAACAGGAAGGAATTGATTACAAGGAGACCTTCTCTCCTGTTGTGAAAATGGTCACTGTCAGAGCCATTCTCTCCATTGCTGTCTCTAAGAATTGGCACATCCATCAAATGGATGTCTTCAATGCCTTCCTCCATGGGGACCTTGAGGATGAAATATATATGCAGCTTCCTCAGGGATTTGTCAGTCAAGGGGAGAAGGTGTGTAGACTAACAAAGTCCCTCTATGGGCTCAAGCAGGCTCCAAGGCAGTGGAATCACAAACTCACTGAAGCTCTAACCTCTCTTGAGTTCAAACAAAGTCAATATGATTACTCCTTGTTCATTAACAAGTCAGCAGAAGGTATTGTAATTGTCCTTGTATATGTAGATGACATGTTAATAACTGGTAGCAGCCTTAAACTGATAGAAGACACAAAGCAGGCTCTACAAAGAGCCTTCAAAATGAAAGACTTGGGGGAGCTCAAATACTTCCTAGGAATTGAGTTTGCAAGAACCACAGAAGGTGTACTCATGCATCAAAGGAAGTATACCCTTGAACTTATATCTGAGGTAGGACTATCTGCAGCCAAACCAGCAGGAACTCCCATAGACACCAACATCAAGCTCACATCAAGGCAGTATGATGATCATGTGAACAAAAAGCTGGAAGAATCAGAAGATCCTTTGGTAGATCAAGCTGCATATCAGAAACTTATAGGTAAGCTACTGTACCTCAATATGACAAGGCCAGACATCTCCTTCAGTACTCAGACACTGAGTCAGTTTCTAAATCAACCAAAAAGGTCCCATATGGAGGCTGCACTAAGGATTGTCAAATACTTGAAGAAACAACCTGGACAAGGTATATTATTGTCCAGTCAGTCAGATAGGCAGGTCACTGCATTTTGTGATGCAGATTGGGCTGCTTGCCCACTAACCAGGAAGTCAGTCACAGGGTTCATGATCAAGATGGGAAAGTCTCTGGTCTCATGGAAGGCAAAGAAACAAACCACAGTATCAAGGAGCTCAGCTGAAGCTGAATATAGAAGTATGGCCTCGACTGTATTAGAACTTGTATGGCTGCTGGGTATGTTGAAAGAAGTGGATGCAGATGTTGAGCTGCCTGTTCAAATGTATAGTGATAGCAAAGCTGCAATTCAGATTGCAGCAAATCCAGTATATCACGAAAGAACAAAGCACATAGAGATAGATTGCCATTTTATCAGAGAAAAACTGCAGCAAGGCCTGATAAAGGTAAGTTACTTACCAACTCAAGAACAACCTGCAGATTTGTTAACTAAAGGGCTGTCAAGGGTTCAGCATGAGCATCTTTTGTCCAAGCTAGGAGCTTTGAACATCTTTGCACCTCCTAGCTTGAAGGGGAGTGTTGAGATGTAAAGACTAGTTAGGAAATTAGTTAGAAGTAGGGGTATTATGGTCAATTCCATCTTTCTTGCTTAAACAAACTAACTACCAATTAGTTAGTTTGTTAGTCTAAGTAACTGTGTATATATAGACATGTATATGTAATCAAAGTAATGAGGATTAGGGCATTCTTTCACAGAAGCCCCAATAATGAAAATATCTTCCTCTCTCTACTCTCTCTACTCGCTCTACTCTCTCTACTCTAACTTCTCTCAATCTTCATCTTCTTCTCTATACTGAGCTTAGATGTAAGAAGCTCAGTAAGAAGCTTAGAAAACTTCAAAATGCTCTCTCTGTTAGCTTAACTGTTTATTTGGGTGATTTGATTTTGTAGCTCTTTATAAATTTGATTTTAGTTTTGATGGTGGGCATTAAAGCCGCTAATAAGTTTACGTTTCAAGACAAACTACAAGAGAAGACGAACAAGACTTAGAGGGGAAGGTAAATATCCTTTGGAAGGAAATATCTAGGAACAATAAGATATCTGCAAAGGTCATCTTCTTTTATTCAGTTTGTAAATGATCATAAGATGACATTTCCTCGATTTATTTTGTAGATTTTTCTGTTTCTCACTTATATTTTCTTTTTCATTTTCTAAAGGAACATATAATATGATAAAGGAGAATATAAAGTATGGAAAAAGAGACGATTCACAAATAACTGGAAATTGATGGTGGGTATTAAAGCCGCTAACCAGTTAGTGTTTCAAGATAAATTACGAGAGGAAGGAGAACGAAACTTAACCCTCATTTGTTTTCATTAAGATTAAAAGAAGAGTTATATAGACTAAACTAGTTGAGAATATATATTAGTCACGTTGATACATTTACTTTAGGTTATGTATGCTTTCTATGAACTTTTAGCCTAATTAAAAATTCTTTAAAATTATACACATGGTGGTGTGTGTGTATCACCGCAACTAATTGAATTGGATTGTAGCTCCACATCAGTACATAAGGTGCAAAGAAATATAGAAGAAAAAAGTTTAGAAGATAATATGACTCTCGTAAAAATTAGGTGTGTCGTTGAAATTTCAGGTATATTTTGGAGGGTACTTGTGCCTTTTTCCTGAAAATACCTAGACCAATAAAGAAGAATGAGGAACAAAAACAGATTATGTTGGAAATGCAGAATTAATCCTGAAATATCACTTGCTTGTAGTCTTATTTTGACATTTTCTTTGCTGTATCTTTATTTCTCTTTGTTAAAGAAAAAAATTACTCTATTCTTTTAAGCAATAGAGAGCTATCAAACATTGTTCACCAACTAGTTAATCAAACGCGAACTCTTCCTCGAGTCGTATTCCTCCCTTTGCTCTTCAATATTTCAACCTTCAATTTTGTATTCTTCGTTCATGTGTTTCAAGCTTTAATTTAACCTTTCTAGACTAAGGCCAAATTTCTAAATACACAACTTCAATCTCATAAAAAGTGTAGTTGAAAATTCAGCTTTAGTTCAAGAGGTATACTTATTACATTTCCCGTTTTCTGGGACATCTGCGAATTCAACAAAATCTATAATAATTTGGTTCAATATATAAATACACACAAAAATACAAGAAATATTTGAAATGTATATACATGATACAATTACAATCATTTTGAGTTCACTCAATACTTCACGTTCCCAATTTTTCTCTAATTACTAGTAGTACAAACACTTCATCACAAAACAATAATAATTATAAGAAAAGACTACAACAAATGCATGACAATCACCCAATAGAGAAAAACCACATACATACACACCATTCGCCATGCCCACCTTGTTACGACGTTGGATCGATCACACTCGGATCGATCTCTATTATATTCCTGCCGCGTATGGTGATGCCGACGCGGCACCACCATCAGCGGCTCGGTTATTAGAATTTGGAAAAAGGCTTTGGTTGTCTGGCTTTTGCCCTCGATAGAAGCAAATTGATGTTCCTATCGATACCAAAAGTAGTATAGTAATAATAGAATATATTATTGTTTTGCCTTCATCCATTCTATAACCCTTAAATGACCTCTCTAATTCATTTTATACTTAAGTTAGGTTGAAACTTTCTTTTATCCCCCCAAACCCCCAAATTCTTTATGGAGAATGACGAATTAATTCATGTTAATTGCTTTCTCCATCCCAATCTGTTTATTTTGATTTGACGTAACACGAAATATAAGAAAATAAAAATAAATTTAATTGAATCTTATGGTTTTAAATGAAAGATATGTTAAATTTATCAAAATGTTATTTAAGTTTTTGATTTTAAACATGTCATGTGAAAAGTTAAAATTAAAGAATTGTCAAAAAAGAAAAAAGATACACTGTTTTAAATGAATTAAAAAAATCAATCTAATAAACAAATTAAAATAGAGAAAGTAAGGCAATGTCAACTGCTTGCTAGTTGATTTACCTGGTCATCCAACTTTCTATTTATTGCCCTAAACTCATAAAATAACTTTTTATACGAATTCATAGTCCACCATCAACATAGAAGGTAATCTATTAATTTAATTAATAAATCTATTATTTTACACTACTTGAATTTTAATTTAATTACTTAATCTATACCTTATCCTATATTAATTCAATTAATTAAATGCAATACCTTATACTATTTGAAATTTAAATTTCAAAAGGGCTCAGTCATCTTAGATTTGTGCAAATTGGGGTTTGAGGTTTTCAAATTTGAACAATTCATCATTAGGCTTTTGTTGTCATCTTTATTTGTTTGATTTATTTAACAAGAGAACTTCTTCATTCATATATAACAAAACGTCAATAAAAAAAAACATGTGTGAAAATCCAAAAATTTCCATTGCTTTCATAAATGAATGCCTTTTCAAAAATTACATTAAAAAAAATAATCTACTAGGAGTTATGCCTTTTAACTTTTAAGATATATGAATAATATGATCAGAATGGAAATGAAAGATTAATTAAGTCAACCCTCCAAAACCAAATTTTATAGGTTTTAAGTGACTTTCTCATAAAAAGTGAAAGGGGAAAAAATATAAATCATGGTTAATTATGACAGAAAAACAAACTTCTGACTTTATCTATAACACTTGCAAAATTAAATATCTTCATTTCCCTATCTCCTTGTTGAAGAGTTATATTTAGAATTATTCTAGCAACATTGCAACATGAAGAAAAGTATAGTCAAAATAACTAAAAACCTTATGAAGTAGTCCATATGTATATGAACTTGAACATTCCAATATATAAATTTGTAATTAATTCTAATATGTACATAAAATAATTAATTGATAATGTTTGTCACGCGGATAGTCATTTAAGATTATTTAATGTGTTATGTATATACTTTGTGCTCCAATACGAATATCGAATACTGATGGAAAATAATTTAAAAAATGAGGAAATTTCACAAATAACTACTATAAGTGTCTTAATTATGCTCCTTGACTACAGTTTGCATACTTACGGATTGTAGCTTAAGTTTAAGTTGCCTCGTTTGTGTAATTCACGGGTGAGTTTGTATAACTGAACTATTTTTGTGTAAACTCAAAATAACGAATTTATTCAAACACAAACATCAGAACTTGAAACAATTATACAAATTATATTATACAAAATTACATTATACAAAAGTTATACAAATTATATTATACAATTTCGAATTATACAAACTCGAATCGTAATTAAAGCTGATTGTTAGTGGTGAATTGTAAATTAGTTAAACTATAGCTATGCTAACTAATTAACTAGTATATACTTGCTTATTCACGTAATTTTTCCTAAAAAAAAAACTAAAACACTAAAGAGTTGATTAGCGCTCAACTCGGCCCCATTCACTTATGCTAAAAACTCAAAATATCTCTAAATGAAGAGTTAATACACTACATAATACATAAATAAATATTTTAACTTGTCTTCAACTGTCAATTGAATACTCTAACTTTGTAGATACATATCTAGACATCTCACTCACCTCTAATGTGTCAGTTGAACATTCCAACTTACAAAATGATCATCTAGACACCTCCTAAATTTATTATCGCGACCTAACCCACCGGACCGTGCGAGCACTTACTCTAACACCTAGATAGGAGAACCCCTACAAAAATACATGCGGAAGTTTAACAAAAATACCATTATAAGTCCTAAAAGAGTAAGGAATACACCAAAAATTGAATTTTTTAAAACTCCAAGATTTATTACAAGAAACACTTAAAACCTCCAAGGATACTAGTCTAAACAGGTATAAGGGCTTCTAAAGATACAGAGTATAAATAAAAGCAAGACACAGCTCCCATCATAAGGAATGAAGAGTAGAAACTGTTGGAGACTCATCTTCGTCTTTACCTATGAAACATCACTGACCCTGCAACCAGACTGTGTCAAGGGGCATAATAAAAGTAGTATTAGTACAAACAATACGTACTGGTAGGCATCATCGATCAACCTGATATCCACCGCATAATATTAAGGGATCGACAAGAAGAAAACATGCTCTTAAGAGATTCACCGCCAAACCTTATGCAAAACTCTTATCATTCTCATAACCTCATTAAATTCGTTCAAGCCTAACTCTCATCCCTTCTAGTTGGTTCGCTGCCAACTCTAATACAAATCAAGGCCTATCCCTTCTATCACATTGAGAAATTTCCAAACGACGGGCCATTACTAACTCTGTCTAACCCATTTACTATATTTAGTTTCACACCATCACATGACTTTAGGATAATTAACATCTCACTTAGTAGAGGACAATATTAAAGGGACTAAAGCTCACCTCCTAACCACTACATTCCCACCATGGCGGGACCTATCCCGCTCTGGCGACTTTGCCACAGCGGAATTCCTTCTGCCAGGGCGATCTGCCCGGAGACAGAATCTTCGAAAATCTTCCATTCCTTTTTTAACCCATGTGCCTACAGGACATCAACAATAACTTATTTTAACTCATTAATCTACCTTAACAACACATTGACTGCTTCCCACTGATTTACCCACAACCTCATACCTATTATGCGGATGCATCTAGCACCCATAACATAATCCAATCAAGCAAATACATGAACACATTATTAATTTACCATTTCAGGAGAAATGTACAGTTTTATAAAGTAAATCTCAATTACAATAGTCAACATGATAACACTAGGACTTTCGATCTTTTCATATCAGTTATTACACAGAATGGGCATGCTCAGTAATAATCTGATCATTTTCTTTATCATCACACATATAGTCAAGATCAATTCAGTGATGATAGTCACACATTGGTTCTCTCATGGAATCCATATCCAAATCATATATGTATCAGAACGTGACACCCGATCCTATATATGTGTCGGAACGTGACACCCGATTCTATATGTGTTGGAACGTGACACTCGATCCAATATATGTGTCGGTACGTGACACCCGATCTAACATCACAATCACAACCACAATCACAGTCCACAATGAATAGTTTACCTACTTGCACAATCAAGTAATGGGTTCATTGCATGCAGTTGTTCACAATTAGTCATTTCATTGATTTCGTTCTATCTTTCCCTTCATCTACAGTACTTCATCAAGCCTTTTTTATTCAAGGCATCACTGTTCGTAGAGCAAGTTCAGATTATAGATTTCACGGTCTTGAATTTGTAGACCGATCACAATCACTTATCAATCACTCAACCACAACCATTAAAACCATGGTAGACATTACAACATTACTCGAATACTATTAGGAGTCTCTCTATAACATAGACTAAACCATAACCTACAGCCACAGGTAATCAAATAGGTTCATAGCAATAGGCTATCAAATAAGTCATTCACATTTATCCTTTATTTCATGATTCATGGCAAGAGGCTATCAAATATGAACTCACACATATAAATATATAAATCTCCTATATTTACATGGATCCCCCCTCGATTATCATAAGCCTTAGGATCTCACTCTAACCCGATAATTTTCTTCACCTTAATCTTTACAAAGACCATCAATCATATCAACAAGCAGTATTATAGTTATCAACCAAAAACTAGACTATCATCACTAGTCAGAGGATAATCATATCCATATTGTACATTCCTACCCTAAACAACAAATACAATACATTCAGCCATCCAAACTCCATGCCCGGAGGCCTAGACATGAAATCTCCTATCAACTACAATATAGAATGCGTGGGAACAAATTTACAACTAATCAATTAGAGAAACCTAGCCTTCCTGGACGCCAAGCAACTGCAGAGAGGCATTGAGGCTTCAATCCTAGCTTACAGACAACAAGATGGTGAAAGTGGGCCTGAATTCCGCCAATTGATACCTTTCCTTGCTAAAATCTCCTTCTCCCTCCTTTCTCAAGCCTAGAGCAGCCTTCGAAGGGTTTCTGAGGTAACCCTCGCCTCTTTTTGGCACTTAGGGACAAGAGAAAAAAATAAGAATTCGCGACATTAAGTTCTGCCCCGACCATCCCGCTCTGGGGGCTCACATCCTGCTGGAGCGGCGCCGCCATAGCGGGATTATGTCCGCTCTGGCGGGATGGTGCGAGTTCAGATGGCAAAATTTTACGGTTTTCCATGTCCCTTAATAACGATGGTTCGGGTCGTTACATTTATGTGTCACGTCAGCATCATATTTTTACTAGACATAGTGAGGACAAGTTAAAGTGTCTAGATGTATATTCTCAAAATTGAATTGATTAGTTATCAGTTGAGGTCAAGTTAAAGTTAAGATGTATATCTATGTATTATGTATTAATATAAATAGTCATCTACTGACTACTTAAACTAAAAATAAATGACCTATGTATAATCGTATATAATTTATATATATCAGCTAGAAAAAATAAACAGTAAATTCAACTGACTTCAAACAATAATCATAGGCTGATAACAATTCTGATATACTCAAAAGTGCATTTAAAATACAAAAGGTATTAAAGCCTTGACATTTCTAGGGAAATCTTCAAATTTGGAAAGGTACCATTTCCTAGTAGCATAACTCCTCCCCATCAAATAAAATAATGTCCCTATGGTAGAAGAAAAAGAAAACAAAGTTTGGCTAATAAGAGAAAACCCCAAAAATGTGACAATCTCAAAAAGGTAATGTGGGCATATAACTAAGTTAAAGAGGCCACTTTTTGGAATTTTATATCCACTTTCACCCTTTTTCCTCATCTTAGAAAGGAGAAAATGGTGATAAAAATTGCCAATAATTCCCACTAAAAATAAAATAAAACCAAAATACTTCAAGTCAATTATTGGCTCTGTTGATGCTTTAGTCAAGTGTTGAATATAGATTAAACTTGAAAAGGCTATAAAATAGCTTGAGGAAATAGTAATTGCAGAGTTCATAGCCATGGCACCACTGTATTTGTGCACAAACAAAACCTGCAAAATGATTATATTAAATTGTATGTTAATTATGAATATACTCAGTGTAATCTAATAGATTGAATTTGAAAAGAATAAAATTACGCAAATTTTATCCCTATGTCTTCAAGTAAACTTTTTACCTCGTGAATTTGAATTAGCCAGTAATCCAAAAACATTAGATGGAAAAAAGAAAAGTTTGACTTATATTTTGATAAAATTAAATGAGCTAATTTTTTTTTAGTTGACATCATACAAAATTATGACTTAAGCCATATATCAAAAGGATTGAAATCAGATATTACCCCTAAATCAGTATGCTTTAGTACAAAGAATATTTTCACTATCAGTTATTTTTTACATGTTGTAACAGATAATCTATTTCATTTTCAAAAATATAAATTCCTAAATCGATATGCTTTAGTACAAAGAATGTTTTCACTATCTAGTAACTTTATATCTTCTATAACACATAATTTTTACCTCATTTTCAAAATTATAAATCCCTAAATCAGTATGCTTTAGTACAAATAATATATCTCATTTTAAAAATTATAAATCTCACTTTTTTATCGTATCGATATATATAAGTTAAACTTCAAGAAGGTAATGAAAAGGGTAAAATTACTAATTACCTCAAGAAGTCTTTTGAAGAAATGAATGGTCATAGCAAAATTGAGCATGAAGAATCTGATTCCGCTGTTTGGAAATATCCAAAAGAAGATTAAAGATGCAATTAAACTAGGAGTATAAGCAATAATCATCCCCATTTTGCTAGGGATTTTAGCTTTTTCTTGAGAATTCACATTCCAAAACTTTGAATACTCAAGATTTTGTTTGCCAAAGCCTTCTGAATAACCCAATATTGCAGAAATTATTAGATTCATCATTATCATAACTTTGATAAAGATTGAATTTGGTTCTTGAAATAATATTTCTCTAAATATTTGTGCCATGACCATAAAAATTGGTTTCTCTGTTCTCTCTGTTTATTGTTTAGGATGTGTGTGGATTGATTTTTGTTGGATTAGGGGAAGAAAAGGACAAAATGTAATATTTGAGGACTGAAGTGTTTAGAATATAATATTATCTTACAACTGGCTGGCTAATAATAAGAAAATTTGAAATACTATACTAGATCTACAAGCCAAAATAATTTGAAGAAGCAAAACGAAATCAGAATTTAGTCGAAAAAGAAATAAGGCTATAAATACTATGATCGATCACCATCGATACAGAAAAATCTTTCTTAATCAATTTGGGGGGAAGGGGGGCATAATGAGATTGCAGTTACCTATATGCCACGATTCATAACTATCAATCAATTAAATTCTCAACCATTATAAGGTTTATAGCCATACATATTTTATTATATTACATATCCAAACACTAAAATAGCAAGTGCAAACTTGAAATCAGTACATCCAGACAAAAACCTTTGCTGAAAATTTAGGGGTACAAAATTAATCTAATATTATATATTAATAAAATATTTTAAATTTTTTCATGGTAATTAGTGATGGTGATGGCTAGTAATGATTGTGAGTGTCAATTGGAGATGATGTTTATTAATTGTGGGGTATTGATAGTAGCTAGTAATTTGTGGTTGGCACTTGATAGTTGTAGTTGGTGTTGGCGATTGATAATTGTGAGGGATGATAATGAGAGCGAATGGAAATAATGAATAATGACAGTGGTTGACGATATATAATGTGTTGATTGATGATGGATATTAGTAATTGTTGTGGTAATGGATGACTAATGATGATGGTTGTAAATAGTGGCTAATGATAGTAACAACTGATTATAGTAATTGATTATGATTGTGTTTGAGGATGGTGGAGTAGGTGATAGATATGGTATGTTAATGATAATAATGGACGACAATGACAATAATTAATAATAGTGGATGATGACAATAACAATGAATTGATGGGATTGATAAACTACCATTCATACTTTGAACATGTGGATTTTTTTAACTCCACTTGTCACTTTGCTACACAAAATAATATTATTAAGAAAACTAATTCCTCCCCTTCTCATGTAGCCTCTTCAGACGAATGATTCCTTCTTGGGAGTTTGACCAAAATTTTAAGTTACATAAGCTCAAAACAAGTGTATATATATTGAAGGCGAATATGAATATGTGCCCCTTCCAAAATCGTTCGAATTTTATTATGATTCAACATCTTAACTTCAAAAAGGGAAAAGGACGAATTTACTCTCGAACTATTGAAAATGCCACGTATTTTATATGAATCTTTCGTTAGAATGAAGGGCATATATGTTTTAGTTTTTGGACGACAGGGACACTGATGTACCAATAGTATAATGGAGGGCATCTACGTATTATTTTCAATAGTTTGGGGGTAAATTCGATATTTTTCCCGCTCAAAAATAGATATTGAAGACAAGTATGGATATGTAACCCTTGCAAAGTCCTTCAATTTTATTATGATTCAATGATGACTCAAAACAAGAATATATTGAAGACGAGTATAAATATATACCCCTTACAAAATCGTTTAATTTTTATTAAAATTCAGCATGTTTTAAATAATCTACATAAATAATGTTATAATACTTGTTCAACATAGGCACATAAACAAAAATTGAAGGCCCTCAGCAAGTAGCCTAAAATATGTAAGGAATGAGTGCCCTAATATCCTTTGGAAAATCATCAAATTTGGACTTGTACCATCTTCTTGTAGCAATGCTCCTTCCCATTAAGTAAAGAGTAGTTCCCAAAGTGAATGAAATTGCATATAATGTTTGAGAAGTGCAAGAAATTCCTACAAATATAAGAATCTCAAAGAGGTAATGTGGACATATTGCAAAATCAAATAGGCCACCTTGAGGAATTTTGTACTCTTTTTCACCCTTTGTTCTCAACTTAGAGAGCAAAATATGATGGTAAAAGTTGCCAATTATACCAACCAAAAATATTATGTATCCAAAATACTTGAGATCAATAGATGGCTCTGGCAAACCTTGAGTAAGGTGTTGACAATAAATCATGCTCATTGTGGAGAGGAAATAACTACATGATATTACAATGGTAGCTTCAACATCCATTGAACCACTGTATTTGTGAACAAATAGAACCTAAAATTAAAAGAAAAAAAAAGGAACTATTAGGATATGTTCAAGATGGCTTGCACTTTTTTTTTTGTTTTGTTTTTTCACCCAGTATCTAGTACCGGCTTTGGGGGCAGATTAATCGAGGATCGCACCTAGAATTCTCCATTAACAAAGTTTGAACATCAAGAGACCTATTTGCTTGGATTATCAATAATGTCACACTCGTGATGAATATTTACCACTCAATCACAACTTTTAATGGTAAAAAAAACAAAAGAACACATTCATTCACAAGTATCAAAACTATATAGTAGTGGACCTTCTTGATGCTCATGTTTTAAGGGGGCATAAGACCATAAATACACTAAAATAATTAGGACCGCATTGGCCTAGTTTGAATTGTGTCAACTAGAGGATAATAGGGTTGTTTTTTTAGGGCTTAATACCAATTTTCTAAGTTAATTTTAAAATATATAATCTCATAGTATATCAACTTAATACCAATTTCTCTAAGTTTACTTGAATTATGATCTCATATATGATACGAAGTGTGAAATTAAAATAATGATAATCTCAAGTAGAACCTTGTGCCTTTCCAAAATCCTATAAACCAAATGAAAATTGACCATTCAACAAGTTGAAACTGCATGATTTAAGTATATTAATAGAGGCTTGAAATCAAATTGAGTTTAAGTTTTATACACTGACGTTGCAAAAAACACAAATAATGTGACTTAAAACGTAATTATATTTACATCTAAATCTCTTGATAAACATACTTTCTCTGATCCTTGTTAATTGACTTCCTATCTTTCTAAAAATAGTACAAAATAAGTGAGATTTTAAAAACCAAGAAAGTATTATTTCTTCCTTTACCCCTTGTTATAACAAATTGTCTGAACAATTTTCTAAAATTAGGTCTTTCAACTATCTTTACATTTTTGAGAAATGTAATTTACTAAACTTTTTAATGGATGTGTCACACTTTAAAAAGTCATTTAAAAAGAACTAAATGAAATAATTGATAACCTGATAAAAATGATATTCTAATTAACTAAGTTGCCGACACAAGTTAAAATACACTAAGGGATTATAATGTATTAGAATATATATATATGTATGTATGTATATTAGTTTTGGTATTATTTAATATCCTATTTGATATATTTCAAGTGTTAGTTATACATCATATCACCGTAACATATTCAGTTGAATATTATATGGGGTGTATATCATAATTTATGTTATTAGTAATATCAAGATTATTAATTAATGGACAAGCATGATTAACAAAACTCTCTTTGAATACACCACACCAAATAGTGAATAAAAAGCAATCACAATATTACTAATATAATATCTTATTCAGTATTATTCTTATACACGATATTAAATGAATACTCAACATATAAAAAAAGAGTCATTAAAGAGAGACTAGTTGAAGAGTAAATACCTCTAAGACTCTCTTGAAGAAATGTATGGTTAAAGCAGAACACACCAAAGCAAACCTTAAATCTCCATTTGGGAAAATTGCAAAAGAGGAAACACCACCAAGAAATGCAGGGCCATATAACAAAAGCATCCCTTTTTTACTCTCAATTCTAGCCTTTTTCTCCTTCTCATTATTTTCATTTTTTATTGTTCCAAAGAATTTGGAATATTGCATATGCTTCCCTTTGATTTCTGAAAATCCAGAATTTGCTAATGAAACAAAACTTATAACAGACATTGTAGTAATAAACAAAGATGGTGGTGGAGGATATAGAAATTTCAACAATGTAGACATCACCATTTTTCCAATTCTTCAAAGTGTAATCCAATTACAATGTGTGTATATATATAATAATAATTTTTTTTTAAAAAAAAGTTGTGCTATTTGTAGTTCTCTTATTGGATTTTTGGTGTATTTGGCTAGTTGAAAAAGTAGAATTTTAAGAGCCACACAATTAAGTGGGAGTTAACAAATTTGGAGAAAGAGAAGGAAGGGGGATATTAGTATATCTAAATTATGAGTGGTATTATATTAAAGACTTACGTGGTCACAAATTTTGCCAGTGGAATTTGTAGGTTTGCCTAAGTGACAAGGGTCCAAAAGGACTATTATTCTTGAAGAAATTTCAAAAATATCTCTTAATTATCCTTTTTAAATATAATTTGTTTAATTACGCTATATAGCTACAATTTTTAATGTTTCGGTTATACATTTTAAAAAAAATTTAAAACTTGTACAAATCAAATGTATCAATATGATAATTATATATAAGTTAGGGTAAACATATACAAATTTTGAATTTACACTGTTAGGAAAATTCCGAATTTATACAATTAGGAACCAAATTATACAAATTCTGAATTTATACAATTGAGAGCCGAATTATACAAATTCTGAACGCGGGCTACGTATTTATGATTGTAAGTTAATGACAAATGATAATTTAATTAAACCGTAGCTATGTTAACTAATTAATTAATATGTTTTTGTTTGTTCGCATAATTTTCCCATTATTCTTCCATGTTAAGGATGTTTATTTTCGAAAAAGATTGGTACAAGTTTCACTTTAAATCACCACAAGGGGGGGAAAATGTAATTTGGTACACATACTAAGTTTTTATTATGTGTGAGGATTGGATAAACGTTAAATTATCAGAATCTATTATATGTAATTTTATTTTGTATTTCTATAAAAAAAATTATTTTCATGAATCACGACTTGAATTCGTAACCTTTTTGATCAAGAACAACTTTTTCAATTATATCAAAGCTCCTATTAGGGCTGTACAGGACAAACCGATAAACCGCACCAAACCGACAAACCAAACCAAACCGGAAAAAAAACCCGACTAGTGGTTTGGTTTGACTTGGTTTGGTGTTTGAAAAAAAAACCCGACCATTATAGGGTTGGTTTGGTTTTAACTAAAAAAAGTCAAACCGAACCCAAACCGACCCGATTATAGATATACTACTTTTAAATTATGTTATACTAAAAATATTTATTAAAATGTAATTTATAAATATTTTTTAAATTTTTTTCATAATTTTTGTTTTCTTTCTTACATTTAGATTTGAACTTGAGTAGCCCATCTAAATAATATACAAAAAAAACTTATCTTATAAAGTTATATTATAAAGTTAAAACTTCAAACAGTGTTGTGCCACCATCTTATATGTTGATATTTTGTACTAGAACTCATTTTAAGAAGCACTGCTCTGTACTTTTTATTAGATACTATGAGAAACCCAAAAAAATCCGAAAAAATCCAAAAAAACCCGAGAAACCCGAAAAACCCAAAAAAACCCGAAAAACCCGAAAAACCCGAGAAAAATTGATATCGAAAAACCCGACTTTTATTGGTTTGGTTTGGTTTATAGATTTAATAACCCGACACAAATGATTTGGTTTGGTTTGTAAAAAATCCGAACCAACCCGGTCCATGTACACCCCTAGCTCCTATCACCATCTAAAAGATGGCACAACATATATCATATATGCGGTGATTCCATGGACATGCAGTTATGCAAACAAAGTCTTGCTTTAATACTACCTCCGTTTTAATATGTTTGTCATATTATGATATTGAATTTAAAAAAAGATTTCGAAAACCTATGTTTCAAAAAGAAAAAGGGAAGTTGAAGCTATAACAGTGCTGAGTAAAAGGCAGCGAAGTGTTGTAGATGACAAAGAGGCCGATGGTCGCCCAACAAAGAAGTTTGAGGATACAAGTAGGATTGGTGGAAGTGACCAAAAGGTATTTCGTGAAATGTGATTTACTATATTTTTGTATTGTTAATGATTGATAATGATGGTTTTAGGTCTTTAGAACTAGTGGACATTCAGTTTTATTTCTAGTTGCTTGAATTTCTTCTTTACCTTTTTGGAGTTTCCTGTAGAGTTGGAGAGGAGTTGTGATTTATTATGCTGTCATATGATAAATCCCATTCTGTTTTATTTGACTATCTCAATAATCAGCTCAAAAACATCACTGGATTATGTAAAACTGATGTTATTAGGCTTCTTTGCTTTTAGTCTTCTGCTTTCCCCTTAGTGTGATAGTTCTTCGTGTTTCATTCATATATATATATATAGGTGATGTTACTGACATACGCTAGAACGTAAAAATCAAAGTGTATATAAAGGTTTTTGGCAGACTTGGGGAGAAAGTATCGAAGGAAGTAATTAAACTCTATATGCATGCTCATAGATATGATACTTACGATTGAAGTAAAAGAAAGAGACAGAAAAAAATTAATATAAGAATCTGAAAAGAACTTAACAATCTGACTTGCTTTTATTCATTCCTCCAAGAGAAAATATATATGTGATACAATATTGAAATAAGGAAACTAATTATTTCCTTATAAATATGATACCAAATATTAAGGAAAACTAATTATTTCCTTACAAATATGCTACTAAATATTATCAAATAACTATCAAATATATTATACTGCAATAGAATCTTATAGACTTAATAGATAAGAAGAAAAAAAATTGCATACAAAGTGTAGTGCGCTCTAAATTTAGTGGTGGAGTCAGAATTTAGCAAAGAATGTGCAATTTTTTTTCTCAGTTGTGTTAAGAGTGTGTCAAATTAAATATACACTCATAATAGCTAACATACATTTAACCTTTGTAAATCACATAATTTTCCGACAAAGAATGTGCACCGAACCACCCTTTGCCAATGTGGCTCTTAATGATACGAGGATTTAGAAGAAATTGTGGTGCTTAGGCCAACATGAACAGTATCACACCATGTTAAAGAGTGTCTTTTGGTTTACTACTTGACTTAGCACAATAATGATTCACTTTTAGACTTGTTACACAAATGTGCAACATGAAGATCAGTAAATTACTCCATAAATTTGTCAATATCCCAGATAAACAAAACCACCTAAATGATTCAAACAAATAATCAAGTACCAAAAATTACTAACACATATATGAAGTCAAGTCCCAAATTTATTTACACATATAACTAGTACTATATATTAGTATAAGAGAAAAATTGAATCAAGAACATGACCCCTGGTTCACTCGATAAATAGGTCGAAAACATATTTTTAGACAACAAACCGGTCAAACCAGTAACCAAGTTAATGGTGTTAAAGAACTTCAATATGTCAAAAGGTGATTTCTTAGGTTGTATCTCCTTGTAATTGACTTACTTCCTATTGAATTCTCAGCAACTTCTTCAGGATATACAAAGTCAGGATCCTTCAATTTGTCAACATCTTCTGGTAATTCAGCTTCAATCCATGAAGACCAATCCACCTCACTGTCCGAATCGTCGTTCTCCATTTCCCATGACAAGTACTCCTTGTGTTTTTGAATTCCATTAACTTTCTCCATTAGTGTTTGTAACATCTTATAGTTCAACACTTCATAATCTCTGCAAGATTTTTTATGAAAATATGTTATGATGCTAAAAAGAAGTTTTTGAGCTTATGTTCTGTTTGTATATATATACCTGTATGTCCAAATGGAATATAGAAGTTGGCATGAGGATAGTAGCACAAATAGTGACCTAACGATGCTCACAAACCATGCTTGATTCTCCATTTCGTACGTTCCATAGCGAAGTATGGCTAGTTCAATCAAGAATGTGAGTACTAATCCTACAACAAAACAAGAAATGATGAGAAAAGATTATGGAATCCAATCAAAATATATGGTGAAATAACAAAGTTGGTTTCGCGCTTGAAGGGCGCCAGGTTGGAAACCAGGTGCCCTTCCCAACGCCCAAAGGAAGGCCAAAACTTTCAACAACATAGGGAATAAAACAGATCATTTTGAAAGGTGTGATGATGCTTTACCTATGTATAGCCTAGGTCTCACATCATACGTCTGCTTCGTGCTGGTGAACATGTAGAGAAGAAAGATCGACAATGAGTACAGCAAGAAAGCTTTGATCACTCTTGATTCAAGAAGCATAGCATTGTGCAAGGTGAATAGTTTGTCTAAGGCAAGAAACATGCTTGCTTGTTTAGACTCAAAAGTTTCCTGTTGACACAAATTGATGAAATTAATGAACAAGTACAATAAATTTAAGAGAATAGAATGATTTGATACCTTAAAGTTTTTGTATTTAACATGTGAATTAACAAACCTGTGCAGCTAATATTGATTTTGATTTCTCAAATAGATGATCATGAGTTTGTTGCAGTTGTTTTTGCCTTCTAAGAAGCTCCTCTTGTTGCTCGTGCCCGAATTGAGTCAATTGTTTCAGAGTTCCCCTGTAAAAGTATAAGATATTGCATTACATCAATCCTCAAATGTCGCGGAAAATTCTTAAGAATGCATTAGAGAATGGTATCAGGTTAGGTTGACCTACGACAACAAGTAGCCTGCCTATCAACCCGATATAGTCGATGACAACATAAACAATATACATAACTTAAAACTCAATTTTTTCAAGGAACATAAGAACCACACAAGAAGTTATCCTTGATGATGTTTACCTGCTCTCTTCAAGTGCTTGAGACTGAAATTTATGGAGGAATTGAAGGCCATCAAGAGCTTTAGATTGTCCATCCAAAAGTTGTTTCTGTTTATTCAAAGCTTGGCCAGCAATATTCCCAATATCATCAGCTTTAGTCTGCAATTTATCCATCCTACCACTCATTTCATCTCCAACTTTAACAATCTCGTCCTCAATGTCCTCCGTTTTAGTCCTCAAACCATCGATCCCATGGTCTAAATTAGTATACGATTCATGAACTATTGCCATGTTTTCGTGCAAAGTCTCCTTCATTTTCGCCTGGCCTTCGTTCAACTCTAATTGGGAAGATGCTATACCTTTAGATTGCTCCAATATTACTTCTGATTGACTCAACACAGCGTTCACCCGGCCTTCAACGTTCTTGGAAGTCTCTGCTACTTGTTGAGTACGAACATCAATCGAGGCTAATGATTCTTGAACATATTTCGAGTTTTGCAATAGCAAATCCCCTACATGTAGTACGTTATCTAGTTTTTCCTCAGCAAATTCAGCAGAATCCTTCAAACTATTCACCAACCTCTCTGTTAGATGCTTCCATGCTTCCCTCCTGCAATAATTAAAAGCATAAGAGTAAGACCCCTCAATTCATTAACAACTCTTGTTTGGATGGGTGTTACCTATTATATTGTACCGTATTGTTACTTTAAATACAATGTGTGATTTGATTGTTAGTGTATAGTATCATCAAATTCTCTGTCATGTAATGATGAAAGTCTCATTTTATGTATCGGCCGTTTTAGTGTGATCTTACCTTTTTTTTTATCTCACTTTGTCTTTGCTTATTATTAAATAATAATCTTAATAACTCTACAATATATCCAACTTTTTTGTATACTATTGTAGGTTTATCTTTCAGATTGTTCATGTGTGGCATTATGTACAACAACAACATATTCAGTGTAATCTCACAAGTGGGGTTTGGGGAGAGTAGTGTGGTAGAGAGGTTGTTTCCAAGCCGTTCGGGAAAAGAAATATGGAAGTAAAGAAGCCACGACAAAATACTAAAGATAACATGACAAAGCATTCTAGAAAAAAGAACAGTAACTACAACAAAATACTACTATAATCCAAGTACAAGACAATAGATATATAGTAACAAAAATTGAAGACCAAGAAACCACTACGACCACTAGTTTGTCATTATTTAAGACAAAAAATAATATAATCTATCAAAATATTTTGTATTCATTAAAACAATTTAGAATTCAAAAAACAGTCCAATATAATACGTTATGAAACGATACGTAAACAATCACCCAAACAACTTACAACTTTCACTAAAGCAAAAAAGGGAAAAAAAAAACTTACTGCAATTGATGGCAAATGGCAGGGGTTTCAATATAGAAAGCCAAATATATCTTATGAACATCATTATCCAATTTCTGGAGACATTTAGTCATTGGTGATTTTGCATCACAATTAGGCAAAGGTGATCTTCCAGTATGCTGTTGAAAGCAATCACATAAATTCCAAGAAAGTCTAGACTTCAATTCTTCATCTGGAAGAACTTTTTTACACACAGTAAACAAACTCTGATAACTTCTCTGCCAACAAGAATCTGTAAGCAACATCTTTTGTTCTGCGTTTTCGACCAGTTTAATTCCTTTTTGAGAATTCTCAAAACCATCCATGGAAAAATCAGACATCAACTTAACAATATGATGTTTTGAAGATTTGCCTGAATTTGTTTGTTGTTCTTGTTTATAGTCATTCTTGTTATTAGTAGAAAAAAACCAACCCCATGTTGATGAACTTTGTAACAACAAAACCAACAAAAAAATCAACCTTTTTTGTATATGAAATCGACCCATTTTTGTACTCAATCTGCAATTTCACAATCGCAAAATTAAAAAGCATATGGTAAAATAAAAAAATGTGATTTATTAGTTATACATACACTAGAAAGTTTAAAAAATAAATCAAAGTGTATATAAAGGTTTTTTTGCCAAACTTGGGGAGAAAGCATCACAGGAAGTAAAAAAAAGTTTATGTATGAATGTATGATACTTTGAATTCAAGTAAAAGAGACGCAAAGAATTTAATAATAAATGGTATTACAAAAGTTCACTTGATAACTATAAATAATTTATTCAGAATTCATTAAGTAAAATAAAATAAAATTGTAATTCAGAATTCATAAACTGAAAATTCTGACTCTGCCTGTGATCAGAAAACAATAATTTGGAATTAATTTTTTTCTATATTTGGATTATTCTATGTTTGATGTAACCTTGTCAATAATTAAAGTATTTCCAAAGTAAAAATTTGTCTAGTTAGGAAAGATGAAGAAAAAGGAAACAAAACTTTCTTTATCAGAGAGGAAAATAATAATTAAAAAGTTAAAGAAAAAAAGAAAATCATTGAATTAATTTTTTTAATTATAAAATAGTAAAAGGGAGAAAAGTTATACCTTAAACGATGAATCTAATTAATTAAGTATCTGTATTTATTAATAATAAAATCGGTGAATAGTTATGAATTTCGCGGCCTTTCACTACCGGCTGTGTCCGTTCCTTTTTTTTCTTTTTTCTTATTTGAAAATTAAGAAAAGAAAAAAAAACAAATATGTGCTGTTGTTTTTAATTATTTGTAATATTTTTAAAAAATTGATTATTTGTAATACACTAATGCCACATATATTTTTTTTATGTTTGTTTGGTACGGAAGAAAAAAAATTAAAAATCATTTTTTTCATATTTGATTTGGTTAAACTTTTTTGAGAAAAAAAATGAAATTTCTAAAACAAAAAAAAGTTCCAAAAGTTACATTGCATATTCATTATGTCTTCCTCACCCTCTAACGCATCTCATCGTTATTCCACCTTTTGTCCACCATCCCCATCACCCCACATCCCGCACCCTCACCTCTAATAATATTTATCTAAATTATAATTACCTTAGAATAATATTTTTTTTAAGTATCGAATATAAGGGGAAAAAATCATGAAAAATATTTTTTTTCATACCGAACACGTACACTCATGGTTTTTCTTTGTTTTCTTATTCATTTTTTATTAATCTTCTTTTAAATTTGTCATTTGTGTGGCTACTAATTATTTTATTAAAGTTACAATAATTTTTAAATATAAAAATATATTCTTTCTTTTAGATCGACTAAAAAAGCATTTCGTAAATTTAAACGAATAGAATAGTATAATATATGAGTCATCAAACCCACCCACCCCCAAATAATGTAATAGGAGTACTAGATAAACTTAACTAGGAAACACATTGTGACAATTTGAGACTCCTGATGACCAAAACGTCACGGCAGCTCGAACCTTCTCTATCAACCGTTAAATACGTTTTTAATAAAATTTAAAAAAAACTTGGGAGGGAAATAATTTTTAAAAAAAATATTTGAGCACTATTAAAGAATAATTTGATCAAATATGAGTATTCATTGGAATTTTGAAAATATCTAAAAAAAAAAATTAGAGTGAACTAGCCATATAAGTAAAGAGAATATCATTTTAAGCATCTTATAAATAACCATTGACCGCAAGAAATGACAGAATTCAACTAAATAATACTCCCTCCGGCCCATTTTCTTCTTCTCTTTTTGATAACTGTATAGTTTGTATAATCTTGCGTTCACCTCCACTAATTCGACCAAAGCTAGGACAAATAGGTCCCTCCATCTCATTTTAATTGTGACTTAAGTTAAAAAATTGCCTAAAAAAATTACCACTTTGAAAGTTTAAGATTAAAGTTGACAGTTATTCTCAAACCATGTCCTTAATATTGAAAAAAAATGGTTCTTAATATTGCTCAATTCTCAAAAAAATTCAACAAATAAGGATAACTTAATAACTATACCTTGTAGTTATTATTTTTCTTAATAAATGTGAAAAGAGCTAAATTTTGTACCAATTCAGCTATAGATAAAAGACGGTCATAAGTTGAGTCTTAAAAATCGAATCTAATGAAAGTGAAAAGAGCTAAATTTTATACTAATTCAGCTAGATAAAAGACAGTCATAAGTTGCATCTTAAGTATTAAGAATTGGATCCCTTAGTCCCTGAATTGATGCGCTAGCAAAATAACTGAAACGAGGGCATCTAGCTTATCAAGAAACATATGAACGACATACTAAGCAGAAGCATCTGGCTTACTAAGAAGCATATAAACGACATAGTTGCGAAAGCATTTAGACTGGAGAAGAATAGGGGAAGTATTTTTGAAGATTTTGGAGAATATTTAAAAGGTTGATCATACTGTAGCAGATGTAAAAACAGAATAAGCAAATTGAGGACGAATAGACATAAGCATTCTATCAACTTTTATTACCACCAAAAAAATACGTGGTGCAACAGCTGAAGTCTATCCCTCTCTTAATCAAAGGTCTCAATTATGACCCCTGAACATGAAATTTTTTTGGTAGAAAACCATTACCACAAATGGGCCCTACCAGGCACGAATCGAGATAAGTCGGACTCCAATGTGAGTAACACATGGAAAAACCATAAAAAAAAATCTGACAACTCTATTTCATTCAAATTTAAAATAGAAGTACAATTATTCTGACCTAAGTGACAACAACCATCCTTTTTTTGCATTAACCTAATAAACTGAACATCTAACAAATCTCTCATCTCCTAACCACCTACGAGTCGGACATTTTGCAAACAGAGACTAAAAACTGCAATATATCCCTTTCAACTGTTCAACGACAATGTCACTATGGAATATCCCAGCCTTCTGTTCTTCTACATCGTTAGTTTTCCAGACATAATTATGGGGGAACTGAGAATGCCAAAAGTGAGGAACAGGAACTGCGACAAAACAGGAAAAGGTCAAAATAAACATCTATACCCTCTATATACGTCCACCCAAAATCATGTGCATCGTCTAAAATTACAATTGAATCAACGTCCACCTAAACCTGCTTGAATAAAATATTGTTTTGCTTGCCCAAATAGAATGTAAGCTCATATGCTCAACGACACTCGGAGGGCAAAAGTTAATTACCACCGAGACATCACTGCATTAATTGTCAGGCTGCCATCTTCTGATGATCCTAGTGCTGCTGCTACGCGAGATTTTACATGCCCCATATTGATCAGTCATTTAGAAGACTAGTTGTAGATCCGAACAGGCTTGTCAAAAGCGGGTCGATTCTGCAGTACCAATATGAGCCAGTCATACACCAACTAATATAAAGTATTATCACTTGCGAATTAGTAGTACTGCATTCAAACTAGCTTTGGGTTCGCTTAATAAATAATGATATATTCTGATTTTCAATTTGAAAGGTAAGCCAAACAATAGGTTCCTTAATTCTAAACAGGTTAATCTCACTGTGATATATTTCAATGCAAGAGAGCCACTGAACCCACAGGTAAAAGATTAAGAGAAACCAATTTTAAGCAACCAAGAATCATCAGCCGTGAAGTACTCTTATAAGTAAATATATATTCACGTATACAAAAAGTATTCAGGTCCATTAGCACGTTGAAAGCTAGAGCAAGTGTTCCCTTAAATTGACAGATGGGGTTGATTGTTGCTCAACCAGCATCAAAAGATATCTCAGAAAAAAGGACCTCAAAAGAAATTTAGCTGTTATATTTTTGCATTTCAATGATTAAAGACTTGGTCCACTGGGATGGTTGACTTATATGCCCCTCATCATCAGCATAAGAGAAAAAGCAGCATACCTGGTTGGTAGCATATGACCTTTTAGGAGCATTGTCAGCATGCTCTAATCCCAGATACTGCTCCCAAGCACCATAAACATCTCTCCTCTGGAAAACAGTTGGGAAGCAGAATGACCAAACATTACACAAGGATTGTAGATGTAGAATATGGAAGGAAAAGGGGCAAATACCTGAAAACGAATGGACACAATATCTGAATCCTGGAGGTAGTCAGGACGGCCCATGGACACAAACGCAATCTTCCACTGCATAGTGAAAGTAGAATGTGTAAATAAATAAAATAAATAAAACACATGAACCTTCTATACTAATAGTGAACCAAGAAATTTTCCAAGATTAGTCGGTATAGAAACAAGGATGAAAAGCAAGGTAGGTTGAATACCTTTGAAAACTCCTCATCTGGAACCTGCAATTTTCTCTGAATGCGCGCTTTAACTTCAGCCAATGTCTCACCCTCATGAATAACCAGAAAAAATGGCTCGCCAAAGTTTTGTACATGCTGCAAAGGGATGGAATCAAAAACAATTAACTGAGGATAGAACCTCCACCATATACACTGATTGTAACTATAGCTCTATATCAGACACTTATCAATTTCGATAGATGTACTTACTGCTTGATTTTGAGTTGTGTCCTTCATAAAATGGTAAACATGAATCAAGCGATCATGAGGACCCAGGTTTTTCTCCTCTTCAGGGATCTATAATGGAGAAAAGTTGGTCATTAATTAGATAAACATCTAAGAAATGCCCTACAATATTACTACTCTTACTGAAGGCTATAAATTTAAGTTGATTAATCTCCAGACAAATGTTTTTCTCTTTGTTTTTGAAGACTTTAGACCTTTTTATTCCCTGATTTATTTGGTCGGTCCAGTCCATAAGTGTGTATGTGGAGAAATAAACAGGACAACGCCAATGGCCTAAGCAAAACCCATAGGACCAGTTGGACCGCAAAACACCAATGACCTAAGCAAAACCCATAGGACCAGCTGGACCGCAAAACACCAACATTGCGCGCACAGCAGCACCACAACATTAACGGAAAGAAGTGCAGTCATCCACCACTACACACTTCCTTTGCAAAGTACGACAGCAACAACTAACACAAAAAATCTCATCATTCATGTCAGAAAAACTCAAAGTTAAGTGCATCAGAAGGACCCTTTGCTTCCCCAGCCACAAAGAGTTCTGACTTCAACCCCCACAACCACCCCTGCTTCCTTTAATCAAATATATTATCCTCCCAGAATACAGCTACCCATTAATGATTATCAAAGGACTAGCTCTAATATTCAGTTGATGAATATCAAGAAACAACGCTGTGCAGGTGAATATAAGTTACTCCCTCCATCCCAATTTATATGGCACCGTTTGACTTGGCAAAAAGTTTAAAGGAAGATTTTTGAAATTTGTGGTCTAAGACATTCATTGACTATTTGTGTGGCTAGAAATCATTTCATTAAGGGTAAAAGGGAAATTTCAAAGTAAAATTATTTCCAATTATGGAAAGGTGGCATTTTTTTGGGACGGACTAAAAGGGAAAGTGTGTCACATAAATTGAAACAGAGGGAGTACTTCATTAGCACATTGCAGCGTTACCAGTATAATTTGCAAAAAAAAAAAAAAATCATGATGTTCATATATTTTTCAGGGAAATGACACATAAGAAAAAGAACAGGCAGATGATTCTGCAGATATCCCTGACAGTGACAGCAAAAACCATTCTGAGATTTGTGCATCTTTTTGAGGCCACCGAACTGCAAATTTCTGCCCAGGACTTTGAATTTAATATTTACCTTGGGTTTATGGAATATTCAAGGCATCCAAAAACTATAGAACCTTACATTTTAAATTCCGCAAACCAAATTTGATACACTTTTCCATACCGAAATAGGAAAACAATTCCAATTATAAGAACGAAAATTAAGTAGGTGTATCTCGCATTTGACAACTTTTGCATCGACTATAGTAAACATAACAAACTTACAATATATCAGTGACCTCTAAGGTGGAGTTTGACGATAGATTGGAGGCCTGGAGACAGACCTTAGAGTCGAAAGATTTCAGGTTGAGCAGGACTAAGACTGAGAATATGGACGGCAAGTTCAGTGACGCAGCTCATGAGGCGGATGTGGAAGTGGATTGATACAAAGGCCATCCCCGCGCAAAGAAGCTTCAAATATCTTGGGTCAAAAGGATGGCAAGATTGACGAGAATGTTACACATCGTAATAGAGCGGGGTGGGTAAAACGAAGGCTCGCGTCCCATGTACTGTGTGATAAGAAGGTGTCACCGAGACAAAAGGTAAGTTCTATAGGGTGGTTGTTAGACCAACTATGTTGTATGGGGCAGAGTGTTAACCAGTCAAGAATCCACACATTCAAAAGATAAGCGTAGCAACAAGTAGAACAGAGAGTGTTGTTGGTGAATGTGCCTGAGAGCATTCAAGAGGAAATATCTTTTTTACAGGAGCATTGAGACAAATACAAAGATTACAGCAAAACATTCAAATAGATGCAAAATCACCCCTAACTGCATATCCCCAGGCAAAATCTGGACCTACTCTTCTGCATAAATTAAAGGGAACTACCAACAGAACATTCGGTGTACCTCTTCTGCACGCAAGGTCCAGTACTGATCATTTATGTTCTCAATCCTTTCAGTAGGTGGAAAAATCTGCAAAATAAATGTGGATGATATGTTACAAATGCTACCAAGAAGCAAAGCTGAGAAGCATGATACTGCATGTCCTTTCATGAGTTCTTATCTACTTCAGAATGCATCAAACTGTTTGTGTGTGTTAATGTGTGTTGTCCTGTGTGTTTATATCTGTCTGTCTGTCCATCTGTATATATGTAATGTATGTCAGGCATGGGCACACAGACATGCACAACTCTACTGTTCAGCACTTTATAAGATTCAAAGATCATTAAGAAAACAAAGGGTAATCGTGTAACACTCCAACAGCAACTCTATCTGCACATTGAAGCATTTTCAGAAGACACGGAACTACAGCAGAAGGAAGTTATGCAACATAAATGGTACCTTATATATCTTGTGATAGAAAACTTCCAGCAACCTCAGTTCAGCATCTGGATGCGACAATTCAACCTATTCCATACCATGAAACAAGATCAGCAAAAACATCTAACAGAAATAGATCTTAATGAAATGAATTTCTAGCAATGTATTTATCAGAGAACCTTCCAATAAAATAGGTTATGAGATGACATCTCAATGTGGACATCAGCTAGTTCTCTCTAAATTAGACTTAGTATGGTTGGGGCAAGACATGAAATGTTTTTCCTACTTTTCTTCCTAGTTTCTACTTTCAGGTAGGCATCACAACTTTTATATCGAGGCATCACACTTTATAGCAATAGAAAATTCAAAAGTACCTTTGTCTTAAGATGATTAAGGACATCATCTACAGTACTTTGTTTTGGCAATCTAATAGCATGGATTGTCACCTGAAAATGAACAGCCCAAGATTTTATATAAGAGTGTAGGAGACTGTATAAACCCTTATCAAAGGGCACTCTGCATAAAATGTATAAAGTATGTGCCACACTTACTTCATATCTTGCAGCATTATAAAAGGCAACTTTGAGAGTTTTTAAGCACTGTAGCTCTGGTAATGGAATATCGAGGACTTCATAATACAAAATGTCTGAAGTCTATCCAAAGAGGAGGGATGGTAAGCAAAATGTAGTCGCTGGTAAATAACTAAGAGGCACAAGATTATATTTACATAGAAAAGTTTCAATTAGCCCTAACCAGAGTAGACACTGTTCCTACATTACCTGATTATAGTGAACAAGCATTTCCATAAGACGATCCACTCCTCGATACTTTATTGGCTGAGGTTTTGGCTGCTGTGAGTAGCAGTTATGTGGTGTAAGCCTTATTTTTGATGGGTCATCCAAGCAGAGATGGCGAGCCAAGCTTTCCACCACTTCATCATAGTTGTTCTGCTTTGACCTAGAGTTTGTTTATCGCCAATGAATTAACCAATACAGGAAAAAGCTTCTCATTAACTTACTGAAACAGATACATACAACTCAAGACTAAAATCCTCCTCCTTGGGTTTGTCCAATGAGCGGAAGCGAACAACCTGGGAGCAATCACATGGAAAACTTTTATCTTAGCTATCAAGACACACAAAATATTCAGAGCTCTTTTGAAACTTAATACAAATGAAACAGTGTCACGTAAACTGAAACAAAAGTGAGTGCGATGGAGTAAAGGCAGGAGTACTACCAAAGGTACTGCATTGATCAAAGGGAAACAATTCTATTTCAGAGAGATAACTACTAATCTAGCTCCAAGAGGCAACATGACAAAACAAGGTGCAACAAATACCTGGCGATTGTGCACATACTCTAAAAATGAAGGAACATCAGGATATCGATATTGTTCACTACTTTGACTTCGAAGGTGTTTCTGAAAGCAAATAATGTCCCCATCTTCAAGCTGCAAAAAGCAGAGGAGTATCATACAACAAATACAGCAGAAGAAATGAAAAACAGAACAACTGAAAGCAATTGGCCACGCCAGAGAACGTGTAACAGTATATAGATGGCAAGTAATAGCATGTACCTGACTGCTAGAAAATGTTAGCTTCCAGTCAATAGGTTCACACATCACATTGGGTTCAAATTTTATTTCCTGTCAATAAAACATGATATTAAGCACAACCTGAAGCTACCTATATTACTACTGCAGGTTAACATACTGGTAGCGAGATAAGAAAAAAACTTACCTCAAAGAGTTCAATCTCTTCATCAGGTGAAAAGCCAGCCAACTCATTTAGCTTGGTCAATATCTCCAGTGGCTTGCCACTGCCTTTTACAAAGAGCCGCCCAACATACCTGATAACAAGAAGGAAAACCAAGTAAAGAATAGACAAAGCCCCATTACTGAATGGCCACTTATATACAGACACCAAAATACGTGGACACTGATATCACAAGTTTCATTAAAAATTTGAATTGCTCCCTACGACAGATTTTACAGATCGAGGATTCAGCAATTAACTAATGTTTTTCATGACTATAAGACCTCTAACAAACTCTATTTAATGTCTACATCAAGTGCAAAAAATTGCATAGACTGCAATGAAACTGCAGTAGTCTTTTACCCACAGTAATCTCAGGTTAAAGAAGTCTTTTACCCACAGTAATCTCAGGTTAATTAAACATCTGTGTTACAGGAGTTAGATGTCCACCATGTTGAACAGTCTGACATCAAGCTGTTAGAACCTTAGTCGCTATGCGAACACTTAACACGAGACTAAAGCATTAGTGGTTTATGAATCAGTCATCAAGGATCTTAGCCAGACGGGGAGCTGCTGCATAAGCACTTTGCCCGCAGGTTGCCTGATCGGACTTGACAAATTATCATTGTCACATTTCATATATCTACCATGTCTGCAGGCTCTAAGAATGAGAAGAAGATGCACTTCCCATTTTTTATTTTTGATAACCAGTGATACACTTTCCAATTAGAGATGATATTTAGAGATCCCAAATTAGAAAAGCATAGAAACAACAACTCTTTTAAGACACGGATTTCAACCTATAGAGGCAAGAAGAAATACCTTATCTCCTCTTTTAAAGGGTCATACAGTTTGAAAAATAGAAGAATATCTTCTTTGGTCTTCTCAGGTGGAGGACAAGGTTGCAAATCCTGCAACAATAACACAACTCAAAAAGTGCAAAACATAAAACTTGATATACACAAAAGTACACCACCTGCCCCAACGAAAATTCCAAGTGTGGACCCTAAACAGGAAAATGAGTAGGCAATATTCCATTACCAGGCCAACTTCAACTTCCAAATAAAGTTTTAGCTCAGCGTTATTTGTTTTATTAGAGACCTCTCTCAATTGTCCAACCTGAAATACATTGCGCAAGATCATAAGCACCAAGTCAATCAAGCACCAATCTTGGTAATTCGACAGACGAAAAATACCACCACCAACAACAATCCCAGACAGTGGCGGATGCAGGATTTCAATTCAAGGGGTTCAACATATAAAGAAATAAGCAAATGAAAATCAAAGCAGACGCCCGTTAAATTTTAACCCGGCTTATTTGTCCTTTTAACGTTTCTTTCCATTTTTTTTCTATACAGTCGAGCCTTTTTTTAAAATATCATATTTTTTTTACTTTCACTTTGTAGTGTCCTTTATTTTAAACTTTCTATTTTTTCTTTCAAATTAATACCCCTCAAAAAATAAGCTTCTTAAAAAAAGTGCGAGTATTGAATTATTCATA